>NC_041382.1:664960413-665065652 GCF_002162155.2 Triticum dicoccoides | reverse complement strand
CGGGGGGTTAATGGGCCTTCATGAGCTTTAGTTGAAGAGAGGAGGAGACGACCAAGTGGAGGGGTGCGCCCCCAAGCCCAATCTGAATTGGGAGGGGGGCTGGCCCCCCTTTCCTTCTCTCCCTCTTCCCTTTCCTTCCCCTCCTAGTTGGACTAGGAAAGGGGGGAACCTACTCCTAGTAGGAGTAGGATTCCCTCCTTGGGGCGCACCCCATGAGGCTGGCCGGCCCCCTCCTCCACTCCTTTATATACGGTGAAGGGGGCACCCCATAGACACACAAGTTGATCTTTTAGCCGTGTGCGGTGCCCTCCTCCATAGTTTTCCACCTCGGTCATATTGTCGTAGTGCTTAGGCGAAGCCCTGCGTCGGTAACTTCATCATCACCGTCACCACGCCGTCGTGCTGACGAAACTCTCCCTCGACCTCAGCTGGATCTAGAGTTCGAGGGACGTCACCGAGCTGAACGTGTGCAGATCGCGGAGGTGCCGTGCGTTCGGTACTTGATTGGTTGGATCGCGAAGACGTTCGACTACATCAACCGCGTTACTAAACGCTTCCGCTTTCGGTCTACGAGGGTACGTGGACACACTCTCCCCTCTCGTTGCTATGCTCCTTCTAGATAGATCTTGCATGATCGTAGGAATTTTTTTGAAATATTACGTTCCCCAACAGTAATGATATCCACCTTGCTATGCGCTCGAAATGCGATTGTGCCGTGATCATGAATTCACCACGTGATTGGGATAGAATCACATCTTGGGCGCTACATCGGGGGAGATTGGATCGTGGCACGGGTGTTCGTGGGGTCATGGTTGTTTTATTTTTCCTCTTTTTCACGCTGCGTTTTCTGACGTGGGGTGAAAAGGAGTGATCGAGGCGGGGGGATCGAACGAGGTGGTCGAACCACGAGGGGAGGTTGAACCATCACGACGTTCGATCCCCCTTTAATAGTAGAGATAAGAATGGGAACCACTAGGTAGTAGTGGGGATTAACTTCTTAAGAATATAAGATTCTAGTAATTTACATGGTGTCCATGTATACTTTCTGGCTTTTATCGCTATATTTTCTTTGGTGTTGCCAACTGAAGGGAAAAAATCATTGAACTTTCTATAACGAAAAGTATAGTTGCTTCAGGACTAAAACATAAGGGCAACCCTACGCATCGGCCGGCGGATCTTTCTGCCTCCTGGATTGTTGGATTGACCCACAAATAGTCGTCAGATCTACCAAATGAGGTGTGATGGGAATTGCAACAAGGTAGATGTTGCGCAACTCGCTTTGCAACAATTGCTTATTTGTTGCAAACCATCGAAGCGTTATTTACGCCCTAATTTTTAGACTTTTTTCTTCAACTTTTTTTTGCAATACAAGTGAGGTTGCAGGAGGACTTTTGCAATAGTCGTGGTGTTGCAGAATTATTATTTTTGTCTGGACGTTTTTTGCAACATAGATGATGTTGCAGGAAGACTTTTGCAACATGAATAATATTGCAGAAATTTTTCACTGAAAAGATGGTGTCATCTGTTGTGTCAAGAAATTTATACAACAAAGATGATGTTGTGAGACGGCTTTTGCAACAGAGTCTTTGTCGCGTAAAGTATAAAAAGCATCATCGGCCGGAGCGACGAGCATCAACCATGGCTACAGTCGGGCGTAGGAAGGCTGAGAGTACATAATGAATGGATAAGGACACGTGTTGGCCTTAGGAGGCTGTGGATGCAGTGCGTTTGATCCGTCGGCTGAACCATAGCTTTTTTCAAAACATAATGCATTATGTCCATTTTCCTTTGTGCTCAAGGACTTGGTCCACACCTTGGTCGGACGGCTCTATCTATGAACGTTTATGTGTTATTAGTTCTGAATCAGCCACCAGCTTTATAGCCATCTTCCGGCTTTCATGTTAGGGAAATAACATGTGGTATAGTGTAATTGTAGGATTTCACATAGTAGCCTAATTGCACGTGATATTCGTGATCTTCAGACACATTTTTCGAGGCAAGTTTCAGAATTCTCCATCGATGTTTTCGAAGTCACGGTGAAGTCTACTTTTCTTAAATTAACTTCCGTAATAAGTTTGGCTTCTTTGATGTGGGAACTACTGTATTATATAAACAATTTGACTTTCTTTCGATAGGTTTTTCTTACATGAAGTTTCTAAATTAGTTTGGCTTCTTTGGTTTGAGAACTACTCCCTCCGTTCCAAATTACTTGTCATGGTTTTAGTTCAAATTTGAACTAAAACCACGACAAATAATATGGAACGGAGGGATTACTATATAAACAATTCAGATTTCTTTTCACTGGTTGATCAAATGATGTCCTTCTAAAAATATCAAAAGGGTGCAAGTGCCTACAGAAAATAAAGAAATATTCAACTTCTGTCTGTGCACGTTATGGTTTTAGCATCTCTTTTATTGAATAAACCGTCCGTACATGAATTTCTTTTAATGGGTGCAAAATAGGAAATTCTAGAAAAATAGTAACTTTGATAGCACTACCCAGGCAACTTTTGAATCATAATACTACAGGAGAGTGCAGTTCTGGATTGGTTATATGGTACAACCCACATGAATATACCCAGTAAGATTTGATTTTGAACTTGCAACGATTGCGAAGTTGACTTTTCACCAAGACATATGCGTTGAATTTCTGTTAATGATGCATCAGATTTTGATAGCCAGACATAAGTTGAAAGTGTCAAATGCTTCCTCCATCTCATAATATATGAGAGTTTTCGACACTACTAATGTAAAAAACGCTTTTATATTATAGGACAGAGGAAGTAATAAACTACTGATTCCGGATTCTAATTTCATAGTCTACCAGTGTGCAATGAAAATTTATGAAGACTGTCAAAAAGATTCATTCGCAACTGTTCAACCCCAATACCACTGCCACCCCTTCTCTTACTTTAAAAATAAAACAAAAAATACACACACATAAACACGCGCGGACTTAGATCGCCTTCTACCTGCTAGCTATTATTATTTAAGGCAAGGGATCTTGGGTAGACGTATCCGGAGGTGTCCCCTTGCGCGTTCTGGCAGCGGGACACGGTTCTTCCGCCGTCCGCAGCGGTGATCGCCACAGAGTTGACGTGGATATTCGTGCAGCTGCCGCTCTCGCCGCAGTTGAAGTCCACGGCCGTCTTGTGCTTCGATGTCCCCCTCAGGTTCTTGTACGTTATGTTGCTCAACGCCACCGCCCCCTACAGCAAATTAAGACACCCAGAAGACGCGCAAACATCATTACTAGCTGCTGCACATCACACGTATACAGATCGTCCAACAGTTAATGAACACATGGACTACCATATTTGGGACATGGTGGTGGTCTACGTAGAATTGGTTGATGACCACAGGATGGTCCACGTTGGTGAACTTTATGTCGGTGAAGGAGATGGATTTCGCGTAACCTTTCCCACCCTGCAGCGCGAAGAAACAATATGATCACCTGGGCGTCAGATAGCTCGTTAGTAAGCGAAGGCCGGTTTACCTGCCACGTCTTGATCCTTGCCCCATTTGTAGTGTTGATGAAGTGGACGTTTTTCACGTCGATGTACTCCACGGATGCGGTCGCTCCATTCCTGCCCAGGCTCCCCACACTAGCCAAGAAACACAAAGCCCGGCCATCACATCATTTACTCCTCTTCTTCGAGTGCATGCTAGAGGAAAACGCAGATCGACGGAAAACCTTTGTTACCTTACGCCATGGCCGGGGCCGCACACGATTCCGTCGACGGTGACGAATCGGCTCCTGGAGCTGATGGAGACGCAGTCGTCGCCGGTGCCGATGGTCGATCTGCTGACGTGGACGTTTTCACTTTGGGAGATGTGCACGCCGTCGGTGTTGGGGCTATCCCCGGGCGCGGTGATGGTCAGCTGCGTCAGGTGGACCTTGCTGCTCTGGCTGACGGCGATGTGCATCTGCGGGCTGTCCTTGCTTCTGAATTGGCGCAGCTCCACGTCGGCGCAGCTCATGACCACCAACGCCTGCATGGATCGATGTGGTGGTACGTACGCAATGAGGTTACATGCACGTCGATCTATGAATGTTAATTACCTACATACTATACTTGCTTATGTTTGTACTAACCGTCGGCGCCTTGGTTACACAGTCCTGAAAGAAAACAACAATAATAGGTGAGTGAAAACTTATGTACAGAAAAAAAATAGGTGAGTGAGAACTTATATATAGAAAAAATAGGTGAGTGGAAACTGATAAATGCATCGTTTTAAAGAAAAGATCAACAATTAAATACTTTCACTCAGACAAAGATTGATAAATAAATCAAAAGGCACAAATGCAATGAGGAATTAAAATATTTTCTTTCTTTCTTGCAAGAGACGAGTTGGGCTCACAGCATAGCCTTTGCATTTGTTGCGCCACCACGTCCAGCCTCTGCCGTCGAGCAAGCCGGTGCTGCCGCCGGTAACCGTGAGCCCGTGGACCTTGTAGAACATCAGCCAATAGTTCTTCCCGCTCCATGCGCCCGCCGGCGGCGCCGTAATCGTGCCCATGACCTACGACAGTCAAAGCAAGGGCCGCACGAAGATGAAGCCACGCAAACCACGGCCTAGATCTAAGACAAGATCAGGAAAGACGAACGGTGCATGCGTGCCTGGACGGTAATTCTGGTGGAGGCGCAGGGCCCGTTGAACCTGGTGGGGCCGACGAGGAAGGACTTGGCCGCCGGCACGAGCAGCGTCGACGCCGACGAGCCCCTGGCGCCGCACGCCGCGGTCCATGCGTGCACGAACGCCTTCCCATGCAGTACAGATAATGAGCACACATCCGTCACGTAGGTCTCTCATTTCGATCGAGAGCGCAACAGCAACTCGGGCATCGCGCGCGTGCGGCGTACGTACCTTGGTGTCGTCGGTGACCCCGTCGCCTCGAGCACCGTAGTCCTTGACGTTGAACACGCCGTCCACCTCGCCGGCGGCGGCCGCGGCGAGCACACTACACCACGCGAGCGCAGCGAGGAACAGGATGGCCGTGCGGATGCCGATGATACCCTGCAAGGTTAATTAGTAAGCACGTCTCACACGGGCACACATGCATGGTCAATTGATCATTGATCCCCAGCACATAGTGGTTGTTACTAGTCTGTCAACTACGGATGAATCCGAACATAAATTCGAGCAAACTTTGTGAAATGCAGTAATATATAGAGTGTGTGCACTACTCAAGTTAGTATGTACCATAGGTGCAGGGGCTCGTAAGGTCGTCCACACGTGCAAAACTGTTGTGAAGTCCCTACTGTCGCTGCAGTCTCTGAGGGGAATCAAGTGCCAAGCTCTGTTTCGATCCTAAAATGCTTTTCTGTGGGGGTATATATATGTACGCCAGAGAAGCGTCCGGAGGTCTCAGAGTAATGCTAAATGTACGTTCGATCACGCAGATGTAATGCTAAATCGTTCCAAATTGAATGTGTAAACAATTTCGCTCTTAGTAGACTGGTTGTACTGGGAGTATGATATTATTTTTATAGTGTATAGTATCATATATTATTATCATATCTCATTTATTGTGATGCATGACACATAATAGAATATATTTATTATGATACGGTATCATAATATGATACTCGACTATCTTTTTTTCATTTAATTTTGTGCCATTTTATAAAAATTGACCATCTTATATACATTATTAGTTATGATACTCTCATTACGGTTAGGCGTATCATTTCATAGTCAAAGATATGATGTAGCGTCTTATTTAATGATGAAAGAGAAATCAATCATATCTTAATTTTGATATTAATCTTAACATCGAGCGTGGACATTTCGTAAGTTTTCTCTCACCAAATGCTTCAAAAAGACTTGTTTTAGATACATCACTAAGAGCATCTACAGCCAGACTTGGCAAATCCGGCCTCTCAAACGCCTGTGTACGCCTCTAGGCGCATCCACGTGCACTGACATTATATGTTGCCTTCCACACCCGCGTCCCTCATATCTGAAACCTCAAATCATGCAACGCTACACAAAAACATGATCAATGCGTAGTTCAATGGATCAACATTTCATCGCCGAACAAGAGGAACATAGTTCATCGGAGTTCAACGGCGGACAGTGCAAATCCATACTACAAACTACTAATAAAACATAAATAGATAAAATATAAATAGAACGGGGAAGGGCGGAGGAAATCACAATTTCCTCGCCAACCCCTTCCCCTTCAGGTCGTCGATGCAGCTGTCCCCCCCCCCCTCCATGTAGGCATCGACGTGCGGAGGTGCGTCGTCGTAGCTGTAGGCGGAGCCGTCCGTCAGGTCAGAGTCGGAGCTGCACCTTTCGACCGGCAGCCTGCGGAGCAGGCGGTCCTCCTCATTCGCATGGCAGGCTGTCTTCGCTTCCTTGTTTGCCTCGCGCTCCAACAACTCGATGGCGAGTCGGAGCGCCTTGCCATTCTTGCGGTAGAGGCTCCGCGCATTCGTCTCCGCCATCGTGAGATAGCAGCAGAGGACCGACGAGAGGAGCGTGGCCTCGGGATTGATCGCGCGCTTGCGCACGAACGGCATGCGTACATCGCCTCCCCCGCCATTGCCCTCTCCCTAGCCCGATGCCGCTCCTGCCGATCTGCTTGTGCCTCAGACTTGGGCGTCCTAGTGCGCGTCGGCCCTGGCGCGGGCACGAGGACCCAGTGATGGCTGGCTACCACCTCCGGAGCAGAGGGTGGTGGTGGTGGGCAGCGTACCTAGAGGAGCGGAGCGGCCGGAGCTGCGCGCCGGGCGGGAATGCCCGATGATGTCGCCGACGCTGCATCGAAGGGCGTTGATGAAGTTAACCCGCCACTACCGGATCCGCATTAGTCAACCATCGAACTACTCAACGTGATGCGGAGGGTGACCTCCTCCACATTGGCGGGCTTCGCTTCGCGCAGCAGGCTTGCCCAGTCGTCGTCGGAGCTGCATTCCCCACCGGAGGCAGCGCTGCTTTGGTGTAGGTCATCGAATGCGTTCGGAGGTACCAGAAGTGGAGTGGACAGAGAGGGAAGTGAAGTGGAGTTCAGATTGACTATGTGTTGGTACTAAAACCGGCAGATCTTGGGTAGGGGGTCCCGAGCTGTGGATCTTGGAACGATGGTGAACATGAGACAAGGTAGACACTGTTTACCTAGGTTCGGACCCTCTGGAAGAGATAAAACCCTATATCCTGCTTGATTATATTGATGATGGAGTATCGAATACAGATTGGTCTATCTCAAAGATCGTATGTTGTGTTCTAAACCCTAAGGCTAGTAATATATATAGCATGTGCACTACTCATGTTAGTATGTACCATAGATGTAGGGACTCGTAAGGTCGTCCACACATGCAAAACTGTTGTTGAGTCCCTACTATCATTGCAGTCTCTGAGTGGAATCAAGTGCAAGCTCTATTCGATCCTAAAATGTTTTTTCTATGGGGTATATATATGTACGCCCGAGAAGCGTCGAAACTGGGGGCGGCCACTTTTCTTCATTTCTTGTTTGAAACAAACAAAGAGGTGGCACTGTTTGTTTTGGTGTTGAAGATTGCCCAAGTGGTATTGTCAAACTGCAGGTTACCAGGCATCGGGTGCGGGTTTCCATTCATATGCATCTGATCTTCATCTCCAGGTAAAATATCAGCAAACTCCGCAGAAAGAACATAAACTGGAGCAGTCCAAGATATACGAGTAGCACCAAAATCAGCATATTTGCGATACACTACATCTCTAGGAACTTTCTCAAGGCAGGGGAAGGAAGCATAGACCAACGTCCTAACCATCCTAGGATCCTCCTGATGCCACAGATGAAAATGACCAAAAGTTCTAATTGCATCTGAAATATACTGAGTTGTACGATAATCAAAAGGTATCCCTAGCAACATAATCCAACCACGACAAAAACCTTGAGTAGCTCTGTGATTAATGCCTTGATCATGAGGTATGAACCGAACAAAGTGACCATTGCCGAGATCATAAGGTGGATTGTAGGATCGGAAGTATGTCTAGAGGGGGGGGGGGGGTGATTAGACTACTTGACCAAATAAAAATCTAGCCTTTTCCAATTTTAATTCTTGGCAGATTTTAGCAACTTAGCACAAGTCAAGCAAACAACCTACACATGCAATTCTAAGAGTATAGCAGCGGAATGTAAAACAATTGCATATGAAGGTAAAGTGAGGAGTTTGGAGGGAGCAAACGCAATGTAGACACGGAGATTTTTGGTGTGGTTCCGATAGGTGGTGCTATCGTACATCCACGTTGATGGAGACTTCAACCCACGAAGGGTAACGGTTGCACGAGTCCACGGAGGGCTCCACCCACTAAGGGTCCACGAAGAAGCAACCTTGTATATCCCACCATGGCCATCGCCCATGAAGGACTTGCCTCACTAGGGTAGATCTTCATGAGATAGGCGATCTCCTTGCCCATACAAACTCCTTGGTTCAACTCACCAATCTTGACGGAGGCTCCCAAGTGACACCTAACCAATCTAGGAGACACCACTCTCCAAGAGGTAACAAATGGTGTGTTGATGATGAACTCCTTGCTCTTGTGCTTCAAATGATAGTCTCCCCAACACACAACTCTCTCTCATAGGATAGGATTTGGTGGAAAGATGATTTGAGTGGAAAGCAACTTGGGGAAGGCTAGAGATCAAGATTTATGTGGTTGGAATGAAGTATCTTGACCTCAACACAAGTGTAGGTGGTTCTTTCTCAGAAAATGTATGTTGGCAGTGTAGGCATGTTCTGATGGCTCTCTCCACGAATGAAGAGTTGGTGGAGGGGTATATATAGCCTCCACACAAAATCTAATCGTTACACACAAATCACCAAACTTGGTGGGACCGAATCATACAACTTGGTCAGACCGATTTAGTTCATAATGTGACCGTTAGGGTTTTCGGTGGGACCGGCATGTCAACTCGGCGGGACCGATATCATTAGGGTTAGGACATAACATAATCTCGGTGAGACCAATTACACAAACTCAGTGAGACCGATTTTGGTAATAGACTAACCAAAGAGTTGGTCAGGCAATATTGGTGGGACCGATTCGCTCTTTCGGTAGGACAGAAACGTTATGAAAGGAAACAGAGAGTTTGCATTGCAATCTCAGTGGGACCGATCGCTCATCTCGGTTGGACCGAAACGTTACAAAGGGAAACAGAGAGATTACAATCCCATCTCGGTGAGACCGAGATCCCTATCGGTAGGACCGAAAAGAGTATGGTTTGTGGCGGTGGCTATCTCAAGTGAACTCGGTGGCACTGGATAGATCAAATCGGTGGGGCTGAGTTTGACTTTTGGTTTGGGATATATTTGGATATGAGAAAGTGGTTGAGGGTTGTGGAGCATATCACTAAGCACTTTGAGCAAGAACCTCATTAAGCAACACCTCACCCTTGATACGTCCATTTTGCATCATGCTTTTATATCAATATTTATTGCATTATGGGCTCTTATTACACATTATGTCACAATACTTATGCCTATTCTCTCTTATTTTACAAGGTTTACATAAAGAGGGAGAATGCCGGCAGCTGGGATTCTGGGCTGGAAAAGGAGCAAATATTAGAGACCTATTCTGCACAGCTCCAAAAGTCCTAAAACTTCATGGAAGTCATTTTCAGAATATATAAAAAATACTGAGCGCAAGAAGTTCCGAAGGGGGGCCACACCTTGCCCACGAGGGTGGGGGCGCACCCTACCCCCCTGGGCGCGCCCCCTGCCTCGTGGGCCCCTTGGTGGCCCTCCGATGCCCATCTTCTGCTATATGAAGTCTTTCGATGAGAAAAAAATCATAAGCCAGCTTTCGGGACGAGACTCCACCGCCACGAGGCGAAACCTTGGCGGAATCAATCTAGGGCTCCGGTGGAGCTCTTCTGCTGGGGAAACTTCCCTCCGGGAGGGGGAAATCATCGCCATCGTCATCACCAACGCTCCTCTCATCTGGAGAGGGCAATCTCCATCAACATCTTCACCAGCACCATCTCCTCTCAAACCCTAGTTCATCTCTTGTATCCAATTATTGTCTCTAAGTCCAGGATTGGTACCTGTAGGTTGCTAGTAGTGTTGATTACTCCTTGTAGTTGATGCTAGTTGGTTTATTTGGCGGAAGATCATATGTTCAGATCCTATATGCATATTAATACTCCTCTGATTATGAACATGAATATGCTTTGTGAGTAGTTACGTTTGTTCCTGAGGACATGGGAGAAGTCTTGCTATTAGTAGTCATGTGAATTTGGTATTCGTTCGATATTTTGATGAGATGTATGTTGTCTCTCCTCTAGTGGTGTTATGTGAACGTCGACTACATGATACTTCACCTTTATTTGGTCCTAGAGGAAGGCATTGGGAAGTAATAAGTAGATGATGGGTTGCTAGAGTGACAGAAGCTTAAACCATAGTTTATGCGTTGCTTCGTAAGGGGCTGATTTGGATCCATATGTTTCATGCTATGGTTAGGTTTACCTTAATACTTTTGTTGTAGTTGCGGATGCTTGCAATAGAGGTTAATAATAAGTGGGATGCTTGTCCAAGTGAGGACAGTACCCAAGCACTGGTCCACCCACATACCAAATTATCAAAGTACCGAACGCGAATCATATGAACGTGATGAAAACTAGCTTGACGATAATTCCCATGTGTCCTCGGGAGCGCTTTTCACTATATAAGAATTTTTCCAGGCTTGTCCTTTGCTACAAAAGGGATTGGGCCACCTTGCTGCATTTTATTTACTTTTGTTACTTGTTGCTCTTTACCAATTATCTTATCACAAAATTATCTGTTACCTATAATTTCAGTGCTTGCAGAGAATACCTTGCTAAAAACCGCTTATCATTTTGTTCTGCTCCTCGTTGGGTTCGATACTCTTACTTATCTAAAGGACTACGATAGATCCCCTATACTTGTGGGTCATCAACCCCCTCTTAATAGTATTGGCTTTTCCTATGGACTCAATGTGATCTTGGATCACTAAAAATGAAATGTAGAGTCTTGTGCTTTGAGCTTGAACCAATCCTTTTGTCCTTAGCATTTCTAGGGGTCCACATTCTAATCCATGCCATGCCAATCATTAAGCTTTTCCTGAAATATTTATCTTCAAGTAGCATTATCTCAATGAGCTATATGTTGTTAGGAATTACCAAAACCACCTAGGGATAGTTGCACTTTAAATCTCCCCCTTTTTGGTAATTGATGACAACGTATAGATCAAAGGTTCGACAAATGATTATAAGATTGAAAAACATCATTGCTTTGAGAAGTATGTGATAAGCAGGAGCTCCCCCTAAATTTGTGCATTATTTAAAATTTGCTTTTGAATGCAAATGCACAATCGATTAGGATCATGGGTTACTCTTCCATGTCACATACATCTTGGTCGAGCGCTCAAAATGATAGAAATTAAAAGCATGCACTCATCACCAAGCAAGTGAATGATCCTATATGGAATATAAAGGATAGCATCATTCAACCAAACATTAAGGTAGCATATGATCAACCACATGATCATATAAGTATCTCACAAGGACATAAAGTATCTCACACAAGCACACAATAAAGTAGTTCAACCAAAATAGCAAGAGAGACAAAAAGAAAGACACTCTCTCTTGAAGCCTATGATCTATACATATTTCTCCCCCTTTGGCAACAAGTTACCAAAAAGTTACCAAAAAGTTTGAAAATGCATAGTGCTATATGTATATCAGGCTTGGTCTTCGGGAGGTGGTGTAGATAGAACTCCAAGGACGAAGGCTTCCGATGAAGTAGTTGAAGCTGATGGAGTGGGTGCTGTAGGTGGCACTGGAGCTGTAGCTGCTGGTGCTGACACTGAAGCTCTAGCATCTTAGACTGGCACTGTAGCAGACCTTGGACCTCGTCGCACATGCTTAAAAGCATCAGTGGTTGCTTTTCCTATCCTCTCCTCTGCTTCCTCCTGAAGCTGCTCAACTGCAGTCTGAATCTTAGTCACCTTCAGATCAAGATCATAGAATTTTGTTTCCACAATCCTCTCCAGGCTCTCCTGATTCTGATTCAGGGTGGCCAAGCCCTTCTCAATCCTCAGTGTAGCTTGAATCAGATAGCCTAACTAATCTTGCTTGCTCTTCAGGAAGACTCGAGATGCCTCTTCAACACTTGGCATCTGGGCAGCTTTCTCAGCCTTTTCCTTGGCTCTCTTCTCCTGGACTTGAGCTGATGATGGTTCTTCCTCATTCATCACTATTGTGTTGTCTTCAAATTCAGGATGTAGAGGTAGATGCTCCTTGTCCAGCAAGTAAATCCCTATGCCCATCTTAGAGTTGATGAGCTCCTGAATGTGTGGGGCATACCACAACTCCTCTTTTGATCAGCAACAGTCATTTTGATCGTTTCTACAATCAAGATCATAACTTTGAATTTTTGGGGAACATCAAAATTTTGCAGCATGTTGATGGAGTGTCCTCTAATCATCTTGTGATCTCCTTACTTGGGTAGCAATGTGTGCCTTAAGATCCAGCTGATTGTAGGCATACCAGACAACAAGAAATGCACAGATCCAAGCTTGTGAGTTTCTAAAGCCTTATCAGGGATCTCCTTGTACATGTTTGCCATTGAGTTGCGGTCTTTCTTCATGGTGGCATACACATCCAAGTCATCTTCATGTTCCTCTAGGGCATTGATTAGCTTGGCCCACTGATAAACTGTGGACTTGTAGCTGGTATCCTCAGACATCCAAACTATCCTCCCATCTGGATAGAAGTGGGAAGTGGATTAGAACTGCATGATCAACTCATCATTCCATTTGGTGAGCTTTTGTCCAACGAATTCATCTACTCCACAAGCCTTAAAGCTGTCATACACTCCAGGGAAGTGATCTTCATTTTCCTGGATGAACTCCCAGTCCACCCATTTCATGTCACACACTATGGGCTTCTTGTCAAGCAGAATAGTCTCATAGAAATCTTGTTGTTCCTTTGTATGGAACCTGTAGTCAACTGCAGTCCTCCTCCTAACAACATAGGGATCAGACTGTCTCCACAACCTCAGTCCTGCATCTTTCCTGATGTGCATGTCCTCAGCGACTAGGTGAGCATCATTGTGGTCAGGAATTTTGGGCTTCAACTTCCTCAAAACAAGAGAATCATCTTCTTCTTCAGCTTCAGGCACTAGGGCCTTGTTCTTCTCCTTAGCAGGTATACTCCTGGTGTTCCTCTTGGGTTTTGGGGGTTTTTGAGTATCAGCCTTGGGAGCAGACTTGGGTTTAGATGGAGCAGCCCCTGACTTGATTGCATCTCCCATAAGCTTCTGAGCCTTAGGAGCTGGTGCATCATCCTCTTCCTCCTCCTCTTCTCCTGAGTCTCTCATAATGGAGGATCTACCAAGTACTCTGGCGATGGTCTTCTTGACCCTTTCTTTTCTTTTCTTTCCTTCTCCAACTGCCTCTTCAGTTGGCTTGGAGGTTTCAGCAGTTGAGGCTCTGGCCTTAGACATGGGAATCCTCTTTGCTGGAGCCTTCTTGTGCATCCCTGGCTTTGTTCTAGCAGTTGAGCCATACTCTTTCTTTAGCACCTTTTTCTTGGAACTGACTTCTTCCTCAATAGCCACATAATCCTCATCCTCAGAATCTGAGGTCTTCTTCTTCCTTGTTCTGGTGGCTGCCTTGGGCAAGTTGCTTGGTGTGCTCCTGCTGCCCTCATAAGAAGTGCTAGAGGGACTAGTTCTCTCACTCATATGAACCTGCTCCTCAGACTTGTTCTGGCTGTCACTTTGATCAGACGTCTTGCAGTCAAACTGTCAGCAGACCCTGTGAATAGGTTGTAGATGAGGTAGAGTAGATGAGCATCATAAAAGTGCAGAATTTTGGCAAAACAGATGACTTAAAAACTTAGTTTTAGTTCTTCACAGGAAGCATTTCGGATCTACCGATTAGTAAACTTGGTGATACCGAAGCAGCTTTTGGAACCTAAACTAGTGAACTCGGTCAGACCGAGTCACAACTTGGTGGACCGAGACTGCTAGGGTTTCACAGAGAATCGAACTCGGTCACACCAATTTGCAATTTTCGGTCAGATCGAAAATGCATGTGCAATGGCCTAAGCCAAATTGGTGAGACCGATTTCTACAACTTGGTCGGTCCGAGATGAGTTTGTCAAAGACCTAACCCTAAATTTTCAAATCAAATCTAATCTACGGGATGCTTTCACTGGACAGGATAATTTCATACGTGGCAAGAATCATGGCAAAGCAATGTGCTAGGAGTTAAGGAATAGCATAAAGATCAAGTTCATACCCTACTTCGGCGGTGAACTTGCTACGACGGGGTAGATTGCCGTTGACGGCAGCGGATACCAGCGGTGGGAGGTTGCTGGCAGCAAGAGGATGATCCAGAGACCCGAGGAGGCAGAGCAGGTCAAGTGCGGGTGAAGGGTTTTGTAAACATTTCCAAAATTTGACCCATCAGTATATATAACCTGACCCTGTCGGTGTGACCGAGTGGAACAACTCGGTGGCACCGAGATGCAGAACTGCAAGTGGTTACTGCAACTCGGTGTGACCGAAAAGTTCTAATCCGTTGCACCAAGATTGAAAACCTAGATCAACTTAGTGATCTCGGTGTGACCGAAATGGATGACTCGGTCATACTGAAATGCACAAATGGGGTTTTGGAAGTTTAAGTCTATGATGAATCGGGGACTCCGAGTGCTCCTCACACAGAGTGGTTCGAATCTGACTTGATCAAAGTTTGTGATGTAGCATGAATAGAGTTTGAGATGAGGAAAACATAGATAGCTAGAGCGAGTTCTTAGGCATTCTTGTCCATCCATTTGGCAAAAGAGAAAAAGCCAAACAATCAAAGCAACAAATGGATGTCCTCAAATGAGTAAAATATGCAACCAACATGCTCACACAATAAGATGGCAAAAGAAATATGTGACAAAACATGCACAAACACTCTAGCATCTATCAAGAAATTTGGCGATGACTAGGTCATCTATATATGAGTATATTGACTTAGGAGTCAAATGAGAACATTTGATCGTAGGTCATACTCATCGTTTAAGCATAAGTGGAGTTGCCACTTTTACATAAAGCATTATTGTGTTCACACCATTAAAGTTGCTTTACCTCAATTAATTAGAGTAAAGCTCCCCCTAGATGTGATATCCCCCCTAAGAGGGATGAACTAACCTTGGGTTTTGTCGACGATGACTTCATGTAGGTGTTTAAGATGTAGATGCTCAATGTTGATGTAGATCCTTTAGAGCAATCCTTTGGAGTGAGTTGCACTTTCAATACCTACACGGGTTAGTCCCACAAGGAACAAACAAGGATATCCATAGACATATAGTGATATTCACATGAGATGATGTCCATGAATGTATTAGTTTACCTTGTCCCTTGTCTTACCAACAAGAGGGTTTGTGACTCCTTGAACTAGTGCAAGATATGGAAGTTGTTTGCACTTGTCCTCACCAAAATGATATGAGTGAAGTGTGTTGGCGGAGTCACCCTCAAGAACTCTCTAGTTCTTCTTCTTCGGGATCCACACCATCTTGATGGGAATCCTTGGAGTTGTAGTCGTACTTGATGAAGGAGAACTTGATGTAGTCTTGGGAACCCACTTGACCAAGGCTTTGGGAGCTTCTTCAAATTCATCAATCTCCTCTTGAAGCTTGTCATTGCCTTTTTGCTTGTGGTCTTGTGGTCTTGTGGTGGAAGATCATCTTGAGCTTGTGTTCCTTGGAAAGAAGTAGGATCGTACTTCTCTTGTTGAGAAACAAATTTCATCTTGGGGTATTGATCTTCTTCCCACTCAACTCCATTGGCATTGAACTTTTGTTCAAAACCAACACCTTGATTCTTCCGGTGTCTTCCTTCACTACAACAGGAACCCCCTACAGCAACGCATCAATGCGTTGTCGTATGTCCATATATGCGTTGCTAAGGCCTACACCAACGGATTATTATGCGTTGTCGTTGGTGGCGTTGCTAGGGTCTACTACAACGTATATACATGCATTGGTAAACGCCATGTAGAAGCGTTGTAAGGTAGCAACATATAGAGTTATAGTCTTACAACACTTCATATGCGTTGGTGGCTACCATCATTACAATGACTAGATGCTTCGGTACATAGCATGAATAATTGATGATATTTTATACATTTCCATCCACAATTATTAGTTCAATACATAGTGTATATGAGGCATAGTACAATAAACGGAAAGATCGCATATATTAAATCAACTATGTTGCATTACACCGAGCATGATCCAAACATTACAAGATGTGAGCTATCTACTAGTAGCAAAATTCTCGACCTTCCAATCAACTATAATGTTTCAAACATTTTCCTGAAAATGACATTCTAATTATCCCCATTCTATGCCTTGCAATCAACATCTGAGCCATGCATCCTCCATTTATCTCAGCAATCTACAAAAACAAATAATGAAATGAGTAATTTACGATAGAGAAAATCAGGTTAACAGAGCACAAAAATGTAGAGGAGCAACATACAAATGTTGAAGGCTATCACATTAGTAACATTGCAGACGGAAAAGTGGAGCAATATCCTACATCTTACACACTTTTGATCCTTGTTTTCTTATGAAGAAATCTGCTAGATGTCAATTGAGTTCAAGTAAACTTGAAGCAAACATAGAATGTAAGATATCAGGTACTTCCTTCGAAAAAACATGTACTGCATACAACACAACCTTCATTTTCATAGAAAGATCTGCAATTCTCCTGAACAAATAGATGCAAGGTTTCAAGAATTTAAATATATACTTTATGCTCAAAGAAACAATATAAGCATCAATTTAAAAAGGAGCAATATAAGCATCATGTTAAAAAGGAACAATAATAGCATCAAGTACAATATACTATATATAGTTATACGAATGGATGTCATGTGTCTGGTGCAATTATCATGAATATCTGATTATGATTTGTGAGTTACGTGAAGGTCACACCTTAAGTGGATTTTTAGTAACTTCTTCTGAGCGCTCCTTCCTCATTATTTTTGCTCCCTTAATCTCTTCCTTCCTAATCAATGGTTAGATTTTAGTACAACAGTAGCAAGGCAAATTTTAGTACAATAGTGCAAAAATTTAGTAACAACATAATTTAGTAAAACAAGGTAAATTTTAGAACACAAGTAATAGAGTAAACTTTAGAACAAGAAGTTACTATCTTGACAAAATAGGATACTAGTCTCTCCAACCTATAGGACCCTTAGCAACTCCGTATTTAATCGTAAAGATGAGTTTAGTACAATATTTACATCAACACAAAATCTACAAGGACTGTCATAAGATATCAGACATAGCATTGCACCAAAATAGCATAAGTAGTAATGTAGATTGAGAAGCAAATTACACACTTCTTTGCTGAAATGTCATCAACACGTGATTTTCTAGAAGATATCTAAGACATTTGATGTTTCTACATAAGCACACGCGTACAAAGAAATTAATATTTGAGATAAAGCCAGAAGAACTTACACAAACTTTTCAACGTCCCACCTGCAGACATCACACCACTGTTCACCTTGGCATCCTTCTTTTCTTTTTTAGATGGGCCAATCTCTCCGCAATCTATAAACTAAAGCTGGGTTGTGGCATCATCTTCAGTTTATCACAGATGTTTTGCAATCAAAATGGCCCAGTATCGTTTACTATGCAAAGTAGGGTGCATTACCTTGAGCATATTGATGTTTACTCAACTCCTAATCTGAGAAATTGACCGAAGAAGAACCTGTGAGAAATAAATATTTCATGGTCTTGAGAAGAATTGGATGCTAATTGATGGAAGTTGAGGGCCAACAGCATGTCGAATACCACAAGTTCTGAACTTCTGATTGAGTAATTGGGGCAAGGTGAAATCGTACATGGTTATGACTCGAGCACGGAAGTTCTTACTAAAACAAGTCAAGAAACAACAAAATGTGTTGAAGTCATAGTATACCATAATTCCTACATCCAGTAACTTCACTATCTTAAATCCTATGGGAACGAAGAACCTTACAAATGTAATAACGAAAAGAACGAGACCAATACCATAGTTTTCTCTCATGGAGTTGGCACTGATCGAGGGCGGCTTGGGTAGGTCGGCAGCTCCACAACATGTGGGCATGACGAGAAAAGCTACAATGTTGCTCGTCGTCGCTGGTTAATTCTGCATTGCTGCCTCCACACCATTCTTCAAGCACTGCAATGAAAATATCAAACAAAAACTTCACACTAAATTCAATAGGCGTATCTACAATTGAAACTGAGTCAGTGATTAGTAAAATAAGGGTGACAATGTTTTGGTAACTCACAACCATCCTGTAGCCTTGATGTTCATCGACACAATGCAATCCAACAAACACACACACACACACACACACACACGCAAACACACCTGTTGGCCTCAGTTTTAGAACCTGCAATGAAAATGAAATTAAGGATTATATATATAGTCAAGAGGAATATTAGGAAGGGCATTTGAGACTTATTCTTAAGGTATTACACAATGTGTGACAAGGAAATTGTTAAGGATTCATCCACACACATAGCAGCAAGAAACAACTACTGAGAAAACAAGGACGCATGCATTCTTCCAGAATTAACACATACGGACAAGTGGTGAATCACTCAACTATACATCACAATAGATTAACTCAACTAGAAATGACTGGCTTGCATGTGCAGAACTAGATAGCAGTAGCACATTGAGATATGCAAGCATGAAACTCAGAATCGTGAACTGAATTTTTTTAGCATGCGGCAAGGTCACTGACCGTGTTGGGATATTATCCAGCCGTGAAGTACGACACAAGTACACCACAACTGCTAACGCTCAGTAGAGTAGATCACGGTCATGATTTCTAGCAAAGAATCGACCATGGCACGAAGGCCATGTCACCAGAAAGAACAAGAGGGCACGAGTAGAGGAGTGAAGTTCCTTACTAAGCTGTCGATGTCGAAGGTAAGGAAGCCGAGACAGAGCAGCACTGTCGATCCCGAGCCGGCGGCGGCGGATACTGAGACGCGGGGTAGAGGGCTACGCAGGAGTCGCACCGGTGACCCATGGCGGCTAGGGTTCCTGAGCGGCATGTGCAGGACCACGAAGGTCGTCGCGGTGGCGGAGGATCGTAGGAGAGGACTGAGGGGCAGCCGGGATGGTGAGATAAATCACAGGAGCTCGCCAGAGCTTGTTGGAATCAGTGGTGCCACGGGGCGCCATGGTCATGGAGCTTGGGTGAGAGGGGAACTAGGGGAGGGGAGGGGAGGACAGAGATTGCGCATAGGAAAAACTGGATGGAGATGCAGGTACAGGGAGGTTAGATTTTTTCTAAAGAGAGGAGGTTAGCACTAAGTAGGGGAGGTGGGATAAGTACGGGAGGTGGGAGGTTGAAACAAACAACACATATTTTCATATCGTTGGTAGATATGCGTTGGTATAGGCAGGTTCGTGTTGTAGTGCTTGCTTGTGTACAATTTCCTCAAATTGCTTACTTCCGGCAAGGCTCTTGTAAACACCTTTCTCTATAATTCCCTTCAATAATCTATTTTCTTGCGCAAGTGTAACTTGGCTAAGAGAATCATTAGTGGAATCAAGAGAACTACTAGAAGCAACATCATTGGGTTTAGCATGATTATTGTTACTACTAGAAGAAGAATCTTACTTGTTCTTGTTGCTAGATTTAATTTGTCGCATGTAAGTAGACAAGAGTAAATGCTTGGCAATGTAAGAAGAACTTTTCTTGCGAAGATCATCATTGATTGGCTTTAAGAACTCATGTTCTTGCTCAAGGTTGAGCTTTTCGAAGCGTAACTTCTCATGAGTCTTTAAAAGATCTCGATGATTTTCCAAGGTAGTTTCATGAGCTAACTTAAGAGTGTTTAGCTCTTTAGTTAGACGCTTAATCTCCTTCTTATCATCGTCATTCATTTTGTCTTGATTAGCATTATTAATAGCAAGTTCATCATAGTTTTCATCACTAGAATTGTCAACAAGTAAATCATCATCACCTAGCAAGTCATCGTCATCACTATTGAAATCAACATACTCGGGGTGTGATACCTTTGGGCCTTTAGCCATGAAGCATCTTCCAATTCCTTCATTTGGTGACTCAAATATGTCATAGGAGTTGGTTGACACAAGTGCTAGACCGGCAACACCTTCATCTTGAGTATATTCGGAGTCGGAGTGATAACTTCTCTCGAAGTGATCGTCGGAGTCGGAGCCAGATACCCATTCACCAACGTGAGCTTGATATCTTCGTTTTGTGTAGCCCCTTGATGATTTGTCCTTCCTTTCTGAATCATTGCTTCTCTGTGATGTTCTTCGTTCATAATGGTCATCTCTACTCCTTCTCTATCTTGGTGGTGATTCTTCTCTCCTACTCCTTCTTTTGGGAGAACCTTCTCTTATTTTGTAGGGAGTCGTACACTCATTGGAGTAGTGTCTGTGTCTTCCACAATTGTAGAAATTTCGTTCACGACGTGAGGATCTTTTTTCATTGTAGGACCTTGACTTGGAACTTCTTTCCTTGCTTCTACTCTTGTAGAACTTGTTGAAGTTCTTCAGCATTAGGCTCAATTCTTCATTGAAGTTTTATTTCTCACTTGATGATGTGGGAGCATCACATGAGGCTTTGTAAGCACCACTTGACTTGTTGTGAAGCTCTTCCATATCCTTGAGTGACATCTCATGAACAACAATCCATCCAATGACTTCCGTTGGCTTGAGATCTCTGTAATTGGGCATCATTTGGATCAATGTGCACACGGTATCATATTTTCCATCCAAGGATCTTAGAATCTTCTTGATGATGAATATATCGGTCATCTCTTCACTTCATATGCCGGCAATCTCATTTGTGATGAGAGCAAGCCTAGAGTACATTTCATCGACACCTTCACCATCCTTCATTTTGAACTTGTCAAGTTGACTTTGAAGCACATCCAATTTGGATTCCTTAACGGAGTCGGTACCTTCGTGCATATCAATCAAAGTATCCCAAATTTCCTTTGCATTCTCGAGACGGCTGATTTTGTTGAATTCTTCGGGGCACAATCCGTTGAAGAGAATATCACAAGCTTGAGTATTGTATTGCAACATCTTCAACTCTTCCGCGCTAGCCTCACAGTTCGGTTCCCTCCCATCAAAGAATTCACCTTGCAAGCCAATACACACAATAGCCCAAACGGCGGGGTTATGTCCAAGAATATGCATTTTCATCTTATGCTTCCAACTAGCAAAATTAGTACCATCAAAGTAAGGATCTCTACGGTGGTAATTTCCCTCACTAGATGCCATACTCTCTTAGGTTGTGAAACCAAGGCTATGATCACCAAAGCTATGGAAATCAAGGCAAATGGATACCAAAGCTCTCATACCACTTGTAGGATCGAAAGTATGTCTAGAGGGGGGTGATTAGACTACTTGGCCAAATAAAAATCTAGCCTTTTCCCAATTTTAATTCTTGGCAGATTTTAGCAACTTAGCAAAAGTCAAGCAAACAACCTACACATGCAATTCTAAGAGTATAGCGGCGGAATGTAAAACAATTGCATATGAAGGTAAAGGGAGGAGTTTGGAGGGAGCAAACGCAATGTAGACACGGAGATTTTTGGCATGGTTCCGATAGGTGGTGCTATCATACATCCACATTGATGGAGACTCCAACCCACGAAGGGTAATGGTTGCGTGAGTCCACGGAGGGCTCCACCCACGAAGGGTCCATGAAGAAGCAACCTTGTATATCCCACCGTGGCCATCTCCCACGAAGGACTTTTCTCACTAGGGTAGATCTTCACAAAGTAGGCTATCTCCTTGCCCGTACAAACTCCTTGGTTCAACTCCACAATCTCGACGGAGGCTCCCAAGTGACACCTAACCAATCTAGGAGACACCACTCTCCAAGAGGTAACAAATGGTGTGTTGATGATGAAATCCTTTCTCTTGTGCTTCAAATGATAGTCTCCCCAACACTCAACTCTCTCTCTCATAGGATAGGATTTGGTGGAAAGATGATTTGAGTGGAAAGCAACTTGGGGAAGGCTAGAGATCAAGATTTATGTGGTTGGAATGAAGTATCTTGACCTCAACACAAGTGTAGGTGGTTCTCTCTCAGAAAATGTATGTTGGAAGTGTAGGCATGTTCTGATGGCTCTCTTCACGAATGAAAAGTGGGTGGAGGGGTATATATAGTCTCCACACAAAATCTAACCATTACGCACAAATCACCAAACTCGGTGGGACCGAATCATACAACTCGGTCAGTCTGATTTAGTTCATAATGTGACCGTTAGGGTTTTCGGTGGGACCGACATGTCTACTCGGTGGGACCGATATCATTAGGGTTAGGGCATAACGTAATCTCGGTGATACCAATTACACAAACTCGGTGAGACCGATTTTGATAATAGACTAACCAGAGAGTTGGTTAGGCTATCTCGGTGGGACCGACTCGCTCTTTCGGTAGGACAGAAACGTTATGAAAGGAAACAGAGATTTTGCATTGCAATCTTGGTGGGACCGATCGCTTATATCGGTTGGACCAAAATGTTATGAAGGGAAATAGAGAGATTAAAATTGAGGGAGTCCTAGATTAAGGGGTCCTCGGACGTCCGGCCTGTTAGCCATGGGCCAGACTGATGGGCTGTGAAGATACGAAGACCGAACACTGCACCCGAGTCTGGATGGAACTCTCCTTGGCATGGAAGGCAAGCTTGACGACCGGATATGTAGATTCCCTTCTTTGTAACCGACCTTGTGTAACCCTAGATCCTCCCAGTGTCTATATAAACCGGAGGACTTAGTCCGGATAGGATACTCATTATCATAGCCATATAAGCTAGACCTCTAGGGTTTAGCCATTACGATCTCGAGGTAGATCAACTCTTGTAATACTCATACTCATCAATATCAATCAAGGATGACGTAGGGTACTACCTCCATAGAGAGGGCCTGAACTTGGGTAAACATCGTGTCCCTGGTCTCCTGTTACCATCGACCGTAGACGCATAGTTCGGGACCCCCTACCCGAGATCCGCTGGTTTTGACACACCGACATTGGTGCTTTCATTGAGAGTTCCACTGTGCTGTCGCCAAAAGGTTTGATGGCCCCTTCAATCGTCCATAAGGACGCCGTCCAAGGAGAAACTTTCCTCCCTGGAAAGATCTTCGTGTTCGGCGGCTTCGCACTGCGGGCTAATTCGCTTGGCCATCAGGTCAGATTTGGGAGCTTGAACTACGTTGCGGACATCCATGGAGACTTGATCTTCACCGGATTCGAGACCGCGGTAGCCGCTCCCAGCCACCCCGATGATCATGACCTAAATCTATCATCAGGCTGCATCAAGGAGATCGCTCCTGTAACCACTCTGGCATTAGATCCGGAGCAAGCTGCGCCACCCAAGGATGGGAGCATCAACCCCACTACGGATGCGACCGATTCCACGGTGTTGGAGACGCATACAAACTTGATCCGGCCGTGAGTTCCGAACCACGTGAGCCCGCGGACGCCGAGCTTGATCGTTTATCGATCTTCGAATTCAGCACCGCGGACGTCTTCCAGCACTCGCCTTTGGGCGATGTGTTAAGCTCGTTAAAGAACCTATCCTTGACAGAGGACTCACAGCCGAACTATATCCGGCTCGAACTAGGTGCTGACAGACAAGAATTTTGTTTTCGACCCGCTCTAAGTCACGCCGCAGCAAAGACTGTAGTACCGGCACAGGAGAAGACAACACTCTAGAAGGTGCCTAAGACAACGAAGACCCCGTCGATACAGCTAACGAACAAGACGAACGGGAAGTCGAGCATGTTAGCCCCGGTAAACAGGCCACACACAAAGATTCAGAGGATGATAATTACCTTCCGCTCTCCGAAGACGAGGTGAGCCTCGGCACCGAGGATTTCATCGTGCCTGAGGAACCCCTTGAGCAGGAGCGCTTCAAGCGCCAGCTAATTGCCACTGCACGGAGCCTGAAAAAGAAGCAACGGCAGCTTCAAGCTGACCAAGGTCTACTAAATGATAAATGGACTGATGTCCTAGCAGCCGAAGAGTACAGCCTCAAGCGCCCAACCAAAAGCTACCCAAAGTGCAAACTGCTACCTCAGTTTGATGAGGAGGCACCGAACTACATACCTCCATCGTACAATGCAGTTGACTGACCACCACGTGGTCGAGACAAAACGGCAACTCACACCGAACACCAGCCAGCCCCGCCCCAGTGCACAGGCAGAGGTAAAACAGCCCAGGGGCATACATATGACCTCCGGCAAACCACGAACAATAAACCAGGACACACTAGATCAATCTACGGATCGCGAGGGCGTGCCTCGACACGCGACGACGGCCACCTATTCAGACATGACAAACATAGTCATGCACGGGCCAAAAACCCGCTGACAGACTCCATCCGAGCTACGTCACGATACGACCCGATATAGTGGCGCCGCGCACCCTCATTGCTTCACTGATGAGGTCATGGATCATCAATTCCCAGAAGGGTTCAAACCTGTGAATATAGAATCATACGATGGAACCAAGGACCCCGCGGTGTGGATCGAAGACTTCATTCTCCACATTCATACGGCCCGCAACGACGACCTCCACGCCATAAAATACCTCCCTTTAAAACTAAAAGGGCCAGCTCAGCACTGGCTCAACAGTTTGGCTGCAAATTCTATTGGCAGCTGGGAGGACCTGGAAGAGGCTTTCCTTGATAACTTCCAAGGTACATATGTTCGACCTCCAGACACTGATGACTTAAGCCATATAGTTCAACAGCCCGAAGAGTCCGCCAGGAAATTCTGGACTAGGTTCTTAACTAAAAAGAACCAAATTGTCGATTGTCCGGATGCCGAAGCCCTAATAGCTTTCAAACCTAGCATCCGTGACAAATGGCTCGCTCGCCACCTCGGCCAAGATAAGCCAAAATCCATGGCAGCTCTCACGGCACTCATGACCCGCTTTTGTGCGGGTGAGGACAGTTGGTTGGCCCATAGCAAAAACAATGCAAGCGACGCCGGCACCCCTGAAGCTAAAACTAGCAAAGACAAGTCTCGACGCAACATATACAAGCATTGAAACAACAATGATAACACCAAGGACACGACAATCAATGCCGGATTCATGAGCCCTAAGTCTGGTCAGCGGAAGAAGCCATTCCAAAAGAACAATTCTGGCCCATCCAGCTTGGACCGCATACTCGATCGTCCGTGCCAGATTCATGGCACCCCAGACAAGCCACCCAATCATACAAATAGAGATTGCTGGGTTTTTAAACAGACCGGCAAATTAAATGCCGAGAATAGGGAAAAGGTATCGCAAAGCGAGGACGATGACGAAGAGCCCTAGCAACCAAACACAGGGGGACAGAAGAAGTTTCCCCGTCAGGTCAAAATGGTGAACATGATATATGCTACCCACATCCCCAAGAGGGAGCGCAAGCACGCGCTCAGGGACGTCTACGCGATAGAGCCAGTCGCCCCAAAGTTTAATCCATGGTCTTCATGCCCGATCACTTTTGATCGCATGGGATCATCCGACCAGTATCTGGCACGGTAGCTCAGCCGCACTGGTCTTAGACCCAATAATTGATGGGTTCCACCCGACTCACGTCCTTATGGACGGAGGTAGCAGCCTTAATCTGCTCTATCAGGATACAGTGCGAAAAATGGGCATTAACCCATCAAGGATCAAGCCTACGAGGACTACCTTTAAAGTAGTCATACCAAGCGTAGAGGCCCGCTGTACGGGCTCAATAACACTCGAGGTTGTCTTCGGATCTCCGGAGAACTTCCGAAGCAAGGAGGTAATCCTCGATATCGTCCCATTTCGCAGCAGCTATCACGCATTGCTCGGACGAACTGCGCTCGCTCGATTCGACGTGGTACGACACTACGCTTATCTCAAGCTCAAGATGCCCGGTCCACGCGGTGTCATAATAGTCAACGGAAATACGGAACGCTCCCTCCATACAAGAGAGCACACAGCTGCCTTAGCAGCAGAAGTATAGAGCGGCCTTCTCAAGCAGCACCTTAACTCGGCTGCCGAGCCCACGGACACCGTTAAGAGGGTCCAAACTACTCTACGGCAGGAGAGCTCAGCTCGTCAGGAGCTCGACTAGCAATTCGGCCTCCGTCGCAGTCCCGATCAAGTGGTAGCATTTGTGCCGCATGTACATAACTACGCGCTCAAAATCCCATGGGCATCGACGGAGGCATAGCTAGCTCGTGGTCCGTAGTACGGCTCAACCAACATCGGATACACATATACTTTCATTTTTACTTGTTTTCCTTTTCAGATCTCAATCCCACATGCACCATCTGATGTCCTGGTCCTCGGTCCTCTTGAAGGATAAACACACCAAGACGGCGAGAAACGCAGACGTATGGGAGACTTTTTAGGTGATTCCGTTAATGACAACTTTACCTGTTTTTCAGGACCCACAAGAAGCTCTCCCTTGGTTTCGGCATGTTAAATAGCCTGTTGCTTATCGTGCTACCTGTATCAATGCGCCTTGACATACTAATTAAATATAATGAGAACAGTTTGCGGCTGGAGCTGTAGGACTCCAACTTTTTTGCACCCTTTCTATTTTCTTTCTTCTTTCTCTTTTTTCAGCTCCCTTAAGGATAATCCTATCAGGTAGCACCCGTACACTTTGGTATGCTCGATGTTGGCCAGGGGCTTCATAGCACCCCACATTACGGCAACAAAAGTCTGAACACTTTTTATAAGTATAGTTCGGCACCCCGAATTTAGCATTATATGCATTGGCTCCGAATCATGTCTTTGGTCAATAGTTGGGTTGCCCGGCTCCTGTGCTTGCTACCTTACATTCCGCTACATCGGCTAAGGTATTAAAGGGAGAACTACTGCGATTGTGCCTTGGTTTATCCAAAGGAGCACCTCAGTAGAGAAAGCCGAAAACTGACTGTCATGATGCGGCGAGAGCCGGTCAGCTGTTCGGAGGTTGCAAATCGTTGGAGATTTCTTCCGCATTATGCGAAGGATTGGTACTTCCCGATCAGACGCTTATAGCACTCTAGTTCGGATACTAGGGGCTGCACCCATGTTCTTATTGTCGCACTCCTATGGCTAAGTGAGGGCGTTAGAGCCGCATAGTTTGGTTGCCTGGTTCGTTGCGCTAAACAACTCTAATACGTCTCCAACGTATCTCTAACTTTTGATTGCTCCATGCTATTATATTATCTGTTTTGGATGTTAATGGGCTTTATTTTACACTTTTATATCATTTTTGGGACTAACCTATTAACCGGAGGCCTAGCCCAAATTGCTGTTTTTTTTGCCTATTTTAGTGTTTCGTAGAAAAGGAATATCAAACAAAGTCCAAACGGAATGAAACCTTCGGGAACGTGATTTTCTCAACAAACGTGATCCAGGAGACTTGGAGTGGGATCAAGAAACAATCAAGGAGGCCACGAGGTAGGGGGTGCGCCTACCCCCCTGGGCGCACCCTCCACCCTCATGGGCCCGTCGTTGCTCCACCGACCTACTTCTTCCTCTTATATAAGTCCACGTACCCTGCAAAAATCCAGGAGCACCACGAAAACCTAATTCCACCACCGCAACCTTCCGTACCTGAGAGATCCCATCTTGGGGCCTTTTCCGGAGCTCCGCCGGAGGGGCATTGATCACGGAGGGCCTCTACATAAACTCTGTGGCCTCTCTGGTGATGTGTGAGTAGTTTACTTCAGACCTTTGGGTCCATAGCTAGTAGCTAGATGGCTTCTTCTATCTCTTTGGATCTCAATACAAAGTTCTCCTCGATTCTCTTGGAGATCTATTCGATGTAATCTTTTTTTGCAGTGTGTTTGTTGAGATCCAATGAATTGTGGGTTTATGATCCTGATTATCTATGAACAACATTTGATTCTTCTCTGAATTCTTTTATCTATGATTGGTTTATCTTTGCAAGTCTCTTCGAATTATCAGTTTGGTTTGGCCTACTAGATTGATCGTTTTTGCAATGGGAGAAGTGCTTAGCTTTGGGTTCAATCTTGCGGTGCTCGATCCCAGTGACAGTAGGGGAAACGACACGTATTCTATTGTTTCCATCGGGGATAAAAAGATGCGGTTTATATCATATTGCATGAGTTTATCCCTCTACATCATGTCATCTTGCTTAAGGCATTACTCTGTTCTTATGAACTTAATACTCTAGATGCATGTTGGATAGTGGTCGACGTGTGGAGTAATAGTAGTAGATGCAGGCAGGAGTCGGTCTACTTGTCACGGACATGATGCCTATGTACATGATCATGCCTAGATATTCTCATAATTATTTGCTTTTCTATCAGTTGCTCGATAGTAATTTGTTCACCCACCGTAATACTTATGCTATCTTGAGAGAAGCCACTAGTGAAACCTATGGCCCCCGGGTCTATTTTCCATTATACAAGTTTCCAATCTATTTTATTTTGCAATCTTTACTTTCAATCTATATCATGAAAATACCAAAAATATTTATCTTATTATGATTATTATCTCTATCAGATCTCACTCTTGCAAGTGGCCGTGAAGGGATTGACAACCCCTTTATCGCGTAGGTTGCGAGGTTCTTATTTGTTTGTGTAGGTACGAGGTGACTCGCGCGTGGTCTCCTACTGGATTGATACCTTGGTTCTCAAAAACTGAGGGAAATACTTACGCTGCTTTACTGCATCACCCTTTCCTCTTCAAGGGAAAACCAACGTAGTGCTCAATAGGTAGCAAGAAGGATTTCTGGCGCCGTTGCCGGGGAGACTTACGCAAAGTCAAGTCAAGATTTGATCTCCCGACAACTAGGATTTCTAGCGCCGTTGCCTGGGAGATCTACGCCAAGTCAAGACATACCAAGTTTTACCTCTTGTTTTCCTCTCCCCCACTTCACCCTTGCCGTTTTATTCGCCCTCTTTTTCCGTTCCCCTTCTCTTTTTCTATTTGCCTTTTGCCTGTTTCTTGTTTGCTTGTGTGTTGGATTGCTTGTTTGTCACGATGGCTCAAGATAATACTAAATTATGTGACTTTGCCAATACCAACAATAATTATTTTATTAGCACTCTGATTGCTCCTCTTACCGATGTTCAATCTTGTGAAATTAATACTGCTTTGCTGAATCTTGTCATGAAAGATCCGTTCTCTGGCCTTCCTAGTGAAGATGTCGCTACCCATCTAAACAACTTTGTTGATTTTTGTGATATGCAAAAGAAGAAAGATGTGGATAATGATATTGTTAAACTTTAGCTATTTCCGTTTTCTCTTAGAGTTCATGCTAAAGCTTGGTTTTCGTCTTTGCCTAAAAATAGTATTGATTCATGGAATAAGTGCAAAGATGCTTTTATCTCTAAGTATTTTCCTCCCGCTAAGATCATCTCTCATAGAAACGATATTATGAATTATATGCAACTTGATCATGAACATGTTGCACAATCTTGGGAGAGGATGAAATTAATGATATGTAATTGCCCTACACATGGTTTGAATTTATGGATGATTATACAAAATTTTTATGCCGGATTGAATTTTGCTTCTAGAAATCTTTTAGATTTGGCCGCGGGAGGCACTTTTATGGAAATCACTTTAGGAGAAGCTACCAAACTCCTAGATAATATTATGGTTAATTATTCTCAATGGCACACTAAAAGATCTACTAGTAAAAAAGTGCATGCAATTGAAGAGATTAATGTTTTGAGTGGAAAGATGGATGAACTTATGATTTTTTTTGCTTATAAGAGTGCTCCTACTGATCCTAATGATATGCCTTTGTCTACTTTTATTTATAATAATAATGAATCTATGGATGTGAATTTTGTTGGTAGGAACAATTTTGGTAACAACGCGTATAGAGGTAATTTTAATCCTAGGCCGTTTCCTAGTAATTCCTCTAATAATTATGGTAATTCCTACAACAATTCTTATGGAAATTACAATAAGATGCCCTCTTATTTGGGATCTAATATTATAGAATTTATTACTTCGCAAAAGAGTTTCAATGCTTTGATTGAAGAAAAATTGCTTAAGATTGATGAGTTGGCTAGGAACGTGGATAGAATTTCTCTTGATGTTGATTCTTTGAAAGTTAGATCTATTACACCTAAGCATTATATCAATGAGTCTCTCAAAGCCATTAGAATTTCCATTGATGAGTGCAAAGAAAGAACCGCTAGGATGCGTGCTAAGAAAGATTGCTTTGTGAAAGCGTGTTCTTCTAGTTTTCATGATAATAAAGATGAAGATCTAAAAGTAATTGATGTGTCCCCTATTAAATCTTTGTTTTTCAATATGAATCTTGATAATTATGGGACTGAAGATGAGTCAACTTTAGGTAGAAGGCGTCCCAAAAATTTGGAGTTTTTAGATCTTGATGCAAAAATTGTTAAAAGTGGGATTGAAGAGGTTAAAACTTTAAATAGCAATGAACCCACTATCCTGGATTTCAAGGAATTTAATAATGATAATTGCTCTTTGTTATATTGTATTTCCTTGTTGTAATCCGTGCTAAATTCTCCTCATGCTTATAGTCAAAACAAAGCTTTTACTAAACATATCGTTGATGCTTTGATGCAATCTTATGAAGAAAAATTTGAGTTGGAAGTTTCTATCCCAAGAAAACTTTATGATGAGTGGGAACCTACAATAAAATTAAAATTAAAGATCATGAGTGTTATGCTTTGTGTGATTTGGGTGCTAGTGTCTCCATGATTCCAAAAACTTTGTGTAATTTGCTAGGTTTCCGTGATTTTGATGATTGTTCTTTAAACTTGCATCTTGCATATTCCACTACTAAGAAACCTATGTGAAGGATTAATGATGTTCTTATTGTTGCAAATAGGAATTATGTGCCCATAGATTTCATTGTTCTTGATATAGATCGCAATCCTTCATGTCCCATTATTCTTGGTAGACCTTTCCTTAGAATGATTGGTGCAATTATTGATATGAAGGAAGGGAATATTAAATTCCAATTTCCATTAAGGAAAGGCATGGAACACTTCCCTAGAAAGAAAGTTAAATTACCATATTAATCTATTATGAGAGACACTTATGGATTGCCTACCAAAGATGGCAATACCTAGATCTATCTTCGCTTTTATGCCTAGCTAGGGGCGTTAAATGATAGCGCTTGTTGGGAGGCAACCCAATTTTATTTTTATTCCTTGCTTTTTGCTCCTGTTTAGTAATAAATAATTTATCTAGCCTCTGTTTTGGTTGTGTTTTTTGTGTTTAATTAGTGTTTGTGCCAAGTAGAACCGTTGGGAAGATTTGGGGTAAGTCTTTTTGATCTTGCTGTAAAAAAACAGAAGCTTTAACGCTCACGAGAATTGCTGCCATTTTTATTTTGAAGGTTCTATTTATTTAATTCTCTTTTAGGATGATTAATAGATAAATTCCTCACGTCCATCAATTTATTTTAGAATTTTTGGGGTTTCAGAAGTTTGTGTTAGCTACAGAATACTACAGACTGTTCTGTTTTTGAAAGATTCTGTTTTTCTTGTGTTGTTTGCTTATTTTGATGAATCTATGGCTAGTAAAAGAGTTTATAAACCATAGAGAAGTTGGAATACAGTATTTTTGACACCAATATAAATCAAGAATGAGTTCATTACAGTACCTTGAAGTGGTGTTTTGTTTTCTTTCGCTAACAGAGCTCATGAGATTTTGTATTTTGAGTTTTGAGTTGTGAAGTTTTCAAGTTTTGGGTAAAGATTTGATGGATTATGGAACAAGGAGTGTCAAGAGCCTAAGCTTGGGGATGCCCATGGCACCCCAAGGTAAAATTCAAGGACACCAAAGAGCCTAAGCTTCGGGATGCCCCGGAAGGCATCCCCTCTTTTGTCTTCGTCTATCGGTAACTTTACTTGGAGCTATATTTTTATTCACCACATGATATGTGTTTTGCTTGGAGCGTCTTGTATGATTTGATTTTTTGCATTTTAGTTTACCACAATCATCCTTGCTTTACACACCTTTTGAGAGAGACTCACATGATTTGAAATTTATTAGAATACTCTAGTAAGCATACACGTGCAACACACGTCTCAAACGTAAAACAGGTGAATTCACATAATATAAAAAAATAAATGTTTTTAAAAATATAAATCAAATGGATACACAATGTTTGATGTCGCTCAAATTGTATTTTCAGAAGCGAGACAAAATAGTGGTTATGTTGCTGCATAGAGTAATAGCAGGAAAATATTCTCATTTAAATCAAATCAGCAATTATTTATTAATGTAGTAATATAGGCATGTAGTATAGTCTTCTCTTCGAGTGTAGCCAGGAAAAAAAGTATAAACTGCCTTACGTTGCAATTATATTGTTCAAGATGCTTAATTCTCGAATCTTATTTTATTCTACTAATCTGCATAGCAAAATATATATTTGTACTAATTTGGATCAAATTATATATATTTTTTGGTTGTGTGGACTGCCAAAATTATATAGCTACCTACTACAGATAATAGGAAATAGAAGATGATATGTGACTACAACGACTTCTATATGAAATAAAGATGATTTACAAGAACTAATTGAAATTAAAAGGGCTAAAAGAAATCCAATAATTATCATGATAGAAAATATTTATCTGGTTTTGTATGTGTTTATGTGTTGGAAACCATACTAACTTACAATGATGTAAGACGCTTTGTACGTATAGAAACTGAAATGAGTTTTGAAGAAAAATAAAGATGGAAGGAAAAGTATTCTAGAGTATTTGTCAAGCTTAACCTTATCAAGCTTTCAGGTCAGCTTCTAAATTACAAAAAAATGATGAATCCTCAAATACGAAAGAGCCAACAATTTGGAACATGCTACAAAACTGGTGAAGATAGAAAGCATACATCCTCTTTTTCCTTGTCGTAAGGAGTAGCTTCAGCATACATTTGTAACAGTGTAATACCTGATCCGGAAAAAGTTGTTCATTATTATTATTGGAGGAAAGAGGCGCGCGGATAAAGAAAGAGAGGCGGTGCAAATAAGGCCTTAAACAGCATGTCTTCAAGTTTGATGACTGCAGATATGTTGGATCATTCAGAACTGCACAAGTATATAAGAATAAATATATGTGCCAAAATAGCAAAAGGTATTTGGTTTCTCTGTCATGAAACAAAATAAATCCGACTGAGTCCAGTTTATATGATTTCTCTGTACCAATATACAGCAGCTGTATTAGGACAGATCCTTTAAAGGATCTATTTATTGGAACTCAGCCGGATTAGTTTCTTCATTGGATCCTTCTGTATGATAAAATTCTCTTTATTGGAACACAGTAGAGATTGCATACCTTTATAGAACAGTGAGAGATATTCTCTAACAACAGTTACGGAGTCATGTGACCCGTTTTAGATCTATAGAATCATGTAACTGAAATAGTAGTATATCTTCAATATCTTGCATAATTTACTGGATTGCTATGCAATTATGTTAAAGTGACGCGTGTAAAGTTTTCTCTAAGAATGAATCATATATTCTGATTTCCAACCTATCCCTGAAGATAGTGCCTAGGCAGGTGTAACCCACCTTAATTCCAGGTAAAGGAACATCTACGTAAAACACACACTGATCAAATAGCACAAATAAGGCAATTCTAATCAAGGGGATGGCCTTACCTCTTGATACGGTCCAGTTTAATGCATATGGTGGTACGAAGTAAAGCCCAACGAAGCCGACATGAACATGAGAAGTAATCATGGGAAATAGACTCCGCATCTTGACTTCTTCAGTATCCCTCTTGATCCTACTTTGTAAGACAAGATTGTTGCATTCTTATGTACGTGCCATATATAATTACACATTTTCAGTACAGCAACCGACAATCTAAGATAATCCCAAATCTATAATTCTAGATTGCTTGAAGCCCCATGATTCTTATTTAATATGTAATGCACGTGCACCCACTGAACAGACACTTTGTCGGCGTGGGTGCTGCGAACGGAGCTGAAGTCAAAACGGATGCCGATGGTTGCCGGAGAGCATGCCCTGGACGTGGATGGAGTCGTCGCAGTAGCGGCAGAAGAGTGCCTGGCCTCCAGGCAGAAGACGATGGCGGCGATAGCACGTGTGTTCCCGGAGGAAGACGAAGCTCCTCGCGCTTCCCCCATCGTGGCTAGCGTGCATGATGGCGGCAGGCAGCTCGCGATTAGCTTCCTAATAGGATGGATGCTTCCGAGATAAGTTTTTTAATAGGATGGATTTGTCTGAGATTAGTTTCCTAATAGGATGGATACACTCTGATTTAGTTTCCTAGAATAGGATGCACCTGTGATTATTAGTTTCCTAATTGCTCAAGTGTGGAGTTTCATATTTTCCTCCACGTGGAGTACGGTCAGTCAATGTAAATTGCTAAGTGCACACAGAAAATGGTTTAGGCTAAGGCTAACCGTTAGATTGATTTTAGTGGGCCTAATCGTGCGGTGGTATTGGATCTGTGTACGCTTTGTGGGGTGTGCTTAAAGAAGTTCTTGTTTTATTGTTGAATAGTAGTATAGATTAGTGTTTGTGCCAAGTAGAACCGTTGGAAGGCTTGGGGAAAGTCTTTTCGATCTTGCTGTAAAAAAATAGAAACTTTAGCGCTCACGAGAATTACTGCCATTTTTACTTCGAATGTGCTATTTATTTAATTCTCTTTTCAGATGATTAATAGATAAATTCCTCACGTCCTGCAATTTATTTTTAGAATTTTTGGGGTTCCAGAAGTTTGCGTTAGCTACAGATTACTATAGACTATTCTGTTTTTGAAAGATTCTATTTTTCTTGTGTTGTTTGCTTATTTTGATGAATCTATGGCTAGTAAAAGAGTTTATAAACCATAGAGAAGTTGGAATACAGTAGGTTTAACACCAATATAAATCAAGAATGAGTTCATTACAGTACCTTGAAGTGGTGTTTTGTTTTCTTTCGCTAACGGAGCTCATGAGATTTTCTATTTTGAGTTTTGTGTTGTGAAGTTCTCAAGTTTTGGGTAAAGATTTGATGGACTATGGAACAAGGAGTGGCAAGAGACTAAGCTTGGGGATGCCCATGGAACCCCAAGGTAAAATTCAAGGACACCAAAAATCCTAAGCTTGGGGATGCCCCGGAAGGCATCCCCTCTTTTGTCTTCGTCTATCGGTAACTTTACTTGGAGCTATATTTTTATTCACCACATGTTATGTGTTTTGCTTGGAGCATCTTGTATGATTTGAGTCTTTGCTTTTTAGTTTACCACAATCATCCTTGCTGTACACACCTTTTGAGAGAGACTCACATGATTTGAAATTTATTAGAATACTCTATGTGCTTCACTTATATCTTTTGAGCTATATAGTTTTTGCTCTAGTGCTTCACTTATATATCTTAGAGCACGGCGGTGGTTTATTTTACAGAAATAATTGATATCTCATGCTTCACTTGTATTATTTTGAGAGTCCTTTAGAACAACATGGAAATTTGCTTTTAGTAATAATACAAAAACTTTTATAGAAGTGCATTGAATACTATGAGAAGTTTGATACTTGATAATTGTTTTGAGATATGGAGATGGTGATATTAGAGTCATGCTAGTTGAGTAGTTGTGAATTTGAGAAATACTTGTGTTGAAGTTTGTGATTCCCGTAGCATGCACGTATGGTGAACTGTTATGTGATGAAGTCGGAGCATGATTTATTTATTGATTGTCTTCCTTATGAGTGGCGGTCGGGGACGAGCGATGGTCTTTTCCTACCAATCTATCACCCTAGGAGCATGCGTGTAATACTTTGTTTCGATAACTAATAGATTTTTGCAATAAGTATGTGAGTTCTTTATGACTAATGTTGAGTCCATGGATTATACGCACTCTCACCCTTCCACCATTGCTAGCCTCTCTAGTATCGCGCAACTTTCGCCGGTACCATAAACCCACCACTTACCTTCCTCAAAACTGCCACCATATATACCTACCTATTATGGTATTTCCATAGCCATTCCGAGATATACTGCCATGCAACTTTCCACCGTTCCGTTATTATGACATGCTTCATCATTGTCATATTGCTTGCATGATCATGTAGTTGACATCGTATTTGTGGCAAAGCCACCGTTCATAATTTCATACATGTCACTCATGCATCATTGCACATCCCGGTACACCGCCGGAGGCATTCACATAGAGTCATATTTTGTTCTAAGTATTGATTTGTAAGTAAATTAAAGTGTGATGATCATCATTATTAGAGCATTATCCCAGTGAGGAAAGTATGATGGAGACTATGATTCCCCCACAAGTCGGGATGAGACTCTGGACGAAAAGAAAAGAAAAGAGGCCAAAAAAGAAGGCCCAAATAAAAAATGAGAGAAAAAGAGAGAAGGGACAATGCTAGTATCCTTTTTCCACACTTGTGCTTGAAAGTAGCAACATGATCTTCATGATAGAGAGTCTCCTATGTTATCACTTTTATATACTAGTGGGAATTTTACATTATAGAACTTGGCTTGTATATTCCAGTGATGGGCTTCCTCAAAATTGCCCTAGGTCTTCATGAGCAAGCAAGTTGGATGCACACCCACTTAGTTCTTTTGTTGAGCTTTCATACACTTATAGCTCTAGTGCATCCGTTGCATGGCAATCCCTACTCACTCACATTGATATCTATTGATGGGCATCTCCATAGCCCGTTGATACACCTAGTTGATGTGAGACTATCTTCTCCTTTTTGGTTTCTCCGCAACCACCATTCTATTCCACATATAGTGCTATATCCATGGCTCATGCTCATATATCGCGTGAAGATTGAAAAAGTTTGAGAACATCAAAAGTATGAAACAATTGCTTGGCTTGTCATCGGGGTTGTGCATGATTTAAATATTTTGTGTGGTGAAGATAGAGCATAGCCAGACTATATGATTTTGTAGGGATAATTTTCTTTGGCCATGTTATTTTGAGAAGACATGATTTCTTAGTTAGTATACTTGAAGTATTATTATTCTTATGTCAATATTAAACTTTTATCTTGAAACTTTCAGATATGAACATTCATGCCACAATAAAGAAAAAATACATTGAGAAATATGTTAGAAAACATTCCAGATGAAAAATTCTTTTTTATCATTTACCTACTCGAGGACGAGCAGGAATTAAGCTTGGGGATGCTTGATACGTCTCCAACGTATCTATAATTTTTGATTGCTCCATGCTTTTATATTATCTTCTTTGGATGTTAATGGTATTTATTTTACACTTTTATATCATTTTTGGGACTAACCTATTAACCGGAGGCCCAGCCCAAATTGTTGTTTTTTGCCTATTTCAGTGTTTCGTAGAAAAGGAATATCAAACGAAGTCCAAACGGAATGAAACCTTCGGGAACGTGATTTTCTCAACAAACGTGATCCAGGAGACTTGGAGTGGGCGTCAAGAAACAATCGAGGATGCCACGAGGCAGGGGGGCGCGCCTACCCCCTGGGCACGCCCTCCACCCTCGTGGGCCCCTCGTTGCTCCACCGACCTACTTCTTCCTCCTATATAAGTCCACGTACCCCGCGAACATCTAGGAGCACCACGAAAACCTAATTCCATCGCCGCAACCTTCTGTACCCGAGAGATCCCATCGTGGGGCCTTTTCCGGAGCTCCGCTGGAGGGGGCATTGATCACGGATGGCCTCTACATCAACTCCATGGCCTCTCCGGTGATGTGTGAGTAGTTTACTTCAGACCTTTGGGGTCCATAGCTAGTAGCTAGATGGCTTCTTCTCTCTCTTTGGATCTCAATACAAAGTTCTCCTCGATTCTCTTGGAGATCTATTCGATGTAATCTTCTTTTGCGGTGTGTTTGTCGAGATCCGATGAATTGTGGGTTTATGATCCAGATTATTGATACGTCTCCAACGTATCTATAATCTTTGATTGCTCCATGCTATATTATCTACTGTTTTAGACATCATTGGGCTTTATTTTCCACTTTTATATTATTTTTGGGACTAACCTATTAACCGGAGGCCCAGCCCAGAATTGCTGTTTTTTGCCTGTTTTAGGGTTTCGAAGAAAAGGAATATCAAACGGAGTCCAAACGGAATGAAACCTTCGGAAACGTGATTTTCTCATCAGATAAGATCTAGGAGACTTGGACCCTCCGTCAAGAAATCCACGAAGTGGTCCCGAGGGTAGGGGCATGCCCCCTAGGGCGCGCCCCTGCCTCGTGGGCCCCTCGAAGCTCCACCGACGTACTTCTTCCTCCTATATATATCCACGTACCCCCAAATGATCGGGGACGGAGCCAAAAACCTAATTCCACCGCCGCAACTTTCTGTATCCACAAGATCCCATCTTGGGGCCTGTTCCAGAGCTCCGCCGGAGGAGGCATCGATCACGGAGGGCTTCTACATCATCATCCAAGCCCCTTCGATGAAGTGTCAGTAGTTTACTTCAGACCTACGGGTCCATAGCTAGTAGCTAGATGGCTTCTTCTCTCTTTTTGGATCATATTGCATGATGGGGTTTTACTTGGAGCTATATTTTTATTCACCACATGGTATGTGTTTTGCTTGGAGTGTATTTTATGATTTGAGTCTTTGATTATTAGTTTACCACAATCATCCTTGCTGTACACACCTTTTGAGAGAGCCATACATGATTTGGAATTTGATAGAATGCTCTACGTGCTTCACTTATATCTTTTTAGCTTTTTAGTTTTGCTCTCATGCTTCACTTATATCTTTTAGAGCACGGTGGTGGATTTGTTTTATAGAAACTATTGATATCTCATGCTTCACTTAGATTATTTTGAGAGTCTTAATAGCATGGTAATTTGCTTAAAATCCTAACATGCTTGGTGTGCAAGATTAATAATAAAACTTTCTTATGAGTGTGTTGAATATTAAGAAAAGTTTGATGCTTGATGATTGTTTTCAGATATGGAGGTAATAATATCAAAGTCATGCTAGTTTAGTAGTTGTGAAATTGAGAAATACTTGTGTTGAGGTTTGCAAGTCCCGAAGCATGCATGTATGGTAAATGTTATGCAACAAATTTGAAACATGAGGTGTTATTTGTGAAGGAAATATGCCCTAGAGGCAATAATAAAGTTATTATTTATTTCCTTATAATCATGATAAATGTTTATTATTCATGCTAGAATTGTATTTACCGGAAACATAATACATGTGTGAATACATAGACAAACAAAGTGTCACTAGTATGCCTCTACTTGACTAGCTCGTTAATCAAAGATGGTTATGTTTCCTAACCATGAACAATGAGTTGTTATTTGATTAACGAGGTCACATCATTAGTAGAATGATCTGATTGACATGACCCATTCCATTAGCTTAGCACACGATCGTTTAGTATGTTGCTATTGCTTTCTTCATAACTTATACATGTTCCTATGACTATGAGATTATGCAACTCCCGTTTACCGGAGGAACACTTTGGGTGCTACCAAACGTCACAACGTAACTGGGTGATTATAAAGGAGCATTACAGGTGTCTCCAAAAGTAGATGTTGGGTTGGCGTATTTCGAGATTAGGATTGGTCACTCCGATTGTCGGAGAGGTATCTCTGGGCCCTCTCGGTAATGCACATCACATAAGCCTTGCAAGCACTGCAACTAATATGTTAGTTGTGAGATGATGTATTACGGAACGAGTAAAGAGACTTGCCAGTAACGAGATTGAACTAGGTATTGGATACCGATGATCGAATCTCGGGCAAGTAACATACCGTTGACAAAGGGAACAGCGTATGTTGTTATGCGGTCTGACCGATAAAGATCTTCATAGAATATGTAGGAGCCAATATGGGCATCCATGTCCCGCTATTGGTTATTGACCGGAGACGTGTCTCGATCATGTCTACATTGTTCTCAAACCCGTAGGGTCCGCACGCTTAAGGTTACGATGACAGTTATATTATGAGTTTACATGTTTTGATGAACCGAAGGAGTTCGGAGTCCCGGATGAGATCGGGGACATGACGAGGAGTCTCGAAATGGTCGAGACGTAAAGATTCATATATTGGATGATATGGTTAGGCCAAGGGGTCAAGCCCATGAGGCTTTAGATCGGTGCAAAAAGGAGTTTTGCGGAGGCCAGGGGGCCAAACGCCGGAGACCCTGGCGTCTGGCCCTGGGCCAGACGCCGAGGCCCATGGCGTCTGGGCCAGACGCCAAGGATTGTGGCGTTTGGTCCTGGAGTCCGAGTGGGACTCTTGCCTTTCGGGAAAAACCGACTTTGAGGAGGCTTTTGCTCCAAGTTTCGACCCCGGGGCTCAACATATAAATAGAGGGGCAGGGCTAGCACCAAAGACACAACAAGTTGATCCACGTGATCTATTCCTTAGCCGTGTGCGGTGCCCCCTGCCACCATATACCTCGATAATACTCTAGCGGAGTTTAGGCGAAGCCCTGCTGCTGTAGTTCATCAAGATCGTCACCACGCCGTCGTGCTGACGGAACTCTCCCTCGACACTCGGCTGGATCAGTGTTCGAGGGACGTCATCAAGCTGAACGTGTGCTAGAACTCGGAGGTGCCGTAGTTTCGGTGCTTGATCGGTCGGGCCGTGAAGACGTACGACTACATCAACCGCGTTGTGCTAACGCTTCCGCTTACGGTCTACAAGGGTATGTAGACAACACTCTCCCCTCTCGTTGCTATACATCACCATGATCTTGCGTGTGCGTAGGAAATTTTTTGAAATTACTACGAAACCCAACAGTGGTATCAGAGCCTAGGTTACTTATGTTGATGTTATATGCACGACTAGAACACAATTGAGTTGTGGACGATACAAGTCATACTGCCTACCAGCATGTCATATTTTGGTTTGGCGGTATTGTTGGACGAGACGACCCGGACCAACCTTACGCGTACGCTTACGCGAGACCGGTTCCCTCGACGTGCTTTGCACATAGATGGCTTGCGGGCGACTGTCTCTCCAACTTTAGTTGAACCGAGTATGGCTACGCCCGGTCCTTGAGAAGGTTAAAACGGAGTCTATTTGACAAACTATCGTTGTGGTTTTGATGCGTAGGTGAGATTGGTTCTTACTTAAGCCCGTAGCAGCCACGTAAAACATGCAACAACAAAGTAGAGGACGTCTAACTTGTTTTTGCAGGGCATGTTGTGATGTGATATGGTCAAGGCATGATGCTGAATTTTATTGTATGAGATGATCATGTTTTGTAACCGAGTTATCGGCAACTGGCAGGAGCCATATGGTTGTCGCTTTATTGTATGCAATGCAATCACGATGTAATGCTTTACTTTATTACTAAACGGTAGTGATAGTCGTGGAAGCATAAGATTGGCGAGACGACAACGATGCTACGATGGAGATCAAGGTGTCGCGCCGGTGACGATGGTGATCATGACGGTGCTTCGGAGATGGAGATCACAAGCACAAGATAATGATGGCCATATCATATCACTTATATTGATTGCATGTGATGTTTATCTTTTTATGCATCTTATCTTGCTTTGATTGACGGTAGCATTATAAGATGATCTCTCACTAAATTATCAAGAAGTGTTCTCCCTGAGTATGCACCGTTGCAAAAGTTCTTCGTGCTGAGACACCACGTGATGATCGGGTGTGATAGGCTCTACGTTCAAATACAACGGGTGCAAAACAGTTGCGCACGCAGAATACTCAGGTTAAACTTGACGAGCCTAGCATATGCAAATATGGCCTCGGAACACGGAGACCGAAAGGTCGAGCGTGAATCATATAGTAGATATGATCAACATAATGATGTTCACCGATGAAACTACTCCATCTCACGTGATGATCGGACATGGTTTAGTTGATTTGGATCACGTGATCACTTAGAGGATTAGAGGGATGTCTATCTAAGTGGGAGTTCTTTAATAATATGATTAATTGAACTTAAAATTTATCATGAACTTAGTCCCTGATAGTATCTTGCTTGTTTATGTTGATTGTAGATAGATGGCTCGTGCTGTTGTTCCGTTAAATTTTAATGCGTTCCTTGAGAAAGCAAAGTTGAAAGATGATGGTAGCAATTACACGGACTGGGTCCGTAACTTGAGGATTATCCTCATTGCTGCACAGAAGAATTACGTCCGGGTGAAATCGGGATTTTACCGGAACCCCCCGGGAGCCATATGGGCCATCATGGGCCTTAGTGGAAAGGAGAAAGGGGCAGCCCAAGGGGGCTGCGCGCCTCCCCCCTTCCCCTAGTCCTAGTAGGACTAGGAGAGGTGGCCGGCCACCCCTCTCCCTCTTTCCCCCTTGGGAATCCTAGTTGGAATAGGATTGGGGGGGAGTCCTACTCCCGGTAGGAGTAGGACTCCTCCTGCGCCACCTCCTCCTGGCCGGCGCCTCCTCCCCCCTTGGCTCCTTTATATACGGAGGCAGGGGCACCTCTAAACACACAAGTTGACACAAGTTGATCCACGTGATCGATTCCTTAGCCGTGTGCGGTGCCCCCTGCCACCATATTCCTCGATAATACTGTAGCGGAGTTTAGGCGAAGCCCTGCTGCTGTAGTTCATCAAGATCGTCACCACGCCGTCATGCTGACGAAACTCTTCCCCGACACTTTGCTGGATCGGAGTCCGGGGATCGTCATCGAGCTGAACGTGTGCTCGAACTCGGAGGTGCCGTAGATTCGGTGCTTGATCGGTTGGATCGTGAAGACGTACGACTACATCCTCTACGTCGTGTCATCGCTTCCGCAGTCGGTCTGTGTTGGGTACGTAGACAACACTCTCCTCTCGTTGCTATGCATCACATGATCCTGTGTGCGCGTAGGAAAATTTTTGAAATTACTACGAAACCCAACAGTGGTATCAGAGCCAGGTTATTGATGTTGATGTTATATGCACGAGTAGAACACAAGTGAGTTGTGGACGATACAAGTCATACTGCCTACCAGCATGTCATATTTTGGTTCGGCGGTATTGTTGGACGAGACGACCCAGACCAACCTTACGCGTACGCTTACGCGAGACCGGTTCCCTCGACGTGCTTTGCACAGAGATGGCTTGCGGGCGACTGTCTCTCCAACTTTAGTTGAACCAAGTATGGCTACGCCCGGTCCTTGCGAAGGTTAAAACGGAGTCTATTTGACAAACTATCGTTGTGGTTTTGATGCGTAGGTGAGATTGGTTCTTACTTAAGCCCGTAGCAGCCACGTAAAACATGCAACAACAAAGTAGAGGACGTCTAACTTGTTTTTGCAGGGCATGTTATGATGTGATATGGTCAAGGCATGATGCTGAATTTTATTGTATGAGATGATCATGTTTTGTAACCGAGTTATCGGCAACTGGCAGGAGCCATATGGTTGTCGCTTTATTGTATGCAATGCAATCGCGATGTAATGCTTTACTTTATTACTAAACGGTAGTGATAGTCGTGGAAGCATAAGATTGGCGAGACGACAACGATGCTATGATGGAGATCAAGGTGTCGCGCCGGTGACGATGGTGATCATGACGGTGCTTCGGAGATGGAGATCACAAGCACAAGATGATGATGACCATATCATATCACTTATATTGATTGCATGTGATGTTTATCTTTTTATGCATCTTATCTTGCTTTGATTGACGGTAGCATTATAAGATGATCTCTCACTAAATTATCAAGAAGTGTTCTCCCTGAGTATGCACCGTTGCCAAAGTTCGTCGTGCCCAGACACCACGTGATGATCGGGTGTGATAAGCTCTACGTCCATCTACAACGGGTGCAAGCCAGTTTTGCACACGCAGAATACTCATGTTAAACTTGACGAGCCTAGCATATGCAGATATGGCCTCGGGACACGGAGACCGAAAGGTCGAGCGTGAATCATATAGTAGATATGATCAACATAGTGATGTTCACCATTGAAACTACTCCATCTCACGTGATGATCGGACATGGTTTAGTTGATATGGATCACGTGATCACTTAGATGACTAGAGAGATGTCTGTCTAAGTGGGAGTTCTTATGTAATATGATTAATTGAACTTAAATTTATCATGAACTTAGTCCTGGTAGTATTTTGCAAATTATGTTGTAGATCAATAGCTTGCATTGTTGCTTTCATATGTTTATTTTGATATGTTCCTAGAGAATATTGTGTTGAAAAATGTTAGTAGCAACGATGCGGATTTGATCCGTGATCTGAGGTTTATCCTCATTGCTGCACAGAAGAATTATGTCCTTAATGCACCGCTAGGTGACAGACCTATTGCAGGAGCAGATGCAGAAGTTATGAACGTCTGGCTAGCTCAATATGATGACTACTTGATAGTTTAGTGCACCATGCTTAACGGCTTAGAATCGGGACTTCAAAGACGTTTTGAACGTCATGGACCATATGAGATGTTCCAGGAATTGAAGTTAATATTTCAAGCAAATACCCGAGTTGAGAGATATGAAGTCTCCAACAAGTTCTATAGCTAAAAGATGGAGGAGAATCGCTCAACTAGTGAGCATGTGCTCAGATTGTCTGGGTACTTCAATCGCTTGAATCAAGTGGGAGTTAATCTTCCAGATAAGATAGTGATTGACAGAATTCTCTAGTCACCATCACCAAGTTAGTAGAACTTCATGATGAACTATAGTATGCAAGGGATGATGAAAATGATTCCCGAGCTCTTCGTGATGTTGAAATCAACGAAGGTAGAAATCAAGAAAGAGCATCAAGTGTTGATGGTTGACAAGATCACTAGTTTCAAGAAAAGGGCAAAGGGAAAGAAAGGGGAACTTCAAGTAGATTGACAAGCAAGTTGTCACTCCCACGAAGAAGCCCAAAGCTGAACCAAAGCCTGAAACTGAGTGCTTACACTGCAAAGGAAATGGTCACTAGAAGCGGAACTACCCTAAATATTTGGTGGATAAGAAGGATGGCAAAGTGAAAAAGGGTATATTTGATATACATGTGTTTGATGTGTGCTTTACTAGTGTTTATAGCAACCCCTCGGTATTTGGTACTGGTTCAGTTGCTAAGAGTAGTAACTCGAAACGGGAGTTGCAGAATAAACAGAAACTAGTTAAGGGTGAAGTGATGATGTGTGTTGAAAGTAGTTTCAAGATTGATATGATCATCATCGCACACTCCCTATTCTTTCGGGATTAGTGTTGAACCTAAATAAATGTTATTTGGTGTTTGCTTTGAGAATGAATATGATTTGATCGTGTTTATTGCAATACGGTTATTCATTTAAGTAAGAGAATAAACTATTGTTCTGTTTACATGAATAAAACCTTATATGGTTACACACCCAATGAAAATGGTTCATTGGATCTCGATCGTAGTGATACACATATTCATAATATTGATGCCAAAAGATGCAAAGTTAATAATGATAGTGCAACTTATTTGTGGCACTGCCGTTTGGGTCATATCGGTGTAAAGCGCATGGAGAAACTCCATAAAGATGGATTTTCGGAATCACTTGGTTATGAATCATTTGATGCTTGCGAACCGTGCCTTTTGGGCAAGATGACTAAAACTCCGTTGTTCGGAACAATGGAACGAGTTACTGACTTGTTAAAAATAATACATACTGATGTATGCAGACCAATGAGTATGAAGGCTCGTGGCAAGTATCATTATTTTCTGACCTTCACAAGATGATTTGAGCAGATATGGGTATATCTACTTGATGAAATATAAGTCTGAAATAGTTGAAAGGTTCAAAGAATTTCAGAGTGAAGTTGAAAATCATCGTAACAAGAAAATAAAGTTTCTGCGATCTGATCGTAGAGATGAATATTTGAGTTACGAGTTTGGTCTTCAATTAAAACAATGTGGAATAGTTTCACAGCTCACGCCACCTGGAACACCACAACGTTATGGTGTGTCCGAACGTCGTAACCGCACTTTATTGGATATGGTGCAATCTATGATGTCTCTTACTGATTTACCAATATTGTTTTGGGGTTATGCATTAGAGATAGCTGCATTCACGTTAAATAGGGCACCATCAAAATCCGTTGAGACGACGCCTTATGAACTGTGGTTTGGCAAGAAACCAAAGTTGTCGTTTCTTAAAGTTTGGGGCTGCGATGCTTATGTGAAAAAGCTTCAACCTGATAAGCTCGAACCCAAATCGGAGAAATGTGTCTTCATAGGATACCCAAAGGAGACTATTGGGTACACCTTCTATCACAGATCCGAAGGCAAGACATTCGTTGCTAAGAATGGATCCTTTCTAGAGAAGGAGTTTCTCTCGAAAGAAGTGAGTGGGAGGAAAGTAGAAAACTTGATAAGGTAATTGTACCTTCTCCTTTATTGGAAAGTAGATCATCACAGAAATTTGTTCCTGTGACTCCTACACCAATTAGTGAGGAAGCTAATGATGATGATCATGAAACTTCAAATCAAGTTACTACCGAATCTCGTAGGTAAACCAGAGTGAGATCCGCACCAGAGTGGTACGGTAATCCTGTTCTGGAAGTCATGTTACTAGACCATGACGAACTTGCGAACTATGAGGAAGCGATGATGAGCCCAGATTCCGCAAAATGGTTTGAGGCCATGAAATCTGAGATATGATCCATGTATGAGAACAAAAGTATGGACTTTGATGGATTTGCCCGATGATCGGCAAGCCATAGAAAATAAATGGATCTTCAAGAGGAAGACAGACGCTGATAGTAGTGTTACTATCTAAAAAGCTAAAATTGTCACAAAAAGGTTTTCGACAAGTTCAAGGTGTTGACTACGATGAGAGATTCTCACTCGTATCTATGCTTAAAGTCTGTCCGAATCATGTTAGCAATTGCCGCATTTTATGAAATCTGGCAAATGGATAAACAAAACTAAATTCCTTAATGGATTTAATAAAGAAGAGTTGTATACGATGCAACCAGAAGGTTTTGTCAATCCTAAAGGTGCTAACAAAATGTGCAAGCTCCAGCGATCCATCTATGGACTGGTGCAAGCATCTCGGAGTTGGAATATACGCTTTGATAAGTTGATCAAAGCATATAGTTTTATATGGACTTACGATGAAGCCTGTATTTACAATAAAGTGAGTGGGAGCACTACAGCCTTTCTGATTAGTATATGTGAGTGACATATTGTTGATCAGAAATGATGTAGAATTTTTCTGCAAAGCATAAAGGAGTGTTTTAAAGGAGTTCTTTAAAAAGAAAAGACCTCAGTAAAAAGCTACTTATATATTGAGCATCAAGATCTATTGAGATAGATCAAGACGCTTGATAAGATTTTCAATGAGTACATACCTTGGCAAGATTTTGAAATAGTTCAAAATGGAACAGTTAAAGAAAGAGTTCTTGCCTATGTTGCAAAGGTATGAAATTGAGTAAGACTCAAATCCCGACCACAGCAGAAAATAGAAAGAGAATGAAAAGTCATTCCCTATGCCTCAGTCATAGGTTCTATAAAGTATGCTATGCTTTGTACCAGACCTATTGTATACCTTGCTTTGTATTTGGCAAGGGAGTACAATAGTGATCTAGGAGTAGATCACTGGACATTGGTCAAGAATATCCTTAGTAAGGACTAAGGAGATGTTTCTCGATTATGGAGGTGATAAAAGAGTTTGTTGTAAAAGTTACATCAGTGCAAACTTTTACACTGATCCAGATGACTCTAAGTCTCAATCTGGATACATATTGAAAGTGGGAGCGATTAGCTAGAGTAGCTCCGTACAGAGCATTGTAGACATAGAATATTTGCAAAATACATACGGCTCTGAATGTGACAGACCCGTTGACTAAGCTTCTCTCACGAGCAAAACATGATCACACCTTAGTACTCTTTGGATGTTAATCACATAGCGATGTGAACTAGATTATTGACTCTAGTAAACCCTTTGGGTGTTGGTCACATGATGATGTGAACTATGGGTGTTAATCATATACAGATATGAATATTGGTGTTAAATCACATGACGATGTGAACTAGATTATTGACTCTAGTGCAAGTGGGAGACTGAAGGAAATATGCCCTAGAGGCAATAATAAAGTTATTATTTGTTTCCTTATAATCATGATAAATGTTTATTATTCATGCTAGAATTGTATTTACCGGAAACATAATACATGTGTGAATACATAGACAAACAAAGTGTCACTAGTATACCTCTACTTGACTAGCTCGTTAATCAAAGATGGTTATGTTTCCTAACCATGAACAATGAGTTGTTATTTGATTAACGAGGTCACATCATTAGTAGAATGATCTGATTGACATGACCCATTCCATTAGCTTAGCACCCGATCGTTTAGTATGTTGCTATTGCTTTCTTCATGACTTATACATGTTCCTATGACTATGAGATTATGCAACTCCCGTTTACCGGAGGAACACTTTGGGTACTACCAAACGTCACAACGTAACTGGGTGATTATAAAGGAGTACTACAGGTGTCTCCAATGGTCGATGTTGGGTTGGCGTATTTCGAGATTAGGATTTGTCACTCCGATTGTCGGAGAGGTATCTCTGGGCCCTCTCGGTAATACACATCACATAAGCCTTGCAAGCATTACAACTAATATGTTAGTTGTGAGATGATGTATTACGAAACGAGTAAAGAGACTTGCCAGTAACGAGATTGAACTAGGTATTGGATACCGACGATCGAATCTCGGGCAAGTAACATACCGATGACAAAGGGAACAACGTATGTTGTTATGCGGTCTGACCGATAAAGATCTTCGTAGAATATGTAGGAGCCAATATGGGCATCCAGGTCCCGCTATTGGTTATTGACCAGAGACATGTCTCGGTCATGTCTACATTGTTCTCGAACCCGTAGGGTCCGCACGCTTAAGGTTACGATGACAGTTATATTATGAGTTTATGCATTTTGATGTACCGAAGGTTGTTCGGAGTCCCGGATGTGATCACGGACATGACGAGGAGTCTCGAAATGGTTGAGACGTAAAGATTGATATATTGGAAGCCTATGTTTGGACATCGGAAGTGTTCCGGGTGAAATCGGGATTTTACCGGGTTACCGGGAGGTTACCGGAACCCCCCGGGAGCCATATGGGCCATCATGGGCCTTAGTGGAAAGGAGAAAGGGGCAGCCCAAGGTGGCTGCGCCTCTTTCCCCTCCCCTAGTCCTATTAGGACTAGGAGAAGGTGGCCGGCCCCCCTCTCTCCCTTCCCCTCCGAGGAATCCTAGTTGGACTAGGATTGGGGGGAGGAATCCTACTCCCAGAGGGAGTAGGACTCTCCTGCGCCTCCCTCTTTGGCCGGCCAGCCTCCCCTCCTCTCCTCCTTTATATACGGAGGCAGGGGCACCTCTAAACACACAAGTTGACACAAGTTGATCCACGTGATCGATTCCTTAGCCGTGTGCGGTGCCCCCTGCCACCATATTCCTCGATAATACTGTAGCGGAGTTTAGGCGAAGCCCTGCTGCTGTAATTCATCAAGATCATCACCACGCCGTCGTGCTGACGAAACTCTTCCCCGACACTTTGCTGGATCGGAGTCCGGGGATCGTCATCGAGCTGAACGTGTGCTCGAACTCGGAGGTGCCGTAGTTTCGGTGCTTGATCGGTTGGATCGTGAAGACGTACGACTACTTCCTCTACGTCGTGAAGTTCAAAGAATTTCAGAGTGAAGTTGAAAATCATCGTAACAAGAAAATAAAGTTTCTACGATCTGATCGTGGAGGAGAATATTTGAGTTACGAGTTTGGTGTACATTTGAAAAACTGTGGAATAGTTTCGCAACTCACGCCCCCCGGAACACCACAGCGTAATGGTGTGTCCGAACGTCGTAATCGTACTTTACTAGATATGGTGCGATCTATGATGTCTCTTACAGATTTACCGCTATCATTTTGGGGATATGCTTTAGAGATGGCCGCATTCACGTTAAATAGGGCACCATCAAAATCCGTTGAGACGACGCCTTATGAACTATGGTTTGGCAAGAAACCAAAGTTGTCGTTTCTTAAAGTTTGGGGCTGCGATGCTTATGTGAAAAAGCTTCAACCTGATAAGCTCGAACCCAAATCGGAGAAATGTGTATTCATAGGATACCCAAAGGAAACTGTTGGGTACACCTTCTATCACAGATCCGAAGGCAAAACATTTGTTGCTAAGAATGGATCATTTCTAGAGAAGGAGTTTCTCTCGAAAGAAGTGAGTGGGAGGAAAGTAGAACTTGACGAGGTAACTGTACCTGCTCCCTTACTGGAAAGTAGTTCATCACAGAAAACTGTTTCAGTGACACCTACACCAGTTAGTGAGGAAGCCAATGATAATGATCATGAAACTTCAGATCAAGATACTACTGAACTTCGTAGATCAACCAGAGTAAGATCCGCACCAGAGTGGTACGGTAATCCTGTTCTAGAGGTCATGCTACTAGATCATGATGAACCTACGAACTATGAAGAAGCGATGGTGAGCCCAGATTCCGCAAAGTGGCTAGAAGCCATGAAATCTGAGATGGGATCCATGTATGAGAACAAAGTATGGACTTTGGTTGACTTGCCCGATGATCGGCAAGCGATTGAGAATAAATGGATCTTTAAGAAGAAGACTGACGCTGATGGTAATGTTACTGTCTACAAAGCTCGACTTGTCGCAAAAGGTTTTCGGCAAGTTCAAGGAATTGACTACGATGAGACCTTCTCACCCGTAGCGATGCTTAAGTCCGTCCGAATCATGTTAGCAATTGCCGCATTTTATGATTATGAAATTTGGCAAATGGATGTCAAAACTGCATTCCTGAATGGATTCCTGGAAGAAGAGTTGTATATGATGCAACCAGAAGGTTTTGTCGATCCAAAGGGAGCTAACAAAGTGTGCAAGCTCCAGCGATCCATTTATGGACTGGTGCAAGAATCTCGGAGTTGGAATATACGCTTTGATAAGTTGATCAAAGCATATAGTTATTGTACAGACTTACAGTGAAGCCTGTATTTACAAGAAAGTGAGTGGGAGCACTACAACATTTCTGATAAGTATATGTGAATGACATATTGTTGATCGGAAATAATGTAGAATTATTCTGCAAAGCATGAAAGGATACTTGAATAAAAGTTTTTCAAAGAAAGACCTTGGTGAAGCTGCTTACACATTGAGCATCAAGATCTATATAGATAGATGAAGATGCTTGATAAGATTTTTTCAATGAATACATACCTTGATAAATTTTTGAAATAGTTCAAAATGGAACAGTCAAAGAAGGAGTTCTTGCCTGTGTTGCAAGGTGTTAAGTTGAGTAAGACTCAAAGCCCGACCATGGCAGAAAATAGAAAGAGAATGAAAGTCATTCCCTATGCCTCAGTCATAGGTTCTATAAAGTATGCCATGCTGTATACCAGATCTATTGTATGCCATACCACTGAGTTTGGCAAGGGAGTACAATAGTGATCTAGGAGTAGATCACTGGAGAGCGGTCAAAATTGTCCTTAGTGGAATAAGGATATGTTTCTCGATTATGGAAAAAGGTTCGCCGTAAAAGGTTACGCCGATGCAAGTTTGACACTAATCTAGATGACTCTAAGTCTTGATCTAGATACATATTGAAAGTGGGAGCAATTAGCTAGAGTAGCTCCGTGCAGAGCATTGTAAACATAGAATTCGCAAAATACTTACGGATCTGTATATGACATACCCGTTGACTAAGATTCTCTCACAAGCAAAACATGATCACACCTTAGTACTCCTTGGGTGTTAATCACATAGCGATGTGAACTAGATTACTGAATCTAGTAAACCCTTTGGGTGTTGGTCACATAGCGATGTGAACTATGGGTGTTAATCACATGGTGATGTGAACTATTGCTGTTAAATCACATGGCGATGTGAACTAGATTATTGACTCTAGTGCAAGTGGGAGACTGAAGGAAATATGCCCTAGAGGCAATAATAAAGTTATTATTTATTTCCTTATAATCATGATAAATGTTTATTATTCATGCTAGAATTGTATTTACCGGAAACATAATACATGTGTGAATACATAGACAAACAAAGTGTCACTAGTATGCCTCTACTTGACTAGCTCGTTAATCAAAGATGGTTATGTTTCCTAACCATGAACAATGAGTTGTTATTTGATTAACGAGGTCACATCATTAGTAGAATGATCTGATTGACATGACCCATTCCATTAGCTTAGCACACGATCGTTTAGTATGTTGCTATTGCTTTCTTCATAACTTATACATGTTCCTATGACTATGAGATTATGCAACTCCCGTTTACCGGAGGAACACTTTGGGTGCTACCAAACGTCACAACATAACTGGGTGATTATAAAGGAGCATTACAGGTGTCTCCAAAAGTAGATGTTGGGTTGGCGTATTTCGAGATTAGGATTTGTCACTCCGATTGTCGGAGAGGTATCTCTGGGCCCTCTCAGTAATGCACATCACATAAGCCTTGCAAGCACTGCAACTAATATGTTAGTTGTGAGATGATGTATTACGGAACGAGTAAAGAGACTTGCCAGTAACGAGATTGAACTAGGTATTGGATACCGACGATGGAATCTCGGGCAAGTAACATACCGTTGACAAAGGGAACAGCGTATGTTGTTATGCGGTCTGACCGATAAAGATCTTCGTAGAATATGTAGGAGCCAATATGGGCATCCAGGTCCCGCTATTGGTTATTGACCAGAGACGTGTCTCGATCATGTCTACATTGTTCTCGAACCCGTAGGGTCGGCACGCTTAAGGTTACGATGACAGTTATATTATGAGTTTACATGTTTTGATGAACCGAAGGAGTTCGGAGTCCCGGATGAGATCGGGGACATGACGAGGAGTCTCGAAATGGTCGAGACGTAAAGATTCATATATTGGATGATATGGTTAGGCCAAGGGGTCAAGCCCATGAGGCTTTAGATCGGTGCAAAAAGGAGTTTTGCGGAGGCCAGGGGGCCAAACGCCGGAGACCCTGGCGTCTGGCCCTGGGCCAGACGCCGAGGCCCATGGCGTCTGGGCCAGACGCCAAGGATTGTGGCGTTTGGTCCTGGAGTCCGAGTGGGACTCTTGCCTTTCGGGAAAAACCGACTTTGAGGAGGCTTTTGCTCCAAGTTTCGACCCCGGGGCTCAACATATAAATAGAGGGGCAGGGCTAGCACCAAAGACACAACAAGTTGATCCACGTGATCTATTCCTTAGCCGTGTGCGGTGCCCCCTGCCACCATATACCTTGATAATACTGTAGCGGAGTTTAGGCGAAGCCCTGCTGCTGTAGTTCATCAAGATCGTCACCACGCCGTCGTGCTGACGGAACTCTCCCTCGACACTCGGCTGGATCGGAGTTCGAGGGACGTCATCGAGCTGAACGTGTGCTAGAACTCGGAGGTGCCGTAGTTTCGGTGCTGGATCGGTCGGGCCGTGAAGACGTACGACTACATCAACCGCGTTGTGCTAACGCTTCCGCTTACGGTCTACAAGGGTATGTAGACAACACTCTCCCCTCTCGTTGCTATACATCACCATGATCTTGCGTGTGCGTAGGAAATTTTTTGAAATTACTACGAAACCCAACAATTTGATTGTCTTCCTTATGAGTGGCGGTCGGGGACGAGCGATGGTCTTTTCCTACCAACCTATCCCCCTAGGAGCATGCGCGTAGTGCCGAGGTTTTTGATGACTTATAGATTTTTGCAATAAGTATGTGAGTTCTTTATGACTAATGTTGAGTCCATGGATTATACGCACTCTCACCCTTCCATCCTTGCTAGCCTCTTCGGTACCGTGCATTGCCCTTTCTCACATTGAGAGTTGGTGCAAACTTCACCGGTGCATCCAAACCCCGTGATATGATACGCTCTTTCACACATAAACCTCCTTATATCTTCCTCAAAACAGCCACCATACCTACCTATTATGGCATTTCCATAGCCATTCCGAGATATATTGCCATGCAACTTTCCATCATTCTGTTCATCATGACACGTTCATCATTGTCATATTTCTTAGCATGATCATGTAGTTGACATAGTATTTGTGGCAAAGCCACCATTCATAATTCTTTCATACATGTCACTCTTGGTTCATTGCATATCCTGGTACACTGCCGAAGGCATTCATATAGAGTCATCTTTGTTCTAGTATCGAGTTGTAATCATTGAGTTGTAAATAAATAGAAGTGTGATGATCATCATTATTAGAGCATTGTCCCAAGTGAGGAATAAAAAAAGAAAGGCCATAAAAAAGGAGAAGGCCCCAAAAAAGAGAAAGGCCATAAAAAAGGAGAAGGCCCAAAAATGAGAGAAAAAGAGAGAAGGGACAATGTTACTACCCTTTTACCACACTTGTGCTTCAAAGTAGCACCATGATCTTCATAGTAGATAGTCTCTCATGTTATCACTTTCATATACTAGTGGGAATTTTTCATTATAGAACTTGGCTTGTATATTCCAACAATGGGCCTCCTCAAGTGCCCTAGGTCTTCGTGAGCAAGCAAGTTGGATGCACACCCACTAGTTTCTTTTGTTGAGCTTTCATACATCTATAGCTCTAGTGCATCCGTTGCATGGAAATCCCTACTCCTTGCATTAACATCAATAGGTGGGCATCTCCATAGCCCATTGATTAGCCTCGTTGATGTGAGACTTTCTCCTTTTTTGTCTTCTCCACATAACCCCCTCCATTATATTCTATTCCACCCATAGTGCTATGTCCATGGCTCGCGCTCATATATTGCGTGAAATTTTATAGGTTTGAGATTACTAAAGTATGAAACAATTGCTTGGCTTGTCATCGGGGTTGTGCATGATGATAGCATTCTTGTGTGACGAAAATGAAACATGACTAAACTATATGATTTTGTAGGGATGAACTTTCTTTGGCCATGTTATTTTGAGAAGACATAATTGCTTAGTTAGTATGCTTGAAGTATTATCATTTTTATGTCAATATGAACTTTTGTCTTGAATCTTTCGGATCTGAATATTCATACCACAATTAAGAAGAATTACATAAGAATTATGCCAAGTAGCACTCCGCATCAAAAGTTCTGTTTTTATCATTTACCTACTCGAGGACGAGCAGGAATTAAGCTTGGGGATGCTTGATACGTCTCCAACGTATCTATAATTTTTGATTGCTCCATGCTATATTATCTACTGATTTAGACATTATTGGGCTTTATTTTCCACTTTTATATTATTTTTGGGACTAACCTATTAACCGTAGGCCCAGCCCAGAATTGTTGTTTTTTGCCTGTTTTAGGGTTTCGAAGAAAAGGAATATCAAACAGAGTCCAAATGGAATGAAACCTTCGGAAACGTGATTTTATCATCAGATAAGATCCAGGAGACTTGGACCCTCCATCAAGAAAGCCACAAGGTGGTCACGAGGGTAGGGGCGTCCCCCTAGGGCGCGCTCCCTGCCTCGTGGGCCCCTGGAAGCTCCACCGACGTACTTCTTCCTCCTATATATATCCACTTACCCCCAAACGATTGGGGACGAAGCCAAAAACCTAATTCCACCACCGCAACTTTCTATATCCACGAGATCCCATCTTGGGGCCTGTTCCGGAGCTCCACCGGAGGAGGCATCGATCACGGAGGGCTTCTACATCATCATCCAAGCCCCTCCGATGAAGTGCGAGTAGTTTACTTCAGACCTACGGGTCCATAGCTAGTAGCTAGATGGCTTCTTCTCTCTTTTTGGATCTCAATACAATGTTCTCCCCTCTCTCGTGGAGATCTATTCGATGTAATCTTCTTTTTGCGGTGTGTTTGTTGAGACCGATGAATTGTGGGTTTATGATCAAGTCTATCTATGAATAATATTTGAATCTTCTCTGAATTCTTTTATGTATGATTGGTTATCTTTGCAAGTCTCTTCGAATTATCAGTTTGGTTTGGCCTACTAGATTGGTTGTTCTTGCCATGGGAGAAGTGCTTAGCTTTGGGTTCGATCTTGCGGTGTCCTTTCCCAGTGACAGAAGGGGTATCGTTGCCATCAAGGATAACAAGATGGGGTTTTTATCATATTGCATGAAACCATCCCTCTACTTCATGTCATCTTGGTTAAGGCGTTACTCTCTTTTTAACTTAATACTCTAGATGCTTGCTGGATAGCGGTCGATGAGTGGAGTAATAGTAGTAGATTCAGAATCGTTTCGGTCTACTTGTCTCGGACGTGATGCCTATATACATGATCATACCTAGATATTCTCATAACTATGCTCAATTCTGTCAATTGCTCAATAGTAATTTGTTCACCCACCGTAGAATACTTATGCTCTTGAGAGAAGCCACTAGTGAAACCTATGGCCCCCGGGTCTCTTTCTCATCATATCAATCTCCATCACTTTATTATTGCTTTGCTTTTACTTTATTTACTTTGCATCTCTATACCAAAAATACCAAAAAAATATTATTTATCATCTCTATCAGATCCCACTTTCGTAAGTGACCGTGAAGGGATTGACAACCCCTAAGCGTGTTGGTTGCGTTAAGCTATTGTTTTCGTGTAGGTACGAGGGACTCGAGCGTAGCCACCTACTGGATTGATACCTTGGTTCTCAAAAACTGAGGGAAATACTTACGCTACTTTGCTGCATCATCCCTTCCTCTTCGGGGAAATCTAACGCAGTGCTCAAGAGGTAGCAATTATCTATGAACAATATTTGATTCTTCTCAGAATTCTTTTATGTATGATTGGTTTATCTTTGCAAGTCTCTTCGAATTATCAGTTTGGTTTGGCCTACTAGATTGATCGTTCTTGCAATGGGAGAAGTGCTTAGCTTTGGGTTCAATCTTGCGGTCCTCGATCCCAGTGACAGTAGGGGAAACGACACGTATTGTATCGTTGCCATCGAGGATAAAAAGATGGGGTTTATATCATATTGAATGAGTTTATCCCTCTACATCATGTAATCTTGCTTAAGGCGTTATACTGTTCTTATGAACTTAATACTCTAGATGCATGCTGGATAGCGGTCGATGTGTGGAGTAATAGTAGTAGATGTGGGGAGGAGTCGGTCTACTTGTCACAGACGTGATGCCTATATACATGATCATGCCTAGATATTCTCATAATTATTCGCTTTTCTATCAATTGCTCGACAGTAATTTGTTCACCCACCGTAATACTTATGCTATCTTGAGAGAAGCAACTAGTGAAACCTATGGCCCCTGGGTCTATTTTCCATTATACAAGTTTCCAATCTATTTTATTTTGCACTCTCTACTTTCAATCTATATCATAAAAATACCAAAAATAATTATCTTATTATTATTATCTCTATCAGATCTCACTCTTGCAAGTGGCTGTGAAGGGATTGACAACCCCTTTATCGCGCTGGTTGCGACGTTCTTATTTGTTTGTGTAGGTACGAGGTGACTCGCGCGTGGTCTCCTACTAGATTAATACATTGGTTCTCAAAAACTGAGGGAAATACTTACGCTGCTTTACTGCATCACCGTTTCCTCTTCAAGGGAAAACCAACGCAGTGCTCAAGAGGTAGCAAACTCCTTCAAGGACCATCTAATTGGATCAAGATTGTTTAGATTCCATCCCGAACACCCCCGTACTACCTACATGGGGGCAGAAGCCGATGACTGGTTAACCCTCGGATTTCATACAACACGGCCACACAGGAAGTAAAAATTTAAAAATATAACAAAGCATTATATTGCATAATACCCTTTGTTTTATAATACAAGGCAGATGGAACTCGCATCCATTCATTCAAAGATAGTGTCTTTTGCACAATGATCCGCAACAATGCGGGATCCCTCTAGGACACCATCAAAATACAACTTGGGTCGGCGGTGCTCCTTGCCCTCAGGTGGCCCCTCGGTCATTAGCTTCTTGGCATCCATCTTTGCCCAATGCGTCTTGACGCAGGCAAAGGACATCCGTGCACCTTCGATACAGACCGACCACTTTATACCTCAAGACGTGGGCAGGCATCAACAAGCCGCTTCACAAGTCCGAAGTAGCTGCTGGGCATCGGCGTGACAGGCCACAGTCGGACTATAAGCTCCTTCATGGCCAGCTCGGCCGCCTTGTGCGGCTCGACCAACTGTTTCAGCTGGTTGCTGAAGGACAACGGATGTTCTGGTCCAAGATATTGAGACCAGAATAGCTTCTCCGTAGAACTCCCTTCTTCGGCCCGATAGAACTCGGCATCATCTGATACACTACGCGGCAAATCCGTAAACGCCCCTGGAGAACTCCAAATTCGGGTAAGTAATAGGAACGTTTCCTTCACAAACTTGCTTTGCATAACAAAAGCCTTACCCGCCGCGATCTTCTGGGCCGCTTGGATTTCCTGAAGGGCGCTCTGGGCTTCGGCTCGAGCCTCCTACGCGCTCTGGAGGGCCTTCACAAGTTCGGACGCTTGCGTCTTCGAATCACGCTCCAAGGACTCACACTTTTTGACGGCGTCCTGAAGCTCTTGCTCAACCTCGCCAACCCGGGCCTCGTGCTTCTCGCGCGTGGTGCGTTCCTTGGCCGGTTTGTCCTCGGGTTTCTTTAATGCCTTCTTGAGGGCCGCCACCTCGGTCGTGGCTCCTAATAAAGCTCATGGCACTTTAGTCAGCATGAACCATTCATCCTTCCTAAACATACATGTAGGTTACTGCATACCTTTGCTGTCTTCTAGCTGCTTCTTCACGAGGCCGAGCTCTTTCTCGATCCACTCCAGGTCCTGCTTTAGTCGGAGACCTCCGCAGTATGAGTGGCAGCAGCCAGCAGCGATGCCTGCTTATTCACATAGACATATTATGTTACAATCCTATGAAAATTATTTTGATCCCCTGTTCGGCTTTTCCTTTCCGGACACCGAACAGAGCATGAGGGGCTACTGTCCACATTGTGATATTTTTCTATAAATTGTTACCTCAAAGCCTGTTAAAAGGCTAGTGTAGGCCTCGGTCAGTCCGCTTTTGGCGGACTGAACCTGTTCGATCACCGTACCCATAAGGACACGGTGCTCATCCACAATGGCGGCGCCTCGCAGCGCCTCCAGCAGGTTATCCGATGCCTTTGGTTGGACAGAGGTCATCAGTGGAACAGACACGCCTCCTCCTTTCGGGGAAGGCCGTTCGCTGGACTCCGGAGCCGTATAGGTCTCCGGAATGGTATCCGGCTGAGGGCCGAAGGGAACTCGGTCCCCGCTGCCAGTCCCCATGGGGGCTTTTCCCCCCCATGTGTCCGGCAGCCGAGGAGTCATCCTGCGGTGCCTTAACGACTTCTGGAATCTACCCCTGGTCTGGGAAGATCCTTTAGGACGCCACCTCGTCATCACCTTTGGGTGAGGCAAAATGAGCGGGCGGCGGAGACATGCTAGCCATCTCCTTTGAGTCTAGCGAATCCTCTGTCGAGGATCGCGGGGAGCCGTCACGGGCCGGACTTGTTGGATGTAGGGTTCCGGCAAACCCTTAAGGTTCGGACACTAGGGTGCGTGCGAAGTCTTTTCCTCCCACCGATCTACGCCCTAGCTTGCTAAGGTCTTGCGGACGAACTCGACGAACTCGCAACACAGAAAGACACAAGATTTATACTGGTTCGGGCCACCGTTGTGGTGTAATACCCTACTCCAATGTGGTGGTGGTGGATTGCCTCTTGGGCTGATGATGAACAATACAAGGGGAAGAACAACCTCCTGAGGTTGAGGTGTTCTTGTGCTTGGCTAACTTGTGTGTGTGGGGATGATCTTCTCGCTCTCTCTCTGTCTCTATCTCTCTGTCATCCGTCATCTCCCCCTGCCTATGATGGTGGCTAGTCCTATTTATAGGAAGGCCCTGGTCCTCTTCCCAAATATTGAGCGGGAAGGGAGCCAATAACGGTGGGCTAATTTGAAGGGGGACAGCTAGTACAAGCCATCCTGACAAAAGTGGTCTTCGCCTGCCAAAGGCTCTGGTGGTGACGCCGTCTTGGGCTCCATGATGACCCCCGTCTTGCCGTCCTTCTGGTCCTGGTCTTGTTGCACCGATTTGACAACCTTTGCCTGATGCCTCGGTACTCCTCGCCTACGCAGGCCTTCTTAGCACCAAAGAGGAAACAAGGACGCTGCGCATGCTGGCGCCTGCCTGGTGTCAATTGTCATGGCTCACGTCACGAGAGCTTCGTGAGGTTTGCCTCGCCTTGGTATCTCCGCTCCTCGTGAGCCTGCCCAACTAGGCCACTCCAGAGGAAGTCTTGCATCGTTCGCCTCGCGAGGCTTGGCCCCTCGCGAGGGTCTTCGATGCCTTGTTGATGAAGATGGGCCGTACGGCCTGTTGACTTAGCCACGCAGCGGGCCGCAAGCAGGCAAGTCTGGGGACCCCCGTCCCCAGAGCGCCGACAGTAGCCCCCGGGCCCAAGGTGCACTCGGGCTTGGCTTCGCAGCTAAGCCAAGGGTCAAGTACGGAGCACCATGGGCCCCAAAAGCCTGCGGCCTCGGTTGACGCATGGCGGTTGATTGGATGTGGACGTCTCCTCTTCCCCATGTTGCCTCAGCGATTGCACGACTTGACGAGTCCCTGCGACATGCAAGGGAAACCATCATTACCTGCGATCGTGGGGGGTGTCGGTTGGCCTTCTCTTGCTATAAACGGGGCGGGGGGCAGAGCCCCCGTTGCCCATCTCTTCCTTGCTCGCTTGCTTCTTCTTCCTCGCTCCATTGCTCCTGTGCCACCAATGGCGCCATGAAGGAAGTTCTCCGCCGCCGAGAAGGGAAAGGCCCCTCGCGAGGGACCCGGCTCGCCGGCGCCCACACGGACGTGGCCGTCCGTGCAAACACGCCGCGTCCCCTGCCGTGGCCCACTGTCGGAGCAGGGTCATGACATGCGGAGGGGGTCATCCCAGCCATGGCGATCCAGTTGACGAGGGGAGGCGTGCTTTGGTGGCGCCCCCCCATCCGCGCTTCCATGCGGTGGAAGCGTCGCCGGAGTTTGTTATCTGGTTGGAGAATCCGGCCGGCAACTGGCTCCAACTTCCGCGCTTCTTCGTCGATGAGCTGACGGCCTCTGGTCCAGGCGGACTCTGGCTATAGGTGGATGGTTGCTGCAGCAAGGCCTCTTGGGTTGCAGTCGCGACTTCCGCCGCGGGCAACATAGCCCTGGCCTGCGGTTGGCAGACATTCGCCCGCGCGCGCGGCTTGGGCCGGCGGTGCACCCTCCACTTCAAGTACGATAGTGAATCAACCCTCTACGTGAGGGTGTTTGGGAAAGATGGTCGTCGCGCCGGGTGCTGCCCTGAGGCAAACAATGGTGAGGAGGTGCTCGGTCTCGAGGACGGTCGCGACGAGGATGAATGCGAGCCTGCCCTCGGGGGCGGTTGTGTCTTGTCCAGCTACGGCGGCTCTTCCTCTAGAGACGGCTCTAGCAGCAGTGGCCATGACCAGCCGCCGCGCCCGCTTTGTAGGCGGCAGTGGGTCGTCTCGTCGCCACGCCTCCATGAAGCGCGAAGAAGGATCCGGCTAGGCTCGGGGTGCAGCTAGGGGTCTGCCTCCGCAGATTGCTGCAACTCTGCTTTTGTTTTACTCTTTTTCCTGCATCAAGAATGTAACCAGTTTGGGCCCAGGGGGCGTGTATCGAACTATGGTTCCTCCGTTGTGGCACCGTGTGTGTTGTGTCGTTATTTCGTGCAAAGATAACTTAACCTGGTATATCCGGGACGCCCTCTTCCTCACGAGGCACTCATTTCCTCGCGTCCATCTTGCCTTGGTGGCCTGCATTTGCTCGGGAACTGCAAAAGCTCGTTAGGAAGTGTGTTAAAGGATTTGCCATTCGCCCTGGCCCTGACGTGGCGCCTTATATCGCAGTACCCGTGGGGCAGGGACTAGGAGAGGCACACCAGCTTTTGGGCTCGAACGAGGGTGGCTCGCGAGAAGGCAGAGAAGGGAGAAAATGCTCGCGAGGGCACCTGCCCAGCCCCCTCACGAGGCATGCGAGAGAGAGAACACGGTCTAACCTGAGCCAAAAAAACACAGTGAGAGGCGAGGGGGTCAAATTAGCAAGGAATGCCAAAAGCAAATTTTGATTAAGGAAAAGGGAGCCAAATACGGAAAGCAAATGAAAAGCCGCGTCCGGTACCTAATCTAGTCTTCAAGTCTTCTCACCAGCGTGGAGGTAAGTGCTGCCACTAGGCGTGGGCGGGAGCCCCAGGGCCTAAGGCCGGCACTCCTGAGACTCCGGGGCGTGTATAGCCCCAACTCATTATTATGTGAGAGTGTCACGGCGGCGATTCTTCACAGGCACCGGGCCTCCTTCACAGGCTCTGGGCATTTCTTCTCAGGCTCTGGGCTTTGCTTCACAGGCTCTGGGCCTTGCTTTATGGGTAAAACTTCCGGAGGTGCTGGATGTTCCAGGCGTTTTGGACTGGTACTCCGTCTTATGTCTCCAGGCGCACAACGCCAGGCCTGGAGATGTGGACGACCTTGAACAGGCCCTCCCACATTGGTGAAAGCTTATGCAGCCCTTCCCTAGAGAGGACCCGCCTCAGGACTAGGTCACCCGTCTCGAGTGTCCTGGAACGGATGTTGCGGCAGTGGTATCGCCGCAGTGCTTGCTGGTACCTCGCCGCCCGTAGCGCAGCTTCGCGGCGATGTTCCTCCCCCAACACGAGGTCCATCCCCCGCATGGCGTCCTGCTGCGTTTCGTCGAATGCCAGGACCCGTGCGGAGCGATGCTTGACCTCGTGAGGGAGGACCGCTTCAGCTCCGTAGACAAGGAAGAATGGAGTCTCTCCTGTTGGCTTGGTGGCGGTGGTCCGGATGGACCACAGTACGGACTGGAGCTCATCGTGCCAGTCCCTGCCGCAGGCCTCCAACTTCTTCTTGAAGGTCCTGGTCTTGAGGCCCCTCAAGACCTCCGTGTTAGTGCGTTCGGCCTGACCATTGCTCCTGGGGTGGGCCACCGAAGCGTAGCAGATCTGCGTTCCAAGGTTAGCACAGTAGGTTTTGAAGAGGTTTCTAGTGAACTGCGAACCGTTATCTGTGATGATGCGGTTGGGGACCCCGAAGCGGCTCACAAGGCCCTTGATGAACTTGACAGCAGAGCCAGCTGGGATGGTACAGACTGCTTCCACTTCCGCCCACTTGGTGAACTTGTCGATGGAGACGTAGAGGTAACGGTAGCCCCCTGGCGCCCGAGGGAACGGGCGTAGGATATCCAGCCCCCAGACCGCAGAACGGCCATGTGAGTGGGATAGTTTGAAGGCCCTAAGCAGGTTGATGGATTTGCTTGGCATGGAACTGTCAAGCTTCGCAAGACTTCACCAACTCGGCTGCGTCGTTGAGTGCTGTAGGCCAGTAGAATCCACTACGGAACACCTTGCCGACGAGGGTCCGTGACGACGAGTGGTGTCCGCAGTCCTCGCCGTGTATGTCAATCAGCAACTCCCTTCCTTGGTCGCTAGATATGCAGCGCAGTGTGACATCGTTCGCTCGCTTCCTATATAACTTGCCGTCTTGGATACAGTATGCCGTGGCTTGCCGGGCCACGCGCTCCGCCTCCTCTTCCTTCTCCGGAAACGTCCCGTGCATTAAGTACTCCTTGAATTCCTTGGTCCAGCATTCTTCCCGGGGCTCGAGTGCTAAGAGCAGCTGAGCTCCGGAGGTCGGTCCACAGGTCGGGGCTCCCGTGGCCGGAGGCTGGGGGAGCTCCTCCCGAGGCTGAGTCGTGCTTGAAAGAGGTGGCGCGGCTGATGGCTTGAAGAGCCGCTCCTCAAAGACGCCTGGCTCCTGCGGTTGCCGCTTGGATGCTCTCCTGGTGATGTCGTCGACTTCCTTGTTGGTGCCCCGGGAAACGTGCCGTAGCTCCAGGCCCGAGAACTGTTTCTTCATCTTGCGCACCTTCGTGAGGTAGGCCTCCATATGCTCGTCCTTCGGCTCATCACCTTGTTGGAGAAGTTGACGAAGAGTTGTGAGTCGCCTCTGACAGTGAGGCGCTTCACCCCTAGGGCCGCTGCAGCCTTCAGGCCAGCTATGAGGCCTTCGTGTTCTGTGATGTTGTTGGAGACCTTCTTGTCGTGCTGAAAGCCGAGTTGCACGACGTAGTAGAGCTTGTCCTGGGTGGGCGAGATGAGCACTGCTCCAGCCCCCACGCCCTGGTGTGCGAAGGCGCCATCGAAATACATGACCCAACCGTCCGGAGCCTCACTTCCCGGGGAGGTGGACCGGTCTTCTCCTTCCTAAAGTGTTGGGGAATCCGTCCATTCTGCCACAAAGTCAGCGAGTGCGGCCCCCTTGATGACCCTGGTAGTGCTGAACTCCAACTGGAATGCTTGCAACTCGATGTTCCACTCTGCGACCCTTCAGGCTGAGTTAGGGATCCTAAGTATCCTTTCCAGTGGGTAGGCTGAGACGACCTTGATGGGATGGCCCTGGAAGTAGTGTCGCAGCTTGCGTGAGGCCACCAGGAGTGCGAGCAGGAGTTTCTGGGGCATGGGGTAGCGTGCTCTCGCGTCCCGTAGTACGATGGGGACAAAGTACACTGGGTGTTGGACGAGGGCTAGCATGCTATCGAGGCTCGTGTCCTGCGGAGGTTGGGGCATATCCTGAGGTGGAAGGGTCCCTAAGACCTAACTGTCCTCAGGAGCTTCTGCGACGACGCCCTGCTGAGCTTGGCCTTCCACCGCTGATGCCTTTGCTGCGCCTTCCTGACCCCGCGCTGCTTCAGCCTTGGCCTAGTGGGGCGCGCCCTTGGCTTGGCGCTCCTCCCGAACCGCCACCAACGCCGCGTTGGCGGAGTATGGGGTGGCAGCAAGGTAGAGTACCAGAGGTTCGAGGGGCCGTGGTGCCAGCATTATTGGGGGGCTAGTAAGGTATTTTTTGAGGTCTTAGAAGGCCCGGTCGGCCTTCGGGTTTCACTCGAACGGGCCCTTCCTCTTCATGATCTTGAAGAATGGTAAGGCGCGCTCTCCCAGTTTGGAGATGAAACGCCCTAATGCGGTCACCCGCCCCGCTAGCTTCTGCATCTCTTTGAGGGTCTACGGCGGGCTCATGTCCTTGATAGCCTTGACCTTCTTCGGGTTCGCCTCAATCCCCCTGTGGGATACGAGGAATCCCAGCAGCTTGCCGGAGGGGACACCGAACACGCACTTCTCCGGGTTGAGCCTCAAGTTCACTTGGCGCAGGCTCTCGAAGGTCTCCTCCAAGTCTTGAATCAATGTCCTTGACTCGCGAGACTTGACCACTATGTCATTGACGTAAGCCTCTGTGTTCCTCCAGAGCTGCCGCCCAGAGCGATGTGCATCAACCGCTAAAAGGTCGCGCCCGCGTTGCGCAGCCCGAAAGGCATGTAGGTGTAGCAGTACACACCACATGGTGTCAGGAAGGCCGCCTTCTCCACATCTTCCACCGCCATCTTGATTTGATGATACCCTGAGAACGCATCCAAGAAGCACAGCAGGTCACACTCGGCGGTGGAGTCAACAATCTGGTCGATGCGCGGGAGTGGGAACGGGTCTTGAGGGCAGGCTTTGTTAAGATTTGTGAAGTTGACGCACATCCATTCCTTCCCGCCTTTTTTCGGCACCACGATAGGGTTCGCCAGCCATTCGGGGTATCAGACCTCTCGGATGGCACCTACCGCTTCCAGCTTGCGTGTCTCTTGGACAATGAAGGCCTGCTTCTCAGTGGACTGTCGTCTCGCTCGCTGCTTCACGGGGCGGATGTTGGGGCATACCCTTAGATGATGCTGGATCACCTCCCTCGGGACCCCTACCAGCTGACTGGGCTCCCACGCAAATATCTCCTTGTTCGCGCACAAGAACCTCACCAGGGCTTCTTGTTCCGGGTCAAGGCCGGCTCCTATGGTAAAGGTGGCTCCTGAAGACCCGTCCTCGCTAACCGATACCTGCTTGGTTTCCGCCTTGTCTTGGGTGAACATCTGCTTCCTCTTGGTGGGTACGGCCTCCCTGGCCGCAGGGGCACCGGCGTCGGCGGGTTGTGCTGCTGCCGCGGTCTTGAAGGCGAGCCTGAGCGCCGTCACGGCCTCCTTAGTGTCCCCCTTGATGGTGAGGACGCCCTTGCTCCCTGGCATCTTCATGAGGTTGTATGCCGGGTGAGTCACCACCATGAACTGAGCGAGAGCCGGGTACCCGAGGATGGCGTTGTATGGGAGACCGATGCGAGCGATGTCGAAGTCCACCAGCTCGGTGCGGTAGTTGTCGTGTGGGCCGAAGGTGAGGCAGTCCTGGATTAGGGGGTGTCCGGATAGCCGGACTATACCTTCGGCCGAACTCCTGGACTATGAAGATACAAGATTTAAGACTTCGTCCCGTGTCCGGAAGGGACTTTTCTTGGCGTGGAAGGAAAGCTTGGCGATACGGATATGTAGATCTCCTACCATTGTAACCGACTCTGTGTAACCCTAGCCCTCTCCGGTGTCTATATAAACCGGAGGGTTTTAATCCATAGGACGAACAACAATCATACCATATGCTAGCTTCTAGGTTTTAGCCTCTTTGATCTCGTGGTAGATCTACTCTTGTACTACCCATATCATCAATATTAATCAAGCAGGACATAGGGTTTTGTTGGAAATATGCCCTAGAGGCAATAATAAAAGGATTATTATTATATTTCCTTGTTCATGATAATTGTCTTTTATTCATGCTATAATTGTGTTATCCGGAAATCGTAATACATGTGTGAATACATAGACACCAACATGTCCCTAGTAAGCCTCTAGTTGACTAGCTCGTTGATCAACAGATAGTCATGGTTTCCTGACTATGGACATTGGATGTCATTGATAACGAGATCACATCATTAGGAGAATGATGTGATGGACAAGACCCAATCCTAAACATAGCACAAGATCTTATAGTTTGTTTGCTAGAGTTTTTCCAATGTCAAGTATCTTTTCCTTAGACCATGAGATCGTGTAACTCCCGGGTACTGTAGGAGTGCTTTGGGTTTACCAAACGTCACAACATAACTGGGTGACTATAAAGGTATACTACGGGTATCTCCAAAACTGTCTGTTGGGTTGACACGGATCAAGACTGGGATTTGTCACTCCGTATGACGGAGAGGTATCTCTGGGCCCACTCGGTAATGCATCATCACAATGAGCTCAAAGTGACCAAGTGTCTGGTCACGGGATCATGCATTACGGTACGAGTAAAGTGACTTGCCGGTAACGAGATTGAACGAGGTATTGGGATACCGACGACCGAATCTCGGGCAAGTAACGTACCGATTGACAAAGGGAATTGTATACGGGGTTGCTTGAATCCTCGACATCGTTGTTCATCCGATGAGATCATCGAGGAGCATGTGGGAGCCAACATGGGTATCCAGATCCCGCTGTTGGTTATTGACCAGAGAGCCATCTCGGTCATGTCTAAATGTCTCCCGAACCCGTAGGGTCTACACACTTAAGGTTCGGTGACGCTAGGGTTGTAGAGATATGAATATGCAGTAACCCGAAAGTTGTTCGGAGTCCCGGATGAGATCCCGGACGTCACAAGGAATTCCGGAATGGTCCGGAGGTGAAGAATTATATATAGGAAGTGCAGTTTCGGCCATCGGGAGAGTTTCGAGGGTCACCGGTATTGTACCGGGACCACCGGAAGGGTCCCGGGGGTCCACCAGGTGGGGCCACCCATCCTGAAGGGCCCTATGGGCTAAGTGGGGAGGGGAACCAGCCCATAGTGGGCTGGTGCGCCCCCCTTGGCCCACCCCATGCGCCTAGGGTTGGGAACCCTAGGGTAGGGGGGCGCCCCACCTGGCTTGGGGGGCACTCCACCCCTTGGCCGCCGCCCCCCCTAGTAGATCCCATCTCCTAGGGCCAGCACACCCCCTAGGGGGCCTATATAAAGGGGGAGGGAGGGGCAGCCGCACCCTTGAGTCTTGGCGCCTCCCTCTCCCCTGCTACACCTCTCCCTCTCGTAGTAGAACGGCGAAGCCCTGCTGCGGTGACCCCTACATCCACCACCACACCGTCGTGCTGTTGGATCTTCATCAACCTCTCCTTCCCCTTGCTGGATCAAGAAGGAGGAGACGTCACGCTGACCGTACGTGTGTTGAACACGGAGGTGCCGTCCGTTCGGTGCTAGGATCTCCGGTGATTTGGATCACGTCGAGTACGACTTCCTCATCCCCGTTCTTTGAACGCTTCCGCGCGTGATCTACAAAGGTATGTAGATGCAATCCGATCACTCGTTGCTAGATGAACTCATAGATGGATCTTGGTGAAACCGTAGGAAATTTTTTGTTTTCTGCAACGTTCCCCAACAGGTTTTACCTCCATCAAGAGGGCCCGAACCAGGGTAAAACATCGTGTCCCCTGCCTCCTGTTACCATCCGCCTAGACGCACAGTTCGGGACCCCCTACCCGAGATCCGCCGGTTTTGACACCGAAATTGGTGCTTTCATTGAGAGTTCCTCTCTGTCATCACTTTTAGGCCCGATGGCTCCTCCGATCATCAACGACGATGCGATCCAGGGTGAGACTTTTCTCCCCGGACAGATCTTCGTATTTGGCGGCTTTGCACTGCGGGCCAATTCGCTTGGCCATCTGGAGCAGATCGAAAGCTACGCCCCTGGCCGTCAGGTCAGATTTGGAAGTTTAAACTACACAGCGGACCTCCGCGGAGACTTGATCTTTGACGGATTCGAGCCGTAGCCGAGCGCGCCGCACTGTCACGATGGGCATGATCTAGCTCTGCCGCCAAACAGTGCCCTGGAGGCCGCACCCGCATCAGCTCTGACCCTTAATTTGGAGCCAACTGCGCCAATCGAGGATGGGTGGTTGGACACCACCTCGGGGGATGCAATCTCTACGGCTATCGAGCCGAACACCAGCCCTATTCTCTGCGAAGCCCGTGACTCCAAGGAGCCGGACTCCTCTCCAGACTCCGAGCCCTCCGCGCCCCTACCGATCGAACCAGATTGGGCACCGATCATGGAGTTCACCGCCGCGGACATCTTTCAGCACTCGCCCTTCAGCGATATTCTGAATTCACTAAAGTCTCTCTCTTTATCAGGAGAGCCCTGGCCGGACTATGGTCAACAAGGTTGGGATGCGGATGATGAAGAAATTCAAAGCCCACCCACCACCCACTTCGTAGCCACTGTCGATAATTCAAACGACGTGCTCGACTTCGACTCCGAAGACATCGACGGTATGGACGACGATGTAGGAGATGAACATGAACCAACGCCTATAAGGCACTGGACAGCCACCTCATCTCATGATGTATACATGGTGGACACACCCAAAGGAAGCGACGACGAGGAACACAGGGATTCAACGAGGGATCCTTCACTCGAAAAGCAATCAAAGCGGTGACGTAAGCGCCGCTCCAAGCCCCGCCTCGACAGAGACAACAGCCATACAGACCCAGCCATAGAGCAGGACGAGCCGGCGGACGACGAACATGCCTTCGAGCAACCGTCCGAACAGGGCAACTTGGATAAACAAACCGAACACCCCGTCACGGCGAAAACAACAGTCCGGACGACCTTACGCTGGATAGGCTCATGGAGCAGAAGAACCTCCACGAAGGGCTCGTCGCCACTGCACGTAGCCTGAAAAAGCAGAAGCGGAAGCTCAAAACTGCGGAAGATGCACTCAGAATCAGATGGAGCAAAGTACGCAACACCGCAGACAAATATGGCGGCAGTAGCCGCACAAAAAGCTATCCAAAGTGAAAGCTACTGCCTGAATTTGACCAGGAGGCCTTAGAGCCCCTGCAGTCAAAAAATAGGAAAGCCACCCGGTCGGATAGACGACCGCATGGCCAGCATGGAGCGGCAAGCGGCGACGCACACAAGCCGGCACGCGATCCACCAAAGGATCCACATCAAAAAGATGGCCCAGCCAGATCTATCTACGGGCCAAGAAAGCAAGCTCTAGTAAGCAATGCAACACAACAAATATCCGAACATCACGGCACACCCAAATACAGGGGTGCCGCACACCCCCTATGTTTCACCGATGAGGTGCTGGACCATGAATTTCCAGTGGGATTCAAGCCCGTAAACATAGAGGCATACGACAGAACAACAGACCCTGGGGTCTGGATCAAGGATTATATCCTCCACATACACTTGGCCAGAGGAGATGACCTCCACGCCATAAAACACTTACCCCTCAAGCTTAAAGGGCCAGCCCGGCATTGGCTCAAAAGCCTTCCCAAAAACACCATTGGAAGTTGGGAAGAGCTTGAGGATGCTTTCCGGGCAAATTTTCAAGGGACCTATGTCTGCCCTCCGGATGCAGACGATCTCAGTCACATAACCCAAAAGCCCGGAGAGTCAGCCCGGAAATTCTGGAACAGATTTCTTACTAAAAAGAATCAGATTGTCGACTGTCCGGACGCCGAAGCCCTAGCAGCTTTTAAGCATAACGTTCGAGACGAATGGCTCGCCGGACACCTCGGCCAAGAAAAGCCAAGAACAATGGCCGCATTAACAAGCCTCATGACCCGCTTTTGCGTAGGAGAGGACAGCTGGTTGGCAAGATGTAGCACCAGCGACCCAAGTACATCCGAAGTTAGGGATGGAAACGAAAAACCCCGACGCAGCAAGGAACAGCGCCGGAATAAGAGAAACAGCCCAAAGAGCACGGCGGTCAACGCCGGATTCAAAAGCTCGCGGCAGAATCAGAGAAAGCCACCCCTCAAGGATAACAGGGACGAGCTATCCAACTTAAACAAAATCTTGGACAAGATATGTCAAATACACAGTACTCCCGGGAAGCCTGCGAACCATACCCATAGAGATTGTTGGGTTTTCAAGCAATCCGGCAAACTCAACGCCAAACACAAGGGGCTCAACACACCAAGTGAGGCCGACGACGAACCCCACAAGCAGAGCACCATGAAACAAAAGGATTTCCCACAAGAAGTCAAAACAGTAAACTTACTTCACGTGACGAACAGAATGGCACCAACAGAGATACGCGCCATACGGCCTATCCCAAAGAAGTCTCGCTAATGGTTGTTAAAACCGATCACCTTCGACCATCAGGATTACTCTAGAAGTATCCGGAACGCAGGCTGGACTGCTTTGGTATTAGATCCAATAATCAGCGGACTCCACTTTACAAATGTCCTGATGGACGGTGGCAGTGGTCTAAACCTATTATACCAGGACACAATCCGCAACATGGGGATAGACCCAACAAAAATGCGCCATAGCAATACCTCCTTTCAAGGGGTAACGCCAGGCCCGGATGCCCGTTGCATGGGTTCTCTCCGGCTAGAAGTTATGTTCGGCTCCCCCGATAACTTTCGTCGCGAACAGCTAACTTTCCACATCACCCCATTCTCAAGTAGCTATCAAGCACTGCTGGGACGCGAAGCTTTCGCCCGTTTTAACGCAATACCGCATTATGCATCTCTTACGCTTAAGATGCCCAGTCCACGAGGCATCATCTCATTCAAGGGAAAACATTGAGTGTTCCCCCCACGTGGAGGACAGTGCGGCTGCCTTGACAGCCCCACAATAAAGCGGCTTCACCAGCCAAAGCACCTAAACAGGTCGTCAAGACCACGGACACGGCTAGACGAGTCCGGCATAAACATACAATTGATAAAGGCTTAATAGCCGTATACCCCTGTACTAGGGGCTCCGCGCATATAAAACAAGAGAAAATAAAGCTCAGTTTTACCCATTTTGATTTATAGTTCGTTTATTTAGTATAACTCATGTTCGGCACGATCTTTCCTAAACTAAGTTCCTCTCTTTTACAGATGAACACCGTGCTACGCCCGTCCAGGATACGGCACAATGGAGTCACAGGCGCAGACGTGCAGCAGGGACCCGTTCCAAGGATTCTTTTCAGATTAAGACCCTGCGTAAACCTTTTTTTACTGTCTCTTGTTGATACACATCCCCTGGTTTCTTGGTATAACCAAGGAGGAGGCTGGCATTTTGGCATGTGGCCACATCAGAGTTTTGCGCGTACCTGGACACTAGGGGCTTATTACTAAGGGCGTTATCCTGCCCGCCCTCATAAAGACCGAATACCTTAGGGAGTGTTCGGCGTCGCGAGTTTGGCCTTATATGCATCATCTCCGAATCATGTCTTTGGTCAAATGTTGGGTTTGCCCGGCTCCTATGTTTTGCTACCTTACGTTCCGCTCTATTGGCTAAGGCGGCACCAGGAGAACTACTGCGATTGTGCCCCGGTTCGGCCAGGCGAGCACCTCAGTAGAGAAAGCCAAAAACTGATTGTCATGATATAGCGTGAGACTGGTCAACCACTCGATGACTTACCGGAATCTTTAGGATTCCTCCGCATTAACGAAGGGCCGCTTCCCGGCTAGGCACATACGCACCCCGAGTTCGGGCGAACACAGGCGCCACCAGGGGCTATATAAGTCGCCTCACTGTCAAACTCCTATGGCTAAGTGAAAGTGATAAAGCATCATAGTCCGATTGCCTAGTTCGCTGCGCTATCACCTCCTTTGTAGGACCAAGACGTTGGATCAAGTGTGAAAATGCGCCTTCTGTGAACACCCCCGCATTATGTGCGTGGGGGCTGAAGCCGACGACTGCCATCTTTCAGATTATATATACATATATGTTAAACGACCGCAGATGAGGTATTATAATACTTGCAGGTACAAGTATAAAAAGCTTCTACAATTTATCAAAATATTGTTTTACAATAATATATGCTATTCGAATATAGTATCCTTCGAGCACTGCGTCTCTATTAAACGAGCGCCTTGCAGAACTTCCTGAAAATAGTGCTCGGCAGGTACTCGGCTTCCATCCGAGTCTGGGGATGCAACAGAGGTGGCCTCCATTTCCGCCCAGTATGTCTTCACACGGGCAAGAGCCATCCGCGCACCCTCTATGCACGCTAACCTCTTCATCGCATTGATATGCGGCGCCGCACCAAGGAACTACTGCACTAAGTTGAAATAACTTTTCGGCTCTGGCCTCTCTGGCCACAGATGACTCATGACATACTTCATGGCGAGTCCGGACAACCTATTTAGTTCGGCCCATTTAGCCAAACGATCGGCTAATGACAGTGGACGCTCCGGATTGTGGAACTGCGACCAAAAGAGCTTTTCCACTTCGCGATCTTCTTGATCTCGGAAGTGTTCGGCCGCATTTGCGGCACTCGCTGCCAAATCCAGATAGGTGTCCGCCGTACTCCACATCCGGTCTAACGGAGCATGTTTAGGATCACAGAACCTCCTGCGCAGCATAAAGGGCTTTCCAGCCGCGATCTCTCCGGCCTGACGCAGCTCCTCCTTCATAGCTCTCATTGCAGAGCGAGCATCCTTGGCATCGGAAACGGCCTTCTCTAGGTCTATCTGTTCCGCCCGATCTTCTTTTTCAAGAAGCTTGCAACGGTCAGCAGCATTCTTCAGCTTCACGGCCATCTCGGCCATTTCCTTCTTGCTTCGGCAGTGAGCAGCCTGTCCGGCTTTCAGCTCTTCAATTGCCTTTCCGGCAGCCGCATCACTTTCCCTGGCTTGCTCCTTGGCTCGGGCAAGTTCCGCCCGAAGATTCTCCATGGCAGCAGCACCATCTGCATCAAGCGCACACATTGTAAGATACTGGCATAAAGCTCCTCTGACCAGGCGCCGCCGGAGGAATTACATACCTTGTGCCTCGTCAAGCCGCTTGTTGACAAGCGCGATGTCGGCATCTGCCACGTCAAGTTGCCGCTTTAGCTCGGCAAATTCATCAGTCCGGCTTGCCACCGGACACTTCGCCACCTACGTATGAAGGCGGCATATTAGACCTGGGATCATGATCCTCTACGCGCCATCACTTTTGATAACGCACAGAGTCTCAGGGGCTACTATCTACATAGGGCGCATCTTATTTATGCGCAACTGTCCAAAAAGGGTACATTATTTCGCGTACCTCAAAACCACTCAGTAAACTCTTGACGGCCTCGTGCAATCCGCTCTCCGCGGATGAAATCCTCTCAATCACCGTACCCATCAATGCACGGTGCTCCTCTGAGATAGATGCTCGCCCTAGCAGATCCTTCAGCTCCTCCGACCGTGCACCAGACGGCGCCGGACTCGTCTGATGGCCCTTTTCGAAGGCCGGACGCAGAGGGCTTTGGGGGGCCATATGACTACTTTCCGGCCCTGCCGGATTCGGAGAAACCCTCCGCAACGATACCTCAGGGTCGCCCGAAGACGAGCTCTGCTGAGAAGGGCTAAGGTCTGAGCTACAAGGTAAATTTTCGATTACTTTTCTCGGATATAAAGCAAGGATTTCTCTCGTTTCTTAAAAAGAAAACTCCTCTCTACTTACGGCTCGGTGGAGGGCTGATCCGCTTGAGGGCATAATTCGGCCGAAGTATCCCCCAGCACAGGACCCTCTGGCGAAGATTTCTTCCCCCGCTTTGAGGCCATGGTCTCCGGGTCTTCAGAGGCGGTCCTCTTCTTCCCCTGAGGAGAGGAATTTTCGATTCCTCCCTTCCGGCCAACCTCCTTCGAGGAGGCTGTAGCTTCCTTGTCCCCTCCCTCGCTTTCCTTTGAAGGCACAATCTCCAACATCCTGACTAGCACGGGACCCGGCGTGGTCTCGGGGAGGGGGGCCGGACACCTGATTAGCTTTGCTTTCGCTATCCACTCCTGTTTAAAGGACAGCTCTTTTAGGGGCAATTTTATGATAAATATACGGATAGCGAGTCCGGGCACAAGGCTACTTACTTGAGTATCCGGACGATTGCAGCTCAGACCTGCGTCCTCCGTAGAATCCGGACACACTACTTGTGGTCCGAAGAACAATTTGTACATCTCCACAGGCATCATGCCAAGAAAATGTTGGAGAACTCGTGGTCCCTCCGGGTTGAACTCCCACGGGCGGAGGGGGCGACGTTTGCAGGGCAGAACTCGGCGAATTAACATAACCTGTGTGACCACGACCAGACTGATGTCTCTTTCTAGGAGATCTCGGATGCGGCCCTGCAACAGGGGCACGTCCTTTGCCGACCCCCAGTCCAGCCCCTTATTGACCCATGACGCCAGTCATGGCGGGGGACCCGAGCGGAAAGCAGGCAGCGCCACCCACTTGGTGCCCCTGGGAGCCGTGATATAAAACCACTCTCGTTTCCATAAGCTGGACTCCCCTTGAAAAGAGCCCTCAGGCCATTGAGCACCAGCATTCTTGCTTATAAAAGCACCTCCGCACTCCGCGTGCCGTCCCTCGATCATCTTCGGCTCTACTTTGAAGGTCTTGAGCCATAGTCCGAAGTGAGGAGTAATATGGAGGAAGGCTTCACACACGATGATGAATGAGGAAATATGGAGGATGGACTCCGGAGCTAAGTCATGAAATTCCAGCCCATAATAAAACATGAGCCCCCTCACGAAGGGATCCGTCGGGAAGCCTAGCCCCCGAAGGAAGTGAGACATGAACACCACACTCTCACCAGGCTTGGGAGTGGGAATGACCTGCCCTTGAGCAGGCAGCCTATGCAAGATTTCGCCGGTCAAGAACCTGGCCTCTCTCAACTTCAGCACGTCCTCCTCCGTGATGGAGGAGGGCATCCATCGGCCTCGAAGGTCGGAACAGGACATTGTCGAAGGTCTGAAGCGCCTGAAATCTGGAGCCTTGGGTGTTGAAACTTGAGGCGAAGGGCGAACTCGTTTGAGATTGAAAGAACGGAGTAAGGCCTTGGTCTCTTTATAAGAGGTTGAATACCAAGGGCCCTCCCCGTGACCGTTTGGGACTCGCCTTTGATCGAGAAAACATACCAACGGGTACGGTTGGGTTACCCATGCCCGTATTGATGAGAATCTCGGAATAAGGGGACACGATCTCTACTTTGACAAGACGTGCCAAGGAAACCGCCTCGCTAAACGCGCTGAGGTGGGACAGTAAAACGATTCGAATAAAGACTTGGCCGTGGTGTGATGTCACACTACGGAATACGTCACCAGATTAGATTTGTGTAAATATTATTCTCTCTATGGCAATATGTGGAAACTTATTTTGCAGAACCGAACACTACCTTTGTATTCAAAATCTTCTATGAAGTACTTGGAGGAGGAACCCGCCTTGCAATGCCGAAGACAATCTGCGCGCCGGACTCATCGTCATTGAAGCCTGGTTCAGGGGCTACTGAGGGAGTCCTGGATTAGGGGGTGTCCGGATAGCCGTACTATACCTTCGGCCGGACTCCTGGACTATGAATATACAAGATTGAAGACTTCGTCCCGTGTCCGGAAGGGACTTTTCTTGGCGTGGAAGGCAAGCTTGGCGATACAGATATGTAGATCTCCTACCATTGTAACGGACTCTGTGTAACCCTAGCCCTCTCCGGTGTCTATATAAACCGGATGGTTTTAGTCCGTAGGACGAACAACAATCATACCATAGGCTAGCTTCTAGGGTTTAGCCTCTTTGATCTCGTGGTAGATCTACTCTTGTACTACCCATATCATCAATATTAATCAAGCGGGACGTAGGGTTTTACCTCCATCAAGAGGGCCCGAACCTGGGTAAAACATCGTGTCCCCTGCCTCCTGTTACCATCCGCCTAGACGCACAGTTCGGGACCCCCTACCCGAGATCCGCCGGTTTTGACACCGACAGAAGGTGACAGGGAGGCAGATCTGTCCCAAGGAGTGGGCAGCTCCACCACCCACTCCCGAGAAGGGCTTACTGAGGCCGAGCCGCTCATGTGGCACGTGGAGAAGGCTAAAGGCTTCCACGGAGAACAAGTTGAGGCCAGCACCACCGTCGATGAGGGTCTTGGTGACGACCACATTGCAGATGGTGGGCGTGCAGAGCATCGGGAGCATTCCAGAGCCGACGGTGGAGTCAGGGTGGTCTTCTGAGCCGAAGGTAAGGTCGGCCTCTGGCGCAGCCCAGCCCGGCGCAGCTCCCGGGCACCTGGAGGTGGCCTCGATCTGACGGAGGAATGGCTTGGTGTGGCGGTCTGACGGCGGTGCTTGGGAGCTGCCCAGCAGGGCTGCGACTGCATGGTGCGCCGGCACCGCGTAGCGAGCAGTGAAGAGGTCGCGGAGCTCCTCCCAAGATGCCACAGTGGATCCGGGAAGGTTGAGCAGCCAGGCGCGTGGCTCGCCGGCGAGGGCCATGGGAAGCCAGTTGGCCATGACCTTGTCATCACCCTGGCTTTGAGGACGGCCTCCTTGTATGCCAGCAGGAAAGTTGACGGGTCCGCCGTGCCGTCGTAGCGCGGCGGCATCTCCCGCCTAAACTTGAGCGGCCACTGCACCCGCCGCAAGGTGGGGGCCAGGGCTCGGAGCCCCCTGGCCCTGTTGTCAACATTGACTGTTGGAGTCGGCGGCATGGTGCCTGCCATGTGGGCGAAGCGCGGTGGCGACGGAGCGCAGATCGACGGAGGAGAAGCTACGGCGCACCCCTACCTGGCGCTCGAAATGTCAGATGTAGGGTTCTGGCAAACCCTTAAGGTTCAAACACTGGGGTGTGCGCGAAGTCTTTTCCTCCCACCGATCTACGCCCTAGCTCGCTAAGGTCTCACGGACGAACTCGACGAACTCACAACACAGAAAGACACAAGATTTATACTGGTTCGGGCCACCGTTGTGGTGGTGGTGGATTGCCTCTTGGGCTGATGATGAACAATAAAGGGGAAGAACAGCCTCCTGAGGTTGAGGTGTTCTTGTGCTTGGCTAACTTGTGGGTGGGGGGATGATCTTCTCGCTCTCTCTCTCTCTATCTCTATCTCTCTATCGTCCGTGGTCTCCCCATGCCTATGATGGTGGCTAGTCCTATTTATAGAGGCCCTGGTCCTCTTCCCAAATATTGAGCGGGAAAGGAGCCAACAACGGCGGGATAATTTGAAGGGGGACAGCTAGTACAAGCCATCCTGGCAAAAGTGATCTTCACCTGCCAAAGGCTCTGGTGGTGACGCCGTCTTGGGATCCATGATGACCTCCGTCTTGCCGTCCTTCTGGTCCTGGTCTTGTTGCACCAATACAACAACCTTTGCCTGATGCCTTGGTACTCCTCACCTGCGCAGGCCTCCTTACCACCAAAGAGGAAACAAGGACGATGCGCATGCTGGCGCCCGCCTGGCGCCTGCCTGGTGTCGATCGTCATGGCTCACGTCACGAGAGCCTCGTGAGGTTTGCCTCACCTTGGTATCTCCGCTCCTCGTGAGCCTGTCCGACTAGGCCACTCAAGAGGAGGTCTTGTGTCGTCCGCCTCGCGAGGCTTGGCCCCTCGCGAGGGTCTTGGATGCCTTGTTGATGAAGATAGGCCATATGGCCTGCTGGCTTAGCCACGCAGCGGGCCGCAGGCAAGCAAGTCTGGGACCCCCGTCCCCAGAGCACCGACAGGACTGTAATGGCATAGTTTAAACATGTTAATGTTATAAACTGGAAAGGCTAGATATTGGGAGGTGCATAGGGTTATGGTACTTACGAGGCAGCCCGGAGCTTGGTCCGGGGCATTCGCTCCAGACTGCTTTCGACATCCCATGCGTATTTATCCGCAAAGGAGCCTTTCCCCCTCTTGGGCGCTTTTGCCTCCAGATTCGTGGAGGCTTCTCTTTTCTTCTTTCCACCCTCCGGGGGGACGCCGCTTTCTTCCTCCTTCTCGTCATCGTCTTCAGCGACCGAAGAGTCAGTCTCGTCCTCGGACGACATGTCCGAAGCACCCTTTTGGCGAAGGCCGCTCCTGCTCCCTTTGGCCATCTTCTTGGCCTTCTTCTCCAGCACATCATAAGGCGCCGGGAATAGCATCTTCGTTAGGAGTGGGGTTTCCTCGTCTTTGGGAAGTGGACCGGAACAATTAATCAGCTCCGCTATGTCGACCCAGGCCTGAAAATTGATAAGGAAGGCTTAGACTCCTTCCCAAAATATGCCAGTAAAGGCTGTACCTTGAATACATGAAAGAACTTACTGAATTGGCATGGCGCTCTAAACTGAGCCCACGATCTTTGGTCGTGGGCGGTGATGTCTTGCTGGCCTTGAAGAGCGCTTTCCAGATATCTTCGTGCGTTGTGTCGAAGATCTCTCGTAGTGTTTGATGCTTGGCCGGATTTAATTCCCACAAATAGCAAGTCCGATGTTTGCACGGAAGGATCCGGTGAATGAGCATGACCTGGATCACGTTGAAGAGTTTGATCTTCTTGGTTAGCATGTTCTGAACGCACGTCTAGAGCCCAGTCAGCTTGCTCGAAGAGCCCTAGGCGAGGCCTTTCTCTTGCCAGGAGGTAAGCCGCAGCGGAGTTCCAGATTGGAATTCGGGGACCGCCACCCAGTTGGTGTCGCGCGGCTCGGTGATGTAGAACCACCCCGATTGCCACCCCTTCACCATCTCCACGAAGGAACCTTCGGGCCATATCACGTTGGGCATCTTGCCCACCATGGCACCTCCGAACTCTGCCTGTTGGCCTCTCACCACCTTCGGCTTCATGTTGAAAGTCTTCAGCCATAGGCCGAAGTGAGGCGGGATGCGGAGGAAGGCCTCACAAATGATTATGAATGCCGAGATGTTGAGGACAAAGTTGGGGGCTAGATCATGGAAATATAGCCCATAGTAGAACATCAGTCCACGGCCGAATGGGTGGAGAGGAAATCCCAGCCTGCGGACGAAGTGTGCGAGAAATACTACCCTCTCATGGGGCTCTAGGGTAGGGATGATCTGTCCTTCGGCCGAGAGACGGTGAGCGATCTCCTTGGCTAGGTATCCGGCCTCTCGAAGCTCCTTGATGTCTTTCTTCTTGACAGAAGAAGCCATCCACTTGCCACCAGCTCCTGATCCGGACATGGTTGGAGTGCTTTCTCGAGTGGGAAACATATGAGAACTTGGGCGCTGGAGCTCAAGGGTGGAAAGGCAGAAGAAGAGAGAAGGCGTGGGAGAAGAAAGGGGAATCTTATCTCCTTATAAGGGCAGTTAATATTGAGCGCCACCCCACTCGCCTCAAAATCCGCCTGCTCCCGAGAGCTGTGTAAACGACACGATTGGGTTACCCACACCCGTATTGATGAGAATCCCATAATAAGGGGACACGATATCTGCTTCGACAAGATGTGCTAATGGCAACCGTGTCTCGAAACATGGAGCGGCAGGCAAAAAACGTTTCGAAATTATGACCGGATGGACGTGATGTCATGTTGTAAAAGTTGTCAGCGGATTGGACTCGTGTATTATTATATTCTCTCTATGGTTGTGTGTGGTGTGTGTTACAGGTCCGGACATGATCAATTCGTCCAAAGACTATTCTAGAATTCGGAAGGAGGAACCCATCTTGCAATGCTGAAGAAAGCACTACGCGTCGGATACCTTGTCATTGAAGCCAGGTTCAGGGGCTACTGAGGGAGTCCTGGATTAAGGGGTCCTCGGGCGTCCGGCCTATTAGCCATGGGCCGGACTGATGGGCTGTGAAGATACGAAGACCGAAGACTGCACCCGAGTCCAGATGGGACTCTCCTTGGCGTGGAAGGCAAGCTTGATGACCAGATATGTAGATTCCCTTCTTTGTAACCGACCTTGTGTAACCCTAGATCCTCCCGGTGTCTATATAAACCGGAGGACTTAGTCCGGAGAGGGGGAGATTCATTATCATATACATACAAGCTAGACCTTTAGGGTTTGGCCATTACGATCTCGAGGTAGATCAACTCTTGTAATACTCATACTCATAAATATCAATCAAGCAGGACGTAGGGTATTACCTCCATAGAGAGGGCCTAAACCTGGGTAAACATCGTGTCCCTTGTCTCCTATTACCATCGACCTTAGACGCACAGTTCGGGACCCCCTACCCGAGATCTGCTAGTTTTGACACCGACAACAATCCCATCTCGGTGAGACTGAGATCCCTATCGATAGAACCGAAAAGACTAGGGTTTGTGGCAATGGCTATGTCAAGTGAACTCGGTGGCGCCGGATAGATCAAATCGGTGGGGCCGAGTTTGACTTTTGGTTTGGGATATATTTGGATATGAGAAAGTGGTTGAAGGTTGTGGAGCATATCACTAAGCACTTTGAGCAAGAACCTCATTAAGCAACACCTCACCCCCTCTTAATAGTATTGGCTTTTCCTATGGACTCAATGTGTTCTTAGATCACTAAAAATGAAATGTAGAGTCTTGTGCTTTGAGCTTGAGCAAATCCTTTTGTCCTTAGCATTTTGAGGGGTCCACTTTCTAATCCATGCCATGCCAATCATTGAGCTTTTCCTGAAATATTTATCTTCAAGTAGCATTAGCTCAATGAGCTATATGTTGTTAGGAATTACCAAAACCACCCAGGGATAGTTGCACTTTCATGGATGATCCATGATATCATGCCTAGATGCAGGACTACGAAACTCAAAGAGACCAACATCCTCAATCCATTGTTGATCACTAAGCACATCACAATGAAGTTGTGTAACCACAAAGTCACTAACCAGCTGGCGGAAGTGATGGATCTGTCTAGGAGGCGGCGAAGGCTCGGTAATGCCGATTGCAAACTGCTCATGACGACGGTCTAGAGCAACAGCATGAGAGAAGAAGGTCCGAAGCAGACGTGTCGGGCCGCCCATCGATGATCTTGAAGCCGACGGAACAAACCCCAGAGGATCCAAGGCAAAATTCTCCATTGCGGGCGTGGGAGGTGGCGGAGAAGTTGGATGGTGCAAAGGAGACGGTGGAGGCATGACATGACCCATCTGCACAGGCGCGTGGGTCGTCTCTAAAACCGAGAAGTCTCTTGGAGGAGGAATAGAAGGAAGACTCGTGGCGGGTATGGAAACCAACGTAGACGATATTTTTGGGTTTTCTTGCGATTTTTTAACCATCCAAATATGACCGTTATCTCTGCCTATTGATTGCAGGAGCGGCGAGTATGACCATTGCGGGCGCAAGCCAGACAGACAGGGCAGTCGGCAGACAAGTGGTCCTGCTGGTTACATTTGGAACAAGTTAGAATGCGGGCCACCATGTCGTCGACCATATCACCAAACATGGCATCAGCTTCTTGCATAGAAGGAATGGCAGGCTCCTGAATAGAGTCCGTAGGCCGAGGAGGCAGGTGAGGCCCAACATGGAAAACATGAGATTCTAGGATTGACGTGACCAAATTTGAACTCCTAGAGGGCTCGGCCAGAGCATGCAGATCACGTTGTTGCACATCATTAGCCGCAATATGCGCACGCCTAATCAGCAACGATCCAACCATACCAAAAACAATTGGTGGCGTGGCCACCATCCATTGGAGGTTTACCAGCGGCGAGGGACGAATGACCACTCGTTCACGATTAGTGAGAACATAACCTCCATCAGAAACAACATCAAATGCACTCTTGCGTGGCTGGATACTGATAACCTTTGCATGCACCATAGTTTTGAAATGTGGCAAAAGAGAGCTTCTTCCGAACATTGGTGGAAGATCGAATGGAGGACTTGGCAGGAGGTTTATGCATAGAAAAAGCATCCCTAAAGCTGCTCTTCTCTTAGAAGGGCTAACTAAAATCCACTCAACATCCAATTCTAATCTCCAACGGTTAAACTCACGCTCCCAATTCGGACCTCCACGACCCGAAAGATTGAAATAACATTTGAAGTACGGGCAAGCAAAAGATCGTAGATCAAGAACATAAAAATCAACTTGCTTGGAGGAAATGTTGAAAGAATAAACCTTGTCACGTATGCATGAGACTCCCAGCTCGATTGCGAATCCTCCAATAGCTGCATCGAGGGCCGCCGCCACCGAATCATCATTAAGCCTGGAATCATGTCGGTTAAAGGACATGACCATCGTAAAATGGCCAGTGTCGTCCGTGGGATGGACCGGAAATCCAGTAGATCTGAAAATATTATCAGCAAATGCCAAACTCTTGGAGAAGTCCAAGCCAAGGGTTGATCCCGAAGAGAAAGCCATCAAAAAGGATATCCCCTAGAAGAGAGGAGGACGCCGGAGATGTTGATCGGAAAGAACCAGAAGTTTAGTGGTTGTGGAAGGAGATCGCCGGAGATGGTGGTGGGGTGGTGGGGGAGGTGGGAGACGCCATCCTTCATGACCAAAAAAAACTTCTTTCATGGTTGGGCTGGACACTAAAAGTGTTCTCTTCACATATTTTCTATACAATATCATTTCTATACCATCACAATTTTTTACATGTTTTCAGTATTTATTCATACATTCCTCTTTCCATGCTTTCGTTATTATTTCATTTCACAATTCATCATGTTTCATCTCGGATTTGATATAAGTTTTATTATGGTTTATAACATTATCTTTTGCATGTTTTTATTATTGGTTCAGGTCAATTCATTCTCCTATCATCTCACATTTCACATAAATTTTAGTATGGTATCAATTTTGAATTTAAACTTGTTGAGAACATGTTGAAGTTTGATCTTGTTTTATAGATTTAAATGTCATGAACACAAATCATACTAAAAGTGTTACAAATTTAGAATCATACTAAAGTATGGGTGAATGGATAGTGGGATGAAAGAGTAAAATAATCTGAGTGCAATAGATGTCATGTTCCTATATAATGCGTGGTTCCACAAAAATAGTACAAAACAGTTGAATTCGGTAGAGTACTCGTATGAATTATGTACACCTGCATACATGGCGAGCATGCGGGTAGCCGACAGAAACCGGAACTGCTGGTTTTTTATTTCCGCACTTTGTAGACCCCATCCATCAATACAATCGAGCAGGATGTAGGGTTTTAGCTTCAGAACCTATATAACTCTTGCCTCATGTTATCCATCTGTTTCATCCAGCTAGTTGTGACACACTATCAAAGGATTTGTGAGAACATGAGCCTACAATTACCCTTAAGAATATTATTTCAAACTTCACTCTTCGGACTTTTAGATTCCGGACCATCTGTAAAAGGAATTTTCCTATGTCTTGGCGGCACTGCCTCACCTCCCGCTCTATGTGAAATTATGTAACTTCCCTTTGAGCCTTTGATTAATGCACGCAAACGGGTACCCTTCCTACCACGAAAAAAAAGATGGGTACCCTTCCTGCGTAATGTCCAAAAAAGAATTTCTTATGAAAAACCAGCATTATTCCATTTTCTATCGGGGTAGACCTCTCGTGCTCAACAAAATCCTGCTCCCTAAGAAAAAAAAAGTAACTGGGCAATATACATGGCGCTACACGTTGCAGTAAAGCTTTCACAGTAAGCCCAAAAAAGGAAGAAAAGGCTTGCAGCATAGCTAGGTACACCGTGCGTTCACATCCATGTACAAACGCCCAACAGCATTGCTAGGTGCTAAGCCCTGGGCTGGGCGATGCAGCGTTAGCTACGCAAGGGATCTTCGGGTAGACGAACCCGGAGGTGTCCACGTCCGCGTTCTGGCAGCGGGCCACGGTTGCTCCGCCGTCCGCCGCCGTGATCGCCACGCTGTTGACGTGGATGTCCATGCAGCTGCCGTTCTTGCTGCAGTCGAAGTCGACGGCCGTCTTTCGCGTCGACGTCCCGTTGAGGTTCGTGTAGGTTATGTTGCTCAGCGCCACCGCCCCCTGCAATAAATTCAGGCCCCAAGAAGACGCACAAACATTTTAGTACTAGCTACTCCTCCACACATACAGAAGTAGTATATATATAGATCGTCCAACACTCAATCCACACATAGTAGTAGAGTACCGTATTTGAGACGTCTTGGCGATCTTCGTAGAACTGGTTGATGATCACAGGATGATCCACGTTGGTGAAGTTTATGTTGGTGAAGGAGATGGATTTCGCGTAACCTCTCCCACCCTGCAGTGCGAAGAAACAATGTAATCAGCCGGCCGCCTCAGCTTCTTTGTAATTGTAACCAAAAAAAAAAAAAACCGGTAGCGATACCCTCCACGTCTTGATCCTTGCTCCATTCGTCGTGTTGATGAACTGGACGTTTCTCACGTCGATGTACTCCACGGATTCGTTTGCTCCATCCCTGCCCAGGCTCCCCACACTAGCCAAGAAGCACAAACCCGGCCATCTAGCCATTTTACTCCTCTTCTTCGAGTGCATGGTAAATAGAAAATGCAGATGGAAGAGGCAATCCTCCCAATTGTAACCCTTTGTTACCTTACACCATGGCCGGGGCCGCAGACGATTCCGTCGACGGTGATGAAGCGGCTACCAGGGCCGATGGAGATGCAGTCGTCGCCCGTGCCGATGGTGGAACCGGTGATGTGGACGTCTTCGCTCCGGTCGACGTGGATGCCGTCGGTGTTGGGGCTGTCCTCCGGCGCGGTGATGGTGAGCTGCGTCACGTTGACCTTGCCGCTCATGCTGAGGCCGATGTGCATCTGCGGGCTGTCCTTGCTGCTGAATTGGCTCAGCTCCACGCCGGTGCAGTTCATGACCAACAAGGCCTGGACCGATCCATGGAGTGATACATACGCAATGAGGTTACATGCACGTCGATTTGCGAATTAATACTTGCTTTCTTTATTTATATATATACTAACCGTCGGTGCCTTAGTTACACAATCCTGAAAGAAAATATCAACCATTAAGTACTTTCTCTCCGAAGAAGATTGAGAAATCAAAAGGCCAAATGCAAGGAGGAATTAAAAAAAATTCCCTAAGAGTTCAGTTGGGCTTCCTCACATCATCACTGTGTTTGCATTTATCAGTCCACCACGTCACGCCGCTGCCGTCGAGCAAGCCGGTGCTGTTGCCGGTTACCGTGAGCCCGTCGACCTGGTAGAACAGCAGCCAATAGTTCTTCTTCTCGCTCCATGCGCTCGCCGGCGGCGCCGTGATCGTGCCCAAGACCTACGACAAACAAAGCAAGTTTTCCTGATCGTCAGATGAAGCCAAACCATGGCCCGGATCAGGAAGGACGGACGAGCGGTGCGTGCCTGGACGGTGATTCTGCTGGAGGCGCATGGCCCACTAAACCTGGTGAGGCCGACGAGGAATGACTTTTCCGCCGGCACGAGCAGCGTCGCTGACGAGCCAGTGGCGCCGCACGCCGCCACCCATGCATCCACGAACGCCTTCGCATACGGTACAGATAATCAACACACATCCGGCCATCAGGTACACGCCAGTATTTTCGAGGGAGAGCGGGCGCGTGCGTACCTTGGTGTCGTCCGTGGTCCCGTCACCTAGAGCACCGTAGTCCTCGACGTTGAACACGCCGTCCACCCCGCCGCCGGCGGCGACGAGCACACCACACCACGCGAGGCCGACGAGGAGCAGGATGGCAGTGCGGAGGATGCCGATGATACCCTGCATGATTAATTAATAAGCACATCTAACAGAGAAACACATGCATGGTCATCGATCACTGATCACCAGCACGCACGTACTACTCTATAAACTAAGGATGAATCTGAACACCAGTTCGAGCAAACTTTGTGAAATGCACTGATATATACAGAGCGTGTACCATAGATGTAGGGCCCGTAGGGTCGTTGACTCGTGAAGAATTGTTGTGGAACCCTCGCTGTACTCTCTCTCTCTCTCTCTCTCTCTCTCTCTCTCTCTGTGTGTGTGTGTGTGTGTGTGTGTGGAATCAAGTGCCAAGCCCTGTTTGATCAAAGCTAATGTTTTTGCGATGAGAAAACGATGGGAAAGGTGGGGGGTGGGTATGGTATGTATATATATGTGCACCCCGACAAGCACCGAAACCGGAGGCGCGGCACCTTTTCTGCATCTTCATTCAAACAAAGAGGCAGCGCCGTATGTTTTGGTGTTGAAGATCGCCCAAGTGTATTTTGCCAGATCATATGCATCTATCTTTCAACAATCACCGGCGCTGGACGGATTCTGCGTCGTGTTCTCGCGTCGAAGAAATGAGATTGATTGAGTGACGGATACGTTATTTATTTTGAGGGGAGTGGCATATCCGTTCGATCGCGCAGATTTATCGTCCCAAATTGAATGCGTACACAATTTCGGTGAGTAGACGTGCGTATACTCGTCAAGACTACTACGTAGAGGGATATGGCGTACTGAATTTATGAAGGCGTATCCAAGAGTTCATGGCAGATGGCACCCATATTTCTCATTTTATTGCCCAGGTGATGCTATTTTGCGGACTCGAGCGCGCTGCGAAAATGACGCCGCTCGTGGTTTGCATTTACGGGGAGCTCGATGCTGAATCGTATCCTCTGACGTGGCAGAGATCTACCAAATCATTGCACCAGATTGTGAGTGCCTTTTTGAAATCACTAGAACATACCGGCATTTAAATATGCTAGTACGTTACTACCTCGTGATTTATCTGTCATAAATATGATTATGTAAATATATGTTTATCAAATCCTACCTGTGATTGTGTAAATAAATGTTTATTAAATCCTGCCCATCATTATGTAAAAAATATATTTGGTAAGTACATTAAGATTAAATTGGTGTAAAAGATATGTAAATTAAGGTGATTGATTATCGTACGGAAAATGTTCAAGAAAAAGGTGTGGTGGGAATAAAAATTCAGTTGGACGGAAAAATATCGGTGAAGGGACGTGTTGGGAGAGGAGGAACCAATTGATGAAGAGTTCTTCTGGAAGAAAAATGCGCGCTATCTCTTTGTTTAAGTAAACTAGGTACATGCCCATCTTTTGCAGGGAGGGGGGGGGGGCATAGGTATTGCTAGTATTTATTTGTTTTCGGATCTTGTCGTGAATTTGTCACGGCAGATGTTCTAGTGTGAGGACTTAGTCGTGAGGCCAACGCATCTTTGTAGTAGTTTGAGAAGGTTGAGCGGAATCGAGAGACACAACACAAGACAAGGATTTAGACAGCTTCGGGCCCCGGGAAACATTGTCCGGTAATAACCCTACATGTTGTTTGTGGCTAGATCTTATTATGCTCATGAGAGAGTCGCCGCATAAGCCGTCTCCCCCTTTGTGTCTAGCCCTAGAGATTGTTTCTTGCTTCTTCCCCTTGGGGTGCCCTGCCCCTCCTTATATATGTTGAAGGGGCGGGTTACATGACTAGTCCTAGTAGGATTAGGATTACTCTATTACAACTGGAGTCCTAGTCTTGCTTCTTTTGTAGGAGAATATTTCTTATGCCTTTCCTCTTAAGCCGGCCTGCCATAATACGAGTCGGTCTTCTGGGCCTTGGGCCTTGTCATCCATCTGACCCGCCTGCCGGGTCTCCGATGAATTGTAAACCGCCAGGTCCAAGCGGATCGTCAGTGAGTCGCCAAGCCCCAGTCGGGTCATACATCCGGCGGTTTATACTGCGGGGTATATCCCCGACATTAGGCTCCAGTTTAATTTGGATTTATCCATGTTAAACTGATCCTTCAACATAAACACAAGAACAAATTTGACAGGTCGTGCTCCGAGTTAAATATTCTTGTAAGCCGGCACCTGATCATCCTTAAGTCCTTGACATTTTCTCCTGGAAAATTCGGGTCAATAGGCCAACTTCATAATCCATTTGCTGACATTGGCTCTTATAAAGAAATATTATAAGAAATAATCCATTTGAGTCTGCCTTCAATGCTCTGATTTGACAAAAATATTGGTCTTGAAATATTCAACTGATATTCAGCCGGCTTAAAGATGTAGATCTTGCCGATTTATGATTGCCAAAATTGTTGGGTTATAAACAAATGATGCCGGGTCATGTAATTGTTGCTGATGCCGGGTTGATCTTATGATGATGCCGGGTCATAAAATTTGCAGATTTCTCCGATAATAATATAATACTTGATTTGCTCAAAACTGAGAATTTGAAGTTATTCCTCCCTTATATGCATATCACCTGTACTCCTCAAGGGCTGGGTCATTATGCAATAATGAGCAGGGACTTTGTAAATATGATCATGTAAACTTAAACAGCAACGTGTAGTCCCCAAGGGCTGGCTCAGTAAGATATTACTGAGCTGGGACTTTGTATATGATTCATTGACAATAACATCATATGATGTAATCTCCACCATGGGGCTTGAACTCACGTCCACAAAGTTAAGAACTTTGTACTCTACCAACTGAGTAGTGGATCTTTCAATATAATTAATTAAGGCTTGTGTACTTTGAATCTTCGACAGGAGTAATTGGTAGCCCCCAAGGGCCGGCTCATTACAATGTGATGAGTCTGTTCTTCAATAAGGTGAGCAAAAAATGACTTTGCATTAGCCCCCAAGTGCCATGGTGCATGCTGGCAGTGACATGGGACTTGTATATTTGATGTAATCTCAACTTGAATAATGTAGCCCCCGAGTGTCGGGTCATAAGCCTGCCGCGACACGGGACTATTCCTTACATTGTAGAATAAATTATATCCACTGATAAAATAATATCCATTGCGCTGAAGCGACTTTGAAAACCTCAATCATAATATTGGTTATTGATAACCATAATAAAAATCTAGCCATGTTGGCTATTAAAGATTTGAATAATATAACCCGGAATGAAAACCGGTTCCTGTGATATTGAATCGTACTGCAGGTTTAGGATACCTGTGCAGTAAGGGTGATAACCCAATCTTTAGAAGCCAAAACTTCCAAATGTTTATGATTGTCATATGATGGCGACTTATCACCCAAAGTCAAGCCGGGTTAATCGAAACCACATATATGTTTCAGATATGAACAAAAAGGTCTCAAGACAAAACCAAAGATTGTTTTCAAAAAACTTAAGCCAAACAGAGAAAAAAATGAGGCTTCTGATTCGAATATGATCAGTAAACCGGACCAAAAGGGGTTAAGTTATGATTCGAATACGATCAAGAAGCCCCCTAATGGGTTTGGCAATGTGCCAATCAAGAGGGTACCGACATCTATGTTCTCTTTGTTTCAAATACGACCTATGTTTGAACAGGAAGCTCCCAAATGACCTTGATACTTTTTTAACGACTCTGATTCGAATACAATCAGGAAGCCGCGCCAAAGGGGTTATGCTAGATTCGAATACGATCCGCCCCCAATGGTCGTTGAAGCAGGGTACCTATGTATGAGTTGTGCTTTGCAACAGAATCTCTTTGGTCCCTTTAATTTTCTGAGAACTCAAACTTGTGAGTAATGAATTCGTCTTGAACCAGGTGTTGAGCCGGATATTGAAAGATTCAGAGCTTTGTGGGAGACAGATTTCCCTTGAGCCGGATATTGAAAGCTTCAGAGCTTTGTGGGAGACAGATTTTCCTTGAGCCGGATTGTAAACCGGAATTACTCATTCTGAGCCGGAAATTTTCTGACAGCCTTTAAACCGGCAACATTTACTGAACTATGTCCATGTAGCCCCCGAGTCTTTAAGACGACTCAATGAGTTGGCTTGAAATTTTCCATAATTGACTGTGATATAGACCGGTTTGAGTCCTGCATTGGAGAACTTGGAAGCCAAAGTAATTGCTCTTTTAAAGAAAATAATATGTAATATAAAAATATGCTGGATGGGTTTCACCTGATATGTCAGGCCAGTGATTATCCACCGCGGAGTTGATGATCACCATAGTGAAGCTCAAAGCAATCGCGGTTAAGCCGGCCACAGCGTTGTAAGCCAGCATGGACGGACGAGTCTATCACAGGCGCGATATACCACACGGACGACGAGTCAATCACGGGCACGGTTCCCAGTGAGTTGAGGTCGATCGAGCTGCACGGGCGGCGGCTTGCACACACCCGTTCAATAGCAAGCAGGTGTAGATGCCAGTGCATGATGATGCTGACGTATACTCCATAGGCACAACATGATACGACCTTTATAATAAATCATAGTCCTGTAAAAATATATTGCGAACCAGAATAATTGTTCTTGGAAAAACAATATGTGTCAATAAAATAGTCTTATATGGATATCACATGTCTTATTCGGACGACGGATGATCATAACAGAGACGGTTCAGGCAGACCGGCGACTCCCGGTGGCTCAAGACCGCAGAGGCATAGATGATGTAGGCAGCTTAAAAACAGTCAGCACGAGGGCGGCTCAATGCCCGACGGCAAAGCGATGCGCTGGCGACTTAGCGATGACGGCGTGAGGCAGGGGCAGAGGTAGCCCCACATGGCTCTGGCGATTCAACGCAGAGGCGATTTAAGTTGAAGCGTGAACTTGGCTTTACTAACAACCATAGCGCCGATTAATCTTCTCTCAATGACTTGTCCACCATCTCATCCATCTCAATAATAATCTTGCTTTGAGGCCACATCCACGCATGGTAGAAATCAAGGGCAGGGCCGACGGGTTAGCTACAACAGCTCTCGGCAGTTTAGCGACTTAAAACAGCTGGAGGCGCGGCGACTTGACCCGGCGGTGGCCGGCAATGGATGGTAAGCCAGCTTGAGGCGGTTTAGACAGAAGCGGGGCGGCTCAAGGTGTCCCCGGTAAGACGGAGAACGACAGTGGCCCAGGGCCGGCTCGACGGAGATTGGCATCGTCGATGGCGCAAAGCGCAGTGGGCATAAGCCGGCCCTGCTTGGAGATAAGGAGTCCCGCGAGGTGGAGGCGTGACGGTGAAGTGGTGCCAGCAGACACGCGCACCCCAGCGAGTCAAGGCGTAGCTAGCTTGAGGCGTGGTTGTGGCCAGGCAACGACGGCTCGAAAATGATGCCGGCGAGGTGCAGTGGTGCCGTCTCCGGCGAGGTGAAGGCGACATCACGGGGGAACTGCGACGATCTTGGCGAATCAGCAAACGCGGTCAACATGCAGTAGGCTGAGAAGAGAGAAGCCATGGCACGGGGGTGGCTCCAGCGGTTCAGAGCAACGGCGGGTCGTCAGTGAGTCGCCAAGCTCCAGCTGGGTCATACACCCCCGACAGATCTTGAATTTATTAATATTTATTGGGTTATCAAACATGTCTGACCGATACCATGTTTTACCATAAATAAAATTTAGAAGGTTGGACGAAGGATTTGACTTGAGGGAACATTACTTTTAAGTAGTAGAGATAGAGATAGAGAATATAAGTAGAGACTATAATATATGGCGGAAATCAATCAGTTGGCTCGTGGATCCACCCCGTGTAACCATTCGACTGATTGACACAACAGTCAAGTTACCCCATGACTTCAATTTTCCTCGCATTGCAACATCGTGCACCAGCCACTGGCAGCATCACCCCTGGCTCGCAGCACTGTCTAGTTTGCTATTGGTGTCGGGCGACCTCAAGCAGGTGACGCTGCGAACAGGCAAACTCGCTGCAGGGGTGCCCCAAGTGCAGCATTGGCACACGGCGTCGGCACACCAGCTTTGCGACATAGCTCACAACCTCACTTGCAGCACTGCTCCCAGCCTCCCCCACAACACCGCTCATGTAGCCGCCGACCGATCGCAACAAGAACTGCCGCTATTGAAGCACCGACAAAACTTTTCATGGTTGCAACATCTACCGCTCACTTGAAACACCCTCGAGGGGCTGGTTTGCAGCAACACGGGAAGTCATGCATGTCTTTGCAGCATCGAAGGTATGCCCCTAACGGAGCACTTTAACGCCCCGTACAGTGGGGCCCATACAATATTTTCGAGTTTTACCGCGTTCGCTCATTTTTTTTTGATTCATCCAGGATCTTAATGAAGGAAATAATCATAGTATTGAACAAGAGAGTATTAATATACACATGAAAATCACACTAATTGGAATAGTAACCTACCAAAGAAAGCCTCGATCAGCTGGGAAAAAGAGTAGTTGTGCATACGCTGAAAGTGTGTTATATCGACTAGAGGGGGGGGGGTGAATAGGCGATTTTTATGAAAGTCTTCAAAACATGGAAGTTTCGAAGACAAATGAAAGAAATGAACCTATTTTCATGCAGCGGAAGGTAGACTACACTAGACAAACAATAGTCAAGCATTCAATGAAGTGAAACCACAATGACTAATAGTAGCTAGGCAGTAAGGATCAGGTACACGGTGAAGACAAATAGATAAGGAAAATAGACACTGACTTTACAAGAGCCAACTGTAAATAAAGAGATGAGAATGATAGAACCAGTGTGCGTGACGAAGACAAAGGTTTGGTAGACCAGTTCCAACTGATGTGACAGTTGTATGTCTGGTTAGGGCGGATAGGTATTTAAACCCGAGGACACTCAGTCTCGGACACTTAGTCATGAGCACGCAGCTCAGAACATTTAGTCCTCTCCATATTCCCCTTGAGCTAAGGTCACACAGACCTCGCCCAATCACTCTGGTAAGTCTTCAAGGTAAACTTCCAAACCTTCACAGACTTCGTTCACCGGCGATCCACAATGACTCTTGGATGCTCAGAACGCGACGCCTAACCGGCTGGAGGATTCATAGTCCTCAAGTATAATAAGTCTTCAGATCACACAGACAAGAAGACTTAAGTGATGCCTAACACTCTTTGGCTCTGGGTGGTTAGGGCTTTCTCCTCTCAAGGAATTTTCTCTCAAAGGCTTCGAGGTGGGTTGCTCTCAAACGACAAAAGTCGTACTTTAACTCTGAGCAGCCAACCGTTTATGGTTGTAGGGGGTGGGCTATTTATAGACACTAGGCAACCCGACCTGATTTGTACGAAATGACCTGGGTCACTAAGGAACTGACACGTGTTCCAACGGCCAGATTTCAAACACACACGGCAACTTTACTTGGGCTACAAGCAAAGCTGACTTGTCCAACTCTGAACAAGATTCGCTGTCATAGTCTTCACTCGAAGACATAGGATTTTGGTTAAGCATCACTTCAGTCATTCTGACTGGTTTTCTTGGACCCCACTTAATAGTACGGTGGTTCCTATGACTCAACAAAGAAGAAAAAGAACTACGAAAGATCTAAGTCTTCGCGCTCCATAGTCTTCATGCGATGTCTTCTCTTGTCATAGTCTTCAAGGTGAATGTCGTCACTTACCACCTTTGACTTCAATGTATTCATACATTTTTAGGGGTCATCTCTGATAGGAAAGCCGAATCAATGAGGGACTTCTACCTGTGTTATCCTGTAATTCTCACAAACACATTAGTCCCTCAACTAGGGTTTGTCGTCAATACTCCAAAACCAACTAGGGGTGGCACAAGATGCACTTACAATCTCCCCCTTTTTGGTGATTCATGACAAACTAGTTGAAGTTTTCAACGGGGAATATAATATGTGAAATTGTAAAGGATAAGGAATTGTCTTCATAAGTTGCAAGGGCTCCCCCTGAAGATGTGCATATAAGTAATTTGCTTTTGGAATGCAAATGCACATGGCAGGTTGTACTTGTGGAGATCCTCTTCAACTTATGATGACAATTCATCATGCATGAAAGGTATGTGAAGATAATGACATGCATAATGAAAAATGGACGTCTGCAAAATGATCTAAGTGCGGAATTATCATCGCACCACAAAATAGCAAATAAGTAGAAGACGACCATCAAGTTTAAGTGTTACAACTCAAAGAACCAAATGTATCAAAACGAGAGTTGTAAACACTAGGCAAAACATAAAGTAACCGCCCATACGGACCCGCTTGAATACTATCAAACTCATATGCTTCTCCCCCTTTTGTCAGTGAGGACCAAAAAGGTTTGAAGGCATAGAGCATCTACTCGTTCCCATGAAGAGTAGGTGAAGCAGCAGGGTCGTCGGTGGTGTTCGGCAGTGCAGAAGAACTTGGGGCAGTGTCGAGGCGTGCAGAAGTAGGGGGCGGTGAAGTGGCATCATCTTCGTCCTCGATCACTCTGGCATTCACAGTTGCCGCAGAGGAAGAGAACTCAGAGTCTTCAAGAGATGGAGTTCGTCGCAGCACAGTCCCTTGGGGAGGTGTGGAGTCAAACTTGAAATGTTCAGAGAAGCCATCCTCTTGAAGATCATCCTCAGAACACATAAGCGTCAGCCCTTTCCATGTACGCCGACAGGTTTCATGGGCAACAAAGGCATTCTTGGTGGCAAGATTGCGAATGCGGTTGACATCCACCAAGAGGCTGTGCATTTGGCGCTTCAGCCAGTCATGATGCCTATCCTGTTTCTGATGAAGAGCAACTAGAAGCTCTCGGTCATTGAGAACACGAGGTCGCTTCTTGGGTTGGGCAATAGTGCTTTCAGTGGCTTCAGTAAGGGCACGATGAGGTGCACGTGTAGTACCAGCCAGAGGATAAACACGAGTGACTGTTTCAACTCCTTCAATGTTCTGAGTGAAACTTTGATGCTCCGCATTCTGAAGACTAAGAGGTTCCTTGGCAGGCTCTGGATAAATGGCTTCAACGGACATATCCACATTAGGCAGAAAGATCCGATGATTGCGAGCAGATGGCTGATATGAGATAGCTGAGTGGAGTTTAATCAGCCGCATTATCCATGGAGCGTAGAACTTCAAGCCAAAAAGATCAGATCCTGATGCAGCAAGTTGGCGGATGAAGAAGTCTTGTGCATTGAAGCATTTTCCATGAAGAATATAGAAGACCAAAGTCTTCATTGCACCTTCCAGCTTTGCATGTGGAGAATGTCCTTTGATGGGCCAGAGAGTTCGCCTTATAATGTGATAGATAGTCCTTGGCAGATACTCCAGGTCTTCAACAAAGAACTCCTTAGGATATGCAGCGTCTTGTGGCAAATGCTTCATCATACTGAGCATCTGACTCATGTTCGGTTCAGGCTTCTGAAAGATGCTCTCCATAGCTTCACTATGAAGCTGACAGCCAGGTTCATAGAGATCTCTAGCAGTGGGTAGACTAGTGAGCTCAATGATATCAAAGGCTTTGGCTTCATGATGAACATTTCCTGCCATCCACTCAAGGACCCAAGTCTTCGGATCTCTATTGTAACCACGTATGTGAAGTGTGGCATAAAATTGGAGCAGCAACTCTTCGTTCCAGTGTTCTTGGTCAGTGACGAAAGGAAACAATCCAACCTCTTTGAAGCAATCCAGAGCTTCTTCCGAACAGGGCAGACCAGCTATTGCTTCGGTGTCAAGACGCATATGTGGGAAGATGCGACCTTGATTGTACAGAATGCAGGAGTAATAGCTTCACTGCGGATAGCTCCAGAACCGATCAGAAGATATTCGTTCCCTTGAGTAGGGGTTCTTGGAGCTATTGAAGAAGGTGTTGTCTGCTTTGAAGCCGTTGACATTGAAGGATCCAGGTGCTGATGCAGGACCTGGAAACCTGGGCAACCTTGGCATTGGCTTCTGTACCTGAGGCCTATGCTCAATATGATAGTCAAATTGAGGACTAGCAGCAGACGCAGGAACAGAAGCAGTAGCACCATTGGCTTCGCTGACTTCTGGTTCTTGGGTTGGTGTAGGCTCCACATTTGCTTCAGCCATGACAACGTCAGTGGCTTCATTGGTGTTGGTGGTGGCAGCCTCAAGATTTTCTACCTCCACTTGATGAGCTGGAGGGTCGGGCACAGACACGTTCTCCTCGAGAACAACTTCTTCAGTAGTTGGGGGAGTAGGGACATGTTCTTCTTCTTGGGTGTCATCGGCTGATGCAGCCAGAATGTCTTCAGTAGTTTTAGCCTCAGACTCGGAGACTTGAGACCTTGGTCCTTTGCGAAGCCTGCGTAACGCTGGCGACGCCTTTGGAGATGGAGTTGGCTGGGCCTCAAAGTCATCTTATTCTTGCCGGGGTGGTGTGACTTGTTGTTGTGGGTGATGAGCCCATGATGCATCCTGAGCAATTGGCGTCAGGGGACGACCAATGCTGATGAGTTCGCTGTGCGTAAGCACAGGCGATGATACCTGTTGGTGCTCGATCAGAGGAAGAACTACATCATCGTCAACATTGTCATGGTGACCAATGTCTTCAGCAGCGGTGGGATTAGCTGCTGGAATGTCTTCAGCTTTATGAGCCTCTGTGGAAGCAGGCTCATGGACAGTCAGTTGGCGCTCTTGATGTTCAGCGGCAGGGCGAACCATGGAGATAGGTTCAACAATTAAGGGCTCTGTGGGAGCAACCCGTTCCTTCTTGGTCTTCCGCTTCTTCTTGGAGGGAGCAGCAGCAGAGGCTTCAGGATGTTTCCTCTTTCTGGCTTCAGCCTCAGCAGTCCTCGTCTTCTTCAGTTCTGAAGCGGTAGACCTGGCTTTTGGCTTCGAGCCAGTCATGCTGGTTGGGAAGACAATGGGATGTGCTTCCTGCCTTGGTGCGTCAGGTTCGGCCATAGCGGGCTTCTTCTTCTGCTGCTTTGCAGCCATCCTGGGGTCGATGCCAGGACGACCAAGGGTCTTGCGCTTCTCAGCCTCATTGTAGGCTTGCACACATTTGTCAGCCAGGCTCTTCATGCACTCACGAGAACCTTGAGCTTCTTCACGCTTCTTGAGAAAGGCTTCTTTGAGCTCATGCAACATGATCTTAATGTTCTTGACCTCTTGCATGCTGAGCTTGGCCATATGCTTCTTGAACTGAGCTTTCTCAAAGTCAATCTTTTGCTTCAGTTCGACGATGCGCTGAGCTAGAGCTAGCTCTGAAGCAATGGCGCCATGGAAGGCGACACTGAGGCCAATGGGAAGTTGCATATCTTCAAAGCTGAGGTTGGGCGTGTTAAACCACTCATCGATGAAGTCATGGATGATTGCCACGTCAAAGAGAGGCAAATTGTTGAAGATTTCTGCTTCTTCTTTGCTCTTAATCACTTGCTCAAGAGCGTCATCTGCAAGATCTTCATCGCTGGATAGATCAATGGTATCATTGCACAGAATAGCAGCAGCAGTCAGTTCTTGGCTGGTGTGTGGCAGAGGCATCTTGACTCTCGGGGGCTTGGAGATGCGTGACAGATCTTCAGACTGTACACTGTCTTCAGGAGGTGCAGTAGCCAGTGGCTTCGCCCGTGAGATTTTTGGTGCTGAGGCAGGCTTTGAAGCTTTAGGCTGCTTTGGCTTCTGCGGCTTTGTAGTAGGAGCTGGGGCTTCATCAGTGTCAGCATCATCATCAGAATGATCCACTTTGGCACCTTGAACTGAGATGTGAGTGATGAGGCCATCCAGGTTGTAGAAGGGCCCAACAAGATTGGGTTCAGCTTCGCGGGTGCCATCGGCACGGGGAGCATAGGGACCAGGGTTGAAGTCTAGTCCCAATGACTTCTTATTCTGCTTCGCCGAATTATGGGCAAACTGGAAGTTGCGCTTGAACAGATTGTCATCACGACACCATAGCAGTGATGATGGGTTAGCATCCGCAGGCTGTGGTCCACGGACCATGCAGGGATAGAAGCCTTGATCAATGGCTTCATCTCTGGACCTGGGTTGAAGATTTCTGTATAGGATGTCTCCCCATGGTCGCTTGACGGCATTCTTCTCAGCATATTCCTTTGTCACAAACCTGTACTTGAACCACTATTCTGCTCAATATCGTCGAATCCATTGGATTTGTGTCTTGCGCTGATTGTAATCCTCTTCTGGATCTGTCTTGTACAGTTCTGAGAGGTCATCGGGCATATCTCTTGACGTTTCACCTCGACGCTTTCTGCCACCCTTCCTTGCTGATTTCTCTGCAGCCATGAACTTTAAACTGAATGGCTTCAATACGCTCAAAGGAACTGGCTTTGGGAGAATTTATATGATAATGTAAGAATTCTTCAAATGAATGCAGACTATGAGAACCAAGGGATTCTCCCACGGACATGTACCTATGACAGCATTAAGGTGCGAGGGAAGGGGAAGAGGTCATATGCATTCTCAGAAGATTTTGAAGATAAATCAGTTTAGAAGACATTGACCTCATCGTGCGAAGACATTCACTCATAGATAATGAGTTGGTTCCAGATTTGTACGAATCCATGGATCAGTACAAGTGAGGAATCTAACTACTTTGTGGAGCATAAGTGAACATACTAGGCATAATATGAGATGCAGTATGAATTGGATCCAACATGTGTGAACAGAAACTGCTTGTGGTAGAAAGTGAGGAATCTATAGGATCAAAGGGGCCGTAAAAAGGAAGTTTTATTTACCACACAAGGAACTGCTAGACGGAGTGGAAGAGGAGGTCGAGCAGTTCGATCGTCCGTGCCCTAACTTGGCGACGGAGGACACCTACGGCGACGACGAAGAAGACGATGTCCGTGGCCGGCGTGAAGACGGCGTCGGAGAGGTCGCGGCAGCTATGCGCTTCGTCACCGGCGTCATCGAGGGCTAGCGGTGGCGCTAGGGTTCGTGCGAGAGTGGAAGAAAGATAATGACTGTGGTGAGGCGTGTATTTATAGGGACAGGGACGGCACAACATTATTACACAGGTTCCCCTGGCAATTCACATCTGAAGAACACGTGTCCATCATGCAACATATCGGAGGTTGTTCCACGTTCCCATGCACGCCTGGATTGTCAGGTGGTTGTTCCCACTTCTCCGGGTTTCAGGTGAAGGAATTAGCACTAAAAACGGACTTAATGTTTGTCTCTGTATCTTCTGCTAACAAGGACGCAGAGAAGATATTCGACAGTTTCAATAGAATGCATATGATTTGGAGAGATAGAGTTTGAGATAGAGAGCATAGAGAGGTTAGGGTCCGATCACATTCACTTAGTTCAAAAGATTCAACAAGAAGACATAGCTATAAGTGAATGCTGTAGAGGATAGAACACTAGTATATATATATACATATATGATCAACATAATGAAGATAATCATGAAGACACGTTGAGATTGAAGCCAAACCAAATGTGAAGACACAGCAAATGTAACACCATGGGTAAAACACTTCAAACAGATGAATTTTGTGGTGGAGTTACCCACCGTATAGGAAGTATTAGACCCAGACACGGCGCACAATTATCGTGGCGCTCCGAAGTCAAATTCCACATTAATGTATTCACACTTAGAATGTATGTCTTCATTGATTGAAGATATACTTTACTTCGCGTGTTGCACATCTAAGTCATCAATATGCATAAGTGTTAGGATGTGTGCCTGATCACAGGACATTTGAGGATTCCAAGATATTTAGCTCACACCGTAACTTGCAAAATCTCTTCTCATCCAAGGGCTTGGTGAAGATATCTGCCAATTGCTCTTCAGTGTTAACGTGTATGATATCAATATCTTCCTTCACAACATGATCTCTGAGAAAGTGATGACGAATTTCAATGTGCTTTGTCTTTGAGTGCTGAACTGGGTTGTTGGCAATCTTGATGGCGCTTTTGTTGTCGCGGTAGAGTGGCACTTGCTTCAGATGAATGCCATAGTCTTTGAGTGTTTGCTTCATCCACAGAAGCTGAGCGCAGCAAGATCCAGCAGCAATGTATTCAGATTCAGCAGTGGAGAGAGATACATAGTTCTGCTTCTTTGAAGACCAACATACAAGTGATCGTTCCAGAAAATGACATGTGCCTGATGTAGACTTGCGATCCACCTTGTCACCAGCATAATCAGCATCCGGGAATCCAACCAGATCAAACTCTGAGCCCTTTGGATACCATAATCCTAGAGTTGGGGTGTAAGCCAAATATTGAAGAATTCGCTTCACAGCTAAGTGATGCGATTCCTTTGGTGCCGCTTGGAATCGAGCACACATGCAAACACCAAGCATAATATCTGGCCTAGATGCACATAGATAAAGTAAAGAACCAATCATGGAGCGGTATACCTTTTGATCGAACTCTTTACCATTGTCGTCGGGACCCAGATGATGTTTGGCTGGCATTGGCGTCGTGAAGCCTTTGCAGTCTTGCATACCAAACTTCTTCAGGCAATCTTTGAGATACTTCTCTTGAGATATAAAGATGCTGTTGCGTTGCTGACGTATTTGAAGACCAAGGAAGAACTTCAGCTCACCCATCATGGACATCTGATATTGCTCTTGCATCATATATCCAAACTCTTCACTGTATTTCTGATTGGTGCAACCGAAGATAATGTCATCCACATATATTTGGCACACAAATAGTTCACCATCATATATCTTTTCAGGAAGTCTTTGAGTGTGTCATACCAAGCCCGAGGGGCTTGTTTGAGGCCATACAGTGCCTTGTTGAGCTTGTATACCATGTCAGGATGTTTTGGATCTTCAAAGCCAGGCGGTTGTGCAACATACACTTCTTCTTCAATCTTGCCATTGAGAAAAGCACTCTTCACATCCATTTGATATAGAAGTATGTTGTGATGATTGGCATAGGCCAGCAATATGCGTATGGCTTCAAGTCTAGCCACAAGAGCAAATGTTTCATCGAAGTCAATCCCTTCAACTTACTTCATCGGAGTCATGCATATCTCTACAGCATCGAAGGTATGCCCCTAACATAGCACTTTGACGCCCCGTACAGTGGGCCCATACAATATTTTTGAGTTTTACCGCGTTCGCTCATATTCTTTTTGTTGATTCATCTAGGATCTTAATGAAGGAAATAATCACAGTATTGAAGAAGAGAGTATTAATATACATATGAAAATCACACTAATTGGAATAATAACCTACCAAAGAAAGCCTTGATCAGCTGGGAAAAAGAGTAGTTGTGCATATGCTTCTAGAGGAGAAGACAACGTCTGGTACAAGCATACCATGTGGCGCCACCTCTCCCCAAGTCGACTACTTCACCCTTGTGCCTTCAGATCATGGAGGAGAGACATAGAGAGATCAGGCTTCACAATAGAACTAAGAATCTTAGCCTCCAGAACGGGTCCGATGGGGACGACACTAAGGGCTCCACCATGCCATCGATCCGTTCAAGGATCTAACATCAACCTTTATCCAATCACCACTTCTGCATTCATCTCTTTGTAATACCAAAACTTTAGGTGGATTCTCAAGTGTATTACTTTTGATGATTCATCCATGATTGTCATGACTATCCCAATGATGTTTGTTGTCTCCATGTCCAAGTAAATCCCCTAGTTCTCGGGGATATGAGGAACCCTAGTATTTTTAGGGGTTAAACGCCGATAGGATACGAGATCTTCTATTGCATGTTTATGTTAATGTTCTTCGCGGTGTTGTGTGAAGTCGACCACTCAACATATTGCCTTACGGGCGTGAAGGGTATTATTATCATTGTGTTGGAGGGTTGCAAAAGTACAAGTGGTGACAATAACTACTTCACTTCCTTCCATGAGCAAATGATAGGGAATAACAGAGACTGCCCGTTGGTCGCGCCCATGAGAAGACCCTTAATCATCATTGTGGTAACCTGAATTTCGGTAGGGATGATGATGGCTTATGTGATATGTTCCTACACATGTAGGATGTACCAGCCTCTGCCCACTTGTAGAAACGCGGGAGGTGCCTTACTGGTCTGAACCTATAATTACACATTCACATAATTACATTAGATACATACTAGTTGATTTCAGTTGCTTTCATTTGCTCTCACGTTCTTTTACTTTACTTTTGCACTTCTAATTTCAGTCAACAAACATTCCCAATATTTCCACCTCTGTATTCATTTTGCTTTGGACCTCAATTAACTTGCAGGCACATTACAATAACCCTCCAGAAGAGACAACAATCATTTCATGTGCTTCCTATGGGATCGATACTCTTACTTAAAAAAAACTATAACTAAACTCTGTGCACTTGCAGAACATCAAGTTTCTTCTGGCGCCATTGCCGGGGAGCTAAGAGCTTTTAATGTATTTTTATATTTTGGTATATTTTGTGTGCTAAGTTATTTCACATGTTCTAAGCGACCATGGCTGTGTTTGAGTATCTTTACCAACTTGTCGCGATCAAGGTCTCAGGACCGCCCATTAAAGTTACCTTCAGATATTTGTGGTTTTGAGACCTAATGGTGAAATTTACGAAATCAACCCAAGTTTACTCGATATGTTGCGGAATAAACAATTTACAATGGAAGGTACAAAAGATCAATACCAACATGTGCAATTCTTTGACGAAACATGCATATTTTTAAATTAAATGCTTTCGCTTATGATGAAATGAAACTAAAGTTATTTGGCCACACACTAACCGTTAAAGCGAAAGCATGGTTATATCTTCATCCTGCAAGTACCTTTGACACATGGGAAAAACCGGTTAGTTCATTTTTTTCTTCATTTTTATCCACGGAGGAAACCTTACGGAGCGAGGTGCATGATAGAAATTTTACACATAAATCAGTGAAAACTTAGATAAAGTGTTTCTAAGGTACCGTTCTTTACTTGATAATTATCCTCATCATAATTTCCCATCGTGGTTCGTTTTGCATTTCTTTTATGGAGAACTAGATTACCAAACTAGTGGAGCAATAGACCTTGCATCGGGAGGGTCATTTATGGACTATAGTATTACTCAAGCTTGGGGAGCTACTATATAAAATTTGCCTTAATCAGGAGTCTTGGGATTTAGATAAAGGAGGTAAAGGAGCATTAGAGCATGATTATGGATATATTAGAACCTACTCCCAGTCCGGTATGGTAGGAAAACAGAGTGGAGACTTTCATATGGACTATGATGTTGTTTTGCATATTATGGAAGATTATACTAAGCTTTGTGTGCATTGCAGGAAAAATAGGAGCATTACACCAAGAAAGCCGAAGAAGCAAGATTGGTGTCCACCATTAATAAAACTGGAAAAACCCATCTGCACTCCAAGTACTGTATCCTCGAAAAGAAGTTGCCCTGGGAAAATCATAGTTTCAAGCAAAAGCCTACGAAGAAGGTAGAGGTATGTCAATTTTCTATTAAATCTCATATAAGTATGATTGAGGAACTTGTGGTGCCAAAAGTAGTGGTTGATAATGACATCCATATGGAAGAAGGCATGACTTCCCTTATTAAAGGATGCATGGAAGGTAAGAACACAAGTAGATCGATTTTGTCATGTTCCTTCGAGAGTATATCATACTTCGTCTTGTTCAACCTTGGTTCCCAATCAACAGTATACCTTATAGTCATTCTGCTAAGATTTATAATGACATTTCTCCCTCAATGTTGGAACCTACCAAAATGATCATCATACTTGCTGATAGAACCGATACGGAGCCTCATGGTATCCTTAGGTATAACAATATTATCTTTGGTTCTTTTGTCTATCTTATTAATATTGTTGTTTTGGGATTGGCAGAGGATGACTTATGTCCTATCATATTTAGGAGAGCATGTCTTAATGTTGTAGGTGCTGGCACAAACTGCAAAAGGGCACTAATACTCTCAAGTTAGGGCACCCAACGCGATAGAGATAGGTATAAAAGATAAATAAAAGTGCAAAGTAAAGTAAAGGTAAATAAATTGTAGCAAGGTATTTTTGTGTTTTTGGTTTTATAGATATGAAAATAATATGATAAGAATAGACCAGGGGGCCGTAGTTTTCACTAGAGGCTTCTCTCTTGAAAGAACACATACGATGGGTAAATAAATTACTGTTGAGCAATTGATAGAAAAGCGCAAAGTTATGACGCTATCTAAGGCAATGATCATGAATATAGGCATCACGTCCGCGACAAGTAGACCGACTCCTTCCGGCATCTACTACTATTACTCCACATATCGACAGCTAGCTATCCAACATGCATCTAGTGTATTAAGTTAACAGGAACGAAGTAACACCTTAAGCAATATGACATGATGTAGAGGGATGGATCCAATCAATGTTAAATAAACCCCATCTTTTATCCTTAATGTCAACAATACAAATATGTGCCTTGCTACCCCTTCTGTCACTTGGTGACGACACCGCAAGATTGAACCCATCACAAAGCACCTCTCCCATTGCAAGAAAAATCAATATAGTTGGCCAAACCAAATCAATAGATCGAATAGAAATACAAAGCTATGTTAATCATGCATAAAAGAGTTCAGAGAAGATTCATAATATTCATAGATAATCTAATCATAAATCCACAATTCATCGGATCTCAACAAACGCACCGCAAAAGAAGATTACATCGAATAAATCACCAAGAACATCGAGGAGAACATTGTATTGAATATCAAAGAGAGAGAATAAGCCATCTAGCTACTAGCTATGGACCCGGTAGGTCTGTGGTAAACTACTCACACATCATTAGAAGGGTGTAACACCCCGGAAGTAATTTTCCGTATTTGTAACTCCGACTCTTGCCATTTTCGGCTTTGTGTTATGATATTCCCTTCGTGCTTGGGTTTTTGTCTTTTGTTTTGCATTTTGTTCATGTCATGCATTTCATATCATGTCATCATGTCATTGCATTTGCATTCGTGTTCGTCTCATGCATCCGAGCATTTTCCCCGTTGTCCGTTTCGCAATCCGACACTTCCACATGCACCCGTCGCACCCCTCTTGCCTCTTTTTGTGAGCGGGAGAGAACCTTTCTCGGAATGGGTCAAGATTTGTCAAGTGGACTTGGTACACCACCAGTAGACCGCTTGTCAAATTTCGTTCCATTTGGAGGTCGTTTGATGCCCCAACGGTTAATCGGGTAAACACAAAAGCCTCTTTTGTGTTGCAGCCCAACACCCCTCCAAAACAGCACAATAACCCATCTAAACCATCTCCATGTTCTCCGTCGTTGGATCACGATCGTGTGGGTGAAAACCGCACCTCATTTGGACTCTCCTAGCTCCCTCTACCTATAAATATGTGCCCCTCCCCGAAATTCCCGCAGTCCAAACCCTAGAAATCGCCCCCGCCGCCACCGGACACGTCCAACTCCGCCGGACAAAACCTCCACCGCCGCGCGCAGCTAATCCCATGCCGCCACATGGCAGATCTGCCGCCCCGCGAGCCCACAGCGGGCCCACGAGGCCCAAGCCGCCCGCGCGCGCCGCCCCGCGTCCCCGGGTCCCCGCGCCGCCCGGCCACCTCTGCTGCC
>NC_041382.1:664904643-664959572 GCF_002162155.2 Triticum dicoccoides | reverse complement strand
CCGCCGACATGCCAGTCGCCGCCGACCCGCTTCGCCACGCCGCCGTCTCGCCTCTCCACCACCGCACCGCGCCGCCCGGCCACCTCTGCTGCCGCGCCGCCCGACCCTCCGCCCGACACCACCGCGTCACCTCCGCGCTGCCCTCGTCACCGGTGGGCGCTCCGACGACCGGATCCGGCGCTCCCCCGACCAACTCCGGCCACTTCTCCGGCGACGATCCGACGAGATCCGCCGCTGCCTCGGGAACCGTGTGAACCCTAGATCCATTTTTGGAAGGTTGTTTTCCACTAAGTCTTTTACCCCCTGATATTTTTATGCCTCCTTCTACATGTCATATCTTGGTGACCGACGCTCCAAATGGTGCATATGATATGTCAAAATGTTCGTCTCGTTAAGCTCTTCATGTTAGTAGTATTTGCATGCTTGTTACTGTCCGTTATGATGCCATTTTCATTGTTGCAAGAGTGCTATATGATGTTAACTGCTGGTTCTTAACAGAACATGGTGATTTGTCATTTTTGTTGTGTTTGATGTGTGCATCCTATGAGCAAGTGGTCTACATGTGTTTGAACTACATCATGCCATCTTTACAGGGGTGCAAGTGTTGTATTTTTGTGATCTATGTGGTGACTAGCACTAGCATGCGAAGTAGGCTCCATGATGTTGCTGTTTTCAGGGACTTAGGATTTTGCTAAGTCCTTTTCCTGCTGTTATTTTGATGCCATGTAAGCTTGATGCTACCATGAGATTAGGGGTGGACTAATGAGCAGCTCGGCTCGTTAAGCTCGTGCTCGTTAAGGCACGGCTCATTAAGCTCGTTAAGATTAATGTCGGAGTAAATAGCCAAGGGTAGCCTAGCCGGCTTCCCCTGGCCCTTCTGAAAAAATTACGAGCCCGTCCAGCTCTCAAGAATCCGAGACATGGGGCCGCCTTCCCCTTGCTGGTTGTCACCCAGGCCGGCTTTCGGAAGGCGGCCCGACTTTAGCCCTCATGAAGAAAGCCATGGGAAGAGGCCGGCTCCAAGAAGCCGGCCGCGAGGAGGCCGACTCCAAGAAGCCGGCTCCCATAAAGCGGTCGAGACCGTACCCTCAAAGTTTGCATCCACCTAGCGGCGATGTGACGGGGTGTGGCTACAGTGAAGCCTGCCACCCCCGAATCCCGGAGCGCGCCTAGCACAGTGCGCCGTACGGGTGGCCATGACCCGTCCGGCGCGGCACTGTTGCCACGCTGACCATGATGTCATCCACGACGGGTTACCAGTACGGCCCACTGGCGGTGGGCCCCTTCGGGCAGAGAGACACCCGAAGGCGGCCACGCCTCCCCCAATCGGCCCAAGACAGAGCCGGCTCCCCGCAGCCGGCTTGCCGCCTCCCTCGAAGGAGACGCCCCATTAAGGAGACAAGACGCGGTGAGGCTACAGCGATTGCCCGCCGGGCGGCGGCACTGTAGCCAAGCCTACCACGACGAAGCCCACGTCACCAAGATGAAGCAACAGTAACTAGCCGCCGACCAGGTCCTGAACAGTGGGGCCTGCCTGTCGACCAAGGGGCCGGCAGCCGGCGGGACCCACCAGTCGGTGGGCCCCAGCAGCCGGCGCAGAATCCGGCGAGCGTAGTCACAGATGGCTGGGCCCCGCGCCCAGTCGGATTACCATTGTACCCCCGGGGGGGGGTAGGCCTATATAAGCCCCCCGGGGCACCCATGCAAAGGGTTCGACCCCCAGTTAGTTTTAGACACCACACAAGGAGAAGAAGCAAGCTAGCCTTGCCCTTCTTCCTCCTCCCACCGAACAGCTCAAGGAGCATTGTGTAGCTACTTGTCCATCTAGTGATCATGCGGAGACTCCGCAGAGCAGCAGTAGGGGTGTTATCTCCACGGAGAGCCCCGAAGCTGGGTAAGATTCGCCGGCGTGCATGTCTTCGCCTCATCCCGTTTACAGGCACCGGCGACGTCTTACTGGCTCCCACAATGATAAGCCACCCGTTGGCATATGTCGCACCTACCACCCGACATTTGGCGCCCACCGTGGGGCGAGGTGCACCGTCGTCCGGAGACCTATTCTGGACGGGAACCCTCTTCCTCCCCAGCGAGCGTAGCCAGCCCGACAGGCCCGATGGCGCTTGCCACGACGCGCTGCAAGGCGTCACCAGCATCTGCGCGGCGAGCAGCCTCGCTGATCTCCTCGACGAAACCCTCATCTCCGACGAGCTCGCCTCCGATGCGGGCACCGACCACCTCGCCAACCTCCTCGGCCAGCTCCATGTCTCCAGCGAGCCCGCTGTGGATCTGGAGTCGGTTGGCTCCACCGACCCGATGCCTGACGACTCCAACACGGCCTCCTTCGACACCTTCCCCACCAACGTCGCGATCTACAACGACCCGCTTCCCCGAGCCGATGGTTGCGACGCTATCACCACCGAGGTGATGGTCATCGGCCACGGCGGCGCTGCTGACGAGAGCACCCATGACGCCCCACACACGGCGGCCCACGACTTGTCCACCCCCTCCCGGCTGATGCCGACGATGAAGCACTGGAGGCGCGCCGCCTCGCCCTCCTCGTGGAGGGCCGGAGGCTGGCTTCCGTGAGACGCCTCACTGAGGCCTACCAGCGCGAAGCTGACCGCGCCGCCTTCGGCACGCCGGCCCCGGGCGAGCCAAGCCGGGCTGGCATTGTCAAGCAACGCGGCGCCGTCAAAGCCGACACGCTGGGAGTTGACCGCCCGGTCTATGCCACTCCGCTCGAGAACCTGCGCGCCGCCCAGGCGGTCGTAGACAAGCTAGACGGACTGGGGGCCGAAGAACTCCCCCACATGACCCGACGCATCCAGTAGCTGATCGATGCAGCCACGCAGCCCTCCGCCGCACCGAGATCACGGCGTGATGTCCCGGACGCCGACTACGAGCAACACCCACGCGCGGCGCGAGAAAGAGTCGGCTGCTAGCCGAAGCCGGACCCGAATCTCCATCAGCGAGATGCGGACGGCCATCCCCGAGCCATGGAATGGCAGGGCAACCCGCCTCCGCCTCGACCCCGTGGAGAGAGATATCCCACCCCGCCGCCAGTGGCGCACCCGACTCTCAGCGGCCGACTAGGTCGCCGCGAAGGAGTCGGCGAGAGTGACGCCCGCCATCGGATCGACCGCCTGGCGCGATCCCTGGCGCTGGAAGAAGAATACGATGTCGGCCCACCTTGTTTCAGCCCCCGCATCCGTGACGAGCCTTTCCCCAAAGGGTTATCGCTCCCAAGAGACACGCCCATGTACAACGGCTTTGTGAAGCCGGAAGATTGGTTGATCGACTACTCCACGGCGGTCAGCATAGCCAACGGCAACCGGCGCGTTGCCATGAAGTACGTGCCCCTCATGCTGCAAGGCACGGCGCGGACCTGGCTCAATAGCCTCAAGCCTCTCAGCATCAACAGCTGGCTAGACTTCACAAAAGCCTTCGTCCGCAACTTCACCAGCGCCTACAAGCGGGCTCCCAAGCCCAGGCAGCTCTCCCTGTGCGTACAGGGCCCAACCGAGTCCACTCGCGACTACCTCACGCGTTGGGCCGAGCTCCGCAATTCTTGCGAGGGGGTGCACGTGGTGCAAGCCATCGAATACTTCACTGCCGGGTGCCGAGAAGGTACCCTCCTCAAGCACAAGCTCCTATGCGACGAGCCGACTACCCTCGACGAGCTTCTAGACATAGCAGACAAATACGCCACCGCCGACTCTTCGATGAAGACCGAGCTCTGGGTAGACGCGTCCGGGAAAGTACTAAACCCGGCGCCCAAGACGCCGGCAGGGGATTCCGGCCGACGCCCACACCCGAACGACCACAAGCGCAAGGGCCCTACGCCGCCTCCCGCCAGTCGGCAGGTGGCCATGGTCGAAGACGCGCTGCCTGAAGGACGACCGGCGCCCAAGAAGCCTAAGGGCGGCCGGCTGGCTTGGCAGCCGGCTTTCTCCTACGAGCAAACTCTCGACGCCCCGTGCAAATTCCATAGCGGCGCGAAGCCGTCCAACCACACAACCTGGAAGTGCCATTGGCTCACCCAAATCTCTAGAGGCGAGGGGCTCACGCCGCCTTCGACTGCCGGCCCGCCGCCTCCGGCTTTGCTGCCTCCGGCCGCTCGGCCCATAGTCGGAGCCGTGCACGACAAATTCCCCGACGAGCAAGCAACCTACATCATCTTTACAAGCCAGCTCGAAGACCGGCGCGGCAAACGCCGAGAGCACCAGGAAGTCAGCGTGGTCACTGCCAACCCCGCCGGACACATGCATTGGTCAGAAAAGCCCATCAGCTGGAGCCGGGCCGACCATCCAGAGGTGATGCCGTCTCTCGGCTCTTATGCGTTGGTCCTGGAAGCCACCCTCGCGACGGACAGACGCGCTGCCCGCTTCTCCCGCTTGCTGATAGACGGCGGGAGCAGCATCAACATCTTGTACCGCGACACCCTGGAGAAGCTGAATGTCAAGACAAAGCAACTCATGCCTACTCGGACAGTGTTCCATGGCATCGTACCCGGCCTGTCCTGCGCCCCCATTGGCAAGATCAAGATTGATGTACTTTTTGGGGACAAGGAGAATTTCTGCCGGGAAGCGATCTGGTTTGAAGTGGTGGACCTGGAAAGCCCTTACCATGCATTGCTTGGCCGACCTGCCTTGGCCAAATTCATGGCAGTTCCCCACTATGCATACCTCAAGATGAAGATACCAAGCACCAAAGGCGTCATCACCATAGCCGGGGATTACAAGAAGTCCTCTGAGTGCGCAGCAGCCAGCAGCCGGCTGGCCGAGTCCCTTGTGATTGCCGAAGAAAAGAAGATGTTGGACCGAGTCGTGGCCATGGCCGGCAAGCAGTCGGCCGTGTCCCCCGATCCCAAGGAGCATCATGCTCAAGGATCTTTCCAGCCGGCCAAGGAGACGAAGAAGATACCTCTTGACCCCGAGCACCCAGAGAGGTTTGCCGTCATCGGGGCAAACCTAAACAAGAAATAGGAAGGCGAGCTCGCCGATTTCCTCCGTGAGAATCGGGACATCTTTGCATGGTCCCCCAAGGACATGCCGGGTGTTCCGAAGGAATTCGCCGAGCACAAACTACACATCCGAGAAGACGCAAAGCCAGTCAAACAACCCCTTCGCCGACTGTCGGAGGAGAAATGCAGGATTGTGGGAGAGGAGATAGCCTAGCTTCTGGCAGCCGGCTTCATTATGGAAGTCTTCTTCCCAGAGTGGCTTGCCAACCCGGTCCTCGTGTTAAAGAAGAACAACAAGTGCCACATGTGTATAGACTACACAAGCCTCAAAAGGCCTGCCCTAAAGACCCCTTTGCCCTGCCGAGGATTGACCAAGTGATAGACTCCACAGCCGGATGCGAGCTGTTGAGTTTCTTGGATGCTTACTCAGGATATCACCAGATAAAGCTAGATCTGGACGACCGCCTGAAGACCGCCTTCATCACGCCATTTGGAGCCTTCTGCTACCTGACTATGACATTCGGCTTGAGAAATGCCGGTGCCACTTTTCAGCGTTGCATGCAGAAGTGCCTCCTCAAGCAACTCGGCAGAAACGCTCACGTCTATGTGGACGACATTGTGGTGAAGACGGAGAAGCGCGGCACCTTGCTGGAAGACCTCAAAGAAATGTTTGAGAACCTACGCCGGTTCCAAATCAAGCTCAACCCCGAGAAATGCGTGTTCGGAGTGCCAGCCGGCCAGCTCCTGGGCTTCCTGGTCTCCGAACGCGGCATCGAATGCAACCCGGTGAAGATCAAGGCCATCGAGAGAATGGCGATACCCACCAAGCTGCGAGACATCCAAAAGTTCACCAGATGCTTGGCCTCCTTGAACCGCTTCATCAGCCGGCTCGGTGAGAAAGCTCTCCCCCTCTACCGCCTCATGAAGAAGAGCACTCACTTCGAGTGGAACGACCAGGCCGACAAAGCTTTTCACGAGCTAAAGAAGATGCTGGCCACGCCGCCCGTCCTAGCGGCGCCGACTGAGAAAGAGCCCATGCTCCTTTACATTGCCGCAACCAGCCGGGTGGTCAGCACCGTCATCGTAGTCCAACGCCCGGAAGAAGGCCGAGCCCAGCCGGTCCAGAGGCCGGTGTATTATTTGAGCGAGGTGCTGTCCGCTTCAAAGCAGAACTACCCGCACTACCAGAAGATGTGTTACGGCGTGTACTTCACCGCCAAGAAGCTGAAGCCCTACTTTCAAGAGCATCCCGTCACGGTCGTACGCACCACCCCGCTGGCCGAGATCATAGGCAGCCGGGACGCATCCGGCCGGGTGGCGAAATGGGCCATCGAGCTGGCCCCTTACACAATCTTCTACCAGCCCCGCACCGCCATCAAGTCCTAAGCACTGGCCGACTTCCTCATCGACTGGGCCGAGACCCAGTACCTGCCGCCGGCTCTCGACTCCACCCATTGGTGCATGCACTTTGACGGGTCCAAGATGCGCACCGGCTTGGGAGCCGGCGTCGTCCTTACCTCTCCCAAAGGCGACAAGCTCAGATACACGCTGCAGATTCACTTTGCCGCCTCCAACAATGTAGCCGAGTACGAGGCACTCATACATGGGCTCCGGCTTGCCAAGGAACTCGGCATCCGCCGGATTCTATGTTATGGCGACTCAGACTTGGTGGTTCAGCAATCATCCGGCGACTGGGACGCCAAGGACGCAAATATGGCAAGCTACCGCTTCCTGGTTCAACAACTCAGCGGGTACTTTGAAGGATGCGAGTTCCTCCATGTACCGCGAGCCGACAACGAGCCAGCCGATGCCCTGGCTCGAATAGGCTCCACTCGGCAAGCAATACCAACCGGCGTCGCTCTACAACGCCTCCTCAAGCCGTCCATCAAGCCGTCTCCAGAGTCCGATTCCATCTTCGTGCCGCCTGACCCCGACGTGGCCGGGTCCGGCTCGAAGAACCAAGCAGGCGACCCCGGGACTTCAGTAGTCGGGCCGGGGACTTCGGCAACCGGCTCGGGGACTGCCACACCCGGCTCGGGGACTGCAGTAGCCGGCCCGGGGACTGCACCAACACAACAGCCGGCGGCCGACTCCAACATTTCACCACCCAGCCCGTCCACCCTGGTGGCAGTAGCCACATTGGCAATAGGAGAAGTCACGGCTCCGTCATGGGCTCAGTCCATCCTCAACTTCCTAGTAAACCAAGATCTGCCGGCTGACGAAGCAGAGGCAAGACAAGTCCAACGTCGAGCCGGAGCATACACAATCGTCAACAGAGAGCTCGTGAAGCGCAGTGTCACTGGAGTCCTCCAGCGATGCGTCGAGCAAGAGAAAGGCATTGCAATCCTCAGAGACATCCACCAAGGAGAATGCGGCCACCATGCGGCCTCAAGATCACTCGTCGCCAAAGCCTTCCGTCATGGTTTCTTTTGGCCGACTGCTTTGGATGATGCCAAAGAATTAGTTATATATTGCAAAGGGTGCCAACTCTTCAGCTCCAAGCAACACATGCCGGCTTCGGCACTCAAGACCATTCCCCTCACTTGGCCCTTCGTCGTTTGGGGACTGGACATGGTGGGCCCATTCAAGACGGCGCGCGGCGGCATGACGCATTTGCTCGTCGCCGTGGACAAATTCACCAAGTGGATTGAGGCAAAGCCGATCAAGAAGCTAAATGGGCCGACTGCTGTGACATTCATCACAGACATAACAACTCGGTATGGCATGCCACACAGCATCATCACCGACAATGGCACGAATTTTGCCAAAGGAGCCTTGGCACGTTTCTGCGCAGCCCAAGGTATCCGGCTGGACTTAGCGTCCGTCGCCCACCCGCAGTCAAACGGCCAGGTCGAGCGAGCCAATGGCCTCATCCTCTCCGACATCAAGCCCCGACTGGTCGTACCACTGGAGCGTTCAGCCGGCTGTTGGCTCGATGAGCTGTCGGCTGTCCTCTGGAGTCTGCGCACTACACCAAACAAGTCGACCGGCTTCACCCCTTTCTTCCTTGTGTATGGTGCCGAGGCGGTCATCCCAACTGACATCGAGTTCAACTCGCCTTGGGTAACCATGTACACGGAAGCGGAGGCCAATGAAGCACGAGAAGACGGCGTTGACCTACTGGAAGAAGGCCGGCTGTTAGCCCTCAGCCGGTCTGCCATCTACCAGCAGGGCTTGCGCCGCTACCACAGTCGAAAGGTCAGGCCAAGATCCTTCCAAGAGGGCAATCTTGTGCTCCGGCTGATCCAGCGAACAGCCGGCCAGCACAAGCTCTCGTCCCCTTGGGAGGGCCCCTTCGTCATCAGCAGAGCCTTAGGCAACGACTCCTACTACCTGATCGATGCGCAGAAGCCGAAGGCATGAAAGAGAGACGACTCCGGCAAGGAGTCGGAACGACCATGGAACGCCAACCTCCTTCGAAGATTTTACAGTTGAAGTGCAGTATGTATCACACTAACTTTTGTACTAAATACGAGACAATAGGCCCCCCAAGGAGGGCTCGGGGACTGCCATCTTTTATCTATGAATGAAAAGTATCATGCTTATGACCTTGTCATTTCATTTACTTGTTCCGTCCGGCACCAGGTTCGACTAGTCGGCCCGGGGACTGGCCGACTGGAGTTATATTAGAAGTCCTACCCGCGGTCAGACAAGTAGTGTGCCGACACCCAGGCTTAGCTCTTGCCAAAGTCGCAGTTCGAAGAACCGGCTGTCCGGCTGGCAAGAGCCAAAAGCAGGAAAGGATGCCCACACGAAAAATGGCCAGGGACCAACGGACTAATATAACGAAAGCCGGTTTGCCGCCTACCACCGACCGACTACCAGAGTAGCCGGCCGGCCGGTTTTCATTCACTTCACTTCAATCCAAGAAAGCTCGAGTACTTGCCTCCCCAAAGAGGGAAGGCGGCAAAGGAAAAAGCCTAAGGATAAAAAGCATACGCGAATGGAAACCAAACATGCACATAATAATATTTACATAAAAGACCTCCAAGAGGCTAGCATTCAACATAGTTTGGATACACCCCCAGTGGGTGGTACTGCGAAAGCTTAATAAAGATTGTTCAAAAGGCAACAAGCAGGAAAAATAAGGACGGCAGATCAAGCTGGCGGAACGACCGACGAGCCGGACTGGTTGGCGGAGACGGTTGTGCCGACTGAAGGAGCGGCCGGCTGGCGAACCTCGGCTTGATCACCGCCTCCCGCAGAGGGCGCGCTTCCACGCGCCTCGTTGCTGGAGGCACGGTCAGCCTGAGGCCGGCCGGTTTTTCCACTAGCCGGCTCGACGTCTTCGCCGTCCTCTTCTTCGTCATCCTCACCCTCGTCGCTGGAGGCGATCTCCTCTGCCGAGTCCTCGCCCACCGCCGGGTTCAGCCCGAACCACTCCTCCGGCTGGGCAACGCCATCATCATTGATTTCGGGTGCAAAGACACTGATGTCGGTGCACTCGGCGATCGTTGAAGCACGCTGGGCGATAGCCGGCCGCACCTCCTCCAGCTCCGCGTCGGCCTCCAGTCGCCAAGTGCGCAGCTGGTCCAAGTTCAGCCCTGGGTACCAAGCTCGAACAAACTCCAACGCCCGCCCGGCTCCAAGACGGGCCGCCGACGCCTTCCAAGCTTCAAAGCGACCGAATGCGACCTCCAGCCAGTCGGCCGTCCGGCTTGGGGTGTGGGGGATCGTCTCGCCGGGCCAGAGGGCGGCCAACACCTACGCCCCGGCACGTTGGAGCCGGCGAAGCATCCGGTGGGCCGGCTACAGCCGCGCTTGGACAGCCAAGAGCTGCTCCTCAAGTGTCCGGTTCGCGTCCGACGCGATGTTGACCCCCGCCTGACGGCGCACCTCGCGTTGGGCCTCGATGGTTTGGGCGGCGAAGGCGGCGTAGCCGGGAAAGTACTCTGCACAAGAAAATAGGCAGCCGCACAAGCCAGGCCAAAAACCAGGCAGCAAGGGGCAGTAGAGGAGCGAGGAAGGCGGTTTACCGTCGATCAAGTCCTCGATGCGGCCGAAGCCTTCATCCAGCGCTCGCCGGGTCTCAGCCCAGCTTGCCGCCTCGGTCTCAAACTCTGCCTTCAGGGCGGCCTCGCTATCCTGCGCTTTCTGCAGGGCCGCCTTGTGGCTCTTTTCTTGGTCAGCCAACTTCTTGGCCAGGCGGTCACGCTCCTGGACCAAGGCAGCGTACTCAGCATCCTTGGTACAAAGGGCGGCCTGCGCTTCACCGAGCTCCCTCCTCAAGTCAGCGTTAGCCCCTGAAAGCACAAAAGAAAAACCAATAAGGAAAAAGTCCTCAAGGAAGATCCGACCGACTGCTCAGCAGTCGGCTCGAATCTCGGGGACTACACCCAGTGGGTGCGCTGACGCGCCCCCACAGGAGAGAGACAAGATCAAGCACTTACTTCGGCTGTCGGCCAGGTCATCGGTCTTCCGACCCAACTCCTGAGCCTGGGAGTTGAAGGCGGCAGCACGGGAGTTATGATATTCCTGGAAGTTCAGACAGGAAGCAAAAATAAGGTAGTCGTCAAGAAAGATCCGACCCGACTGCTCAGCAGTCGGCCCGAATCTCGGGGACTACACCCAGTGGGTGTGCTGACGCACCCCCACGGAAGAAATCAAAAAACCAAAGCGGCCAAGAATGAAAGACTCATCCGGATGGCGGCCCACGTCGACAGGAACTCCTGGGTTTACTGCTGCAGCAGGGCGGCCTGAGCTTGAAGCCGGCTCCGGACCTCTTGAGCCGCCACATTCTGCTTGCCAGTCCCCCCCGCTGGGAGTCCACTCCGACGTGGCGGTGCTGGCTGCCTCCAGAGCCTCCGCCGACTGGCCGGCGCCCGTAGCTCGGCGCGACTCCGGCGAAGCGGCGCCTCCCCCTGCGCGCCGACGCGTCACCGGATGCACCTCGAAGCCGGCTCCGTCCTCCGGCTCACCCCCGGCCGGCTCCTGTGGCACCACTGATGATTGGCCGCCTTGGCCCGCTCCGGTTGGCGCTGCCGGCGGCGCTCTCCCCGCGAAGACCACGGGGTCCTCCCTCCTCTCCATCAGCGGCGGGTCTTGGACGATTTCCTCCGCCAGGGGCAATGGGGTGTCAGGGGCCACAGCTCGGAGGGGAATGGCGAGCAGCGGAGGCTGGTTACGCGAACCCTCCGCCTCCATTTCCGCGGTCGCCGCCTCCGCCTGGGCCTTGGCTGCCGCGTCGGCCTGCTCCCTCGCCGCCTCGCGCTCCTCCCGCGCCTCACGGGTGTTCCGCTCTGTGGCCTCCCTGAGGTCGGCGTGGGGGTCCACGCGGCGGGAGCCCGAAGACCCTCCAGTCGGCCCCACTACGGAGCCGCCCGGACCTCGCTCAAGGGAAAGCGTCGCCCTGTCCAGCGAGCGGGAAAAGGTCAGGAAGAATGTTTGAGCAGGAGAGAACGATGAAAAGCATGCGACCAGGCAATCGACGACTTACGCTGAGACCGCCTTGCGGAAGCGGGCCGCTTTCGCGGCCGCCTCATCTTGTCTGGTCGCCGCGGTGGAGGCTTTGGACTTCTTCGACCGACTGCCGAAGAGGGTTGACGCGGCCCGGTGCTTCTGTGCGCCGCCGCTGGCAGCCGGCGCGGTGGACGAGCCCGCACCCTGATGGTCGGCCGCCGGCTGGCGACGCGGGGCGACTTCGGCTTCAGCATCATCCGGCCAGTCCTCGAAGCTGGCGGTAAGCCTTGTTCCTCCGGGCTCGGCGTCGTCCCCCACGACGGCGTCTTCCATGGCGGCCACCCCCAAATCCGGGTCGTCGACATCGTCCACCGTGCGGTCGGGGACGTACTGGCGTTCTATCCCTGCTGCCCCGGTCGTCGGCGGAAGAAGGGGGTTATGCTAAGAAGAACCGACCGATCAGAAGCCGGCCATCATAAAGCCGGCTACCAACAAAAAGAAGAAAGAGAGGAAAGCTTACCACGGGCGGAGGGTTGGCGCGAGAATATGGCACCTTGCCGTATTGCCAGTCCTCGGCGAGCTTGCAATTGGACATATGATTTACCATGTATGACACCTCGGCATGAGGCATCTCCCTGGTGCTCAGCCGGCTTGGGTCGAAGCGGCCGCTCATCTGACACATCATGTGGGGCCGGCTTTGGAGAGGAAGTATCCGGCGCTCCACGAAGGCGGCCACCAAGTTGGCCCCGCTCAGGCCTTCTGACTGGATCATCACCCGAAGCCGGGAGACGGCAGCGTTCCTGGCCTGAGACAGTGACCTGGACCGGAAACTCCATGAGGGCTGCCTCCCAGCCGACGGGCCGACTACGTAAGCCAGCAGGTTGACGTGGTCTCCTAGCTCAGTGACGTTCTTCACATAGAAGTACGACTTCTGCCAGATCTTCACCGACTGGATCAGGGGGATGGACGGGAACGGGTTGTTCTCGCCCGACCTCCTCATGGCGATGAAGGCCCCGCAGGGGGCGGGCACGCCTGCGACGATGGTGCCGAGTTTGCTCTGGAAGAATTCCCCCCAGAGCTCCAGCATGGGGAGCAGCCCCAAGAAACCTTCGCAGAGAGAGACGAAGGCCGATAGCAGCATCACCGCGTTGGGCGTGAGGTGATGAGGCTGGAGATTGTAGAACTCGAGGAAGGAGTGCAAGAATCTGCTCACCGGAAGGCCGAAGCCGCGCAGGAAGTGCAAGCGGAAGACGACCCGCTCTCCCTCCTCCGGTGCCGGCGAGATCTCCGTCTCTGGCGCCAGGCGGACCCGCACGAGGTTGGCGTCGGGCAGGCGCCGAGTCTGGCGGAGGAACTGAACATGGTCCTCATGGACGTTGGAGCCATCCCACGAGCTCGACTGCGCCATGGGAGCAAGACGATGTGGCGGCGCGGCGGCGCTGAGACGGGAGGCTGCAGCGGCAACAAGAGGAAGAAAGGAGGACGAGAAGGGGCGGAGCGAGAGAGAGCGTGCGAACCTCTGTCTCTCCCCCTCCTCCCCCTACTTATAGGCTCGCGTGGCAAAGCCGAGGAGGCGCGGCGTGGGGAAACGTGGGGATCGATCGTGCCCACTCCCCCACGTCCCGCGTTTATTGCGCCCTAACGGCAAAATAAAATCGCCGCGGGAAGGAGAGCGGTCCACCTGGGCCGCAGAAGATCAGCATTCGGGCCGAGGCCTAGGAGTGGCGGGCCCGGGCCTGCGGCGGCGTCCCGTCGTGCGTGTGCGCCGGTAGGGTCTCGCTGCCACGTGGCCCGCGGGAGGGCCCGCGGTCAGCACGCGGGTCGACCACTTTCCCGCCTGCAAGACGTAGGGCTCCCCGAAATCGGCATACACCAGCAAAGCCGGCTCTTCAGGGTAGGAAGCTGACCAAGCTTCTCGTCCCTTTGTCCGCCTCGAAGCTCGATCAGCTTCGGGGACTACTATCGGAGTAAATAGCCAAGGGTAGCCTAGCCAGCTTCCCCTGGCCCTTCTGAAAAAATTACGAGCCCGTCCGGCTCTCAAGAATCCGAGACATGGGGCCGCCTTCCCCTTGCTGGCTGTCACCCAGGCTGGCTTTCGGAAGGCGGCCCAACTTTAGCCCTCATGAAGAAAGCCATGGGAAGACGCCGACTCCAAGAAGCCGGCTCCAAGAAGCCGGCCGCGAGGAGGCCGACTCCAAGAAGCCAACTCCCATAAAGCAGTCGAGACCGTACCCTCAAAGTTTGCATCCACCTAGCGGCGATGTGACGGGGCATGGCTACAGTGAAGCCTGCCACCCCCGAATCCCGGAGCGCGCCTGGCACAGTGCGCCGTACGGGTGGCCATGACCTGTCCGGCGCGGCTCTGTTGCCACGCTGACCCTGATGTCATCCACGACGGCTTACCAGTACGGCCCACGGGCGGTGGGCCCCTTTGGGAAGAGAGACACCCGAAGGCAGCCACGCCTCCCCCAATCGGCCCAAGACAGAGCCGGCTCCCTGCAGCCGGCTTGCCGCCTCCCTCGAAGGAGACGCCCCATTAAGGAGACAAGACGCGGTGAGGCTACAGCGATTGCCCGCCGGGCGGCGGCACTATAGCCACGCCTACCACGACGAAGCCCACGTCACCAAGATGAAGCAACAGTAACCAGCCGCCGACCAGGTCCTGAACAGTGGGGCCTGCCTGTCGACCAAGGGGCTGGCAGCCAGCGGGCCCCAGCAGCTGGCGCATAAGCCGGCGAGCGCAGTCACAGACGGCTGGGCCCCGCGCCCAGTCGGATTACCATTGTACCCCCGGGGGGTAGGCCTATATAAACCCCCCGGGGCACCCGTGCAAAGGGTTCGACCCCCAGCTAGTTTTAGACACCACACAAGGAGAAGAAGCAAGCTAGCCTTGCCCTTCTTCCTCCTCCCACCGAACAGCTCAAGGAGCATTGTGTAGCTACTTGTCCATCTAGTGATCATGCGGAGACCCCGCAGAGCAGCAGTAGGGGTGTTATCTCCACGGAGAGCCCCGAAGCTGGGTAAGATTCGCCGGCGTGCATGTCTTCGCCTCATCCCGTTTCCAGGCACCGGCAACTTCTTACTGGCTCCCACAATGATAAGCCACGCGTTGGCATATGTCTCACCTACCACCCGACAATTAACGAGCAGAAAACCCTGCTCGGCTCGGCTCGTTTGAAGCTCGTTAAGCTCGTGAGCGCTCGTTAACAGATTATAGTGTTTTACGATATACAGGATGAATGTGTAGGTGTAGTTTTCAAGATGAAATATGATGACTATAAAAAGAAATGCAGTAGTTTGGGGTCTCATAGGTCGATTAGATTGAATAGATGGGCTGAGGTGCTATAAAAGTTTGTCACGTAAAATGAAAATATGTGTTGTGTTGTTACTAACGAGCTTAACGAGCTACTCGTGAAACTCGTTAGCTCGCTCGTTAAGCTCGCTAAGCTTAACGAGCTGAAATCAATCATTGGCTCTGTTCATTAAGAAGCAAGCTACGAGCTTAACGAGCCGAACTATCGAGCACTCATTAAGCTCACGAGTTACGAGCTTTTGGTCCAACCCTACATGAGATCCATGCTTATTTTTAGATACTTAAGTAAGGATTGTTTGGACATGTGGTTATTCCCTATCCATTCATGTCTCTGGTTGCAATAATGGAGTACTCTAGAATATGTCATTTTGTTGCTCTACTTTTGCTATATATTGTTCCTGGCAGATTGTTAACATGTTAATCAATATTGCCATGTGATTTGCTAGTGATCCATGCATTCTATGAACTTTCCCTTGCAATTTTTAGCTTCATGAACATGTCTTCTTATGTTTGGTATGCTGAAGTTGTCATGTAATGCTTTCTGGTGAATGGCATGAGCTCGCAAAGTTGCTATCATGAATCTGTTTATGCCATGCTCTGTTTTTCTTCTGTGTCTGAAACTGTTAATATAACTTGCTATGTTTACATGGGTGCCATCATATTTTCTATGCCTTTTTGGCTCATGTTTAGTAAAGGAGTTTTGTTCTATGCATTTAGTAGAATCATGCCATGCCTTTATTTGCCATGATATGTTCCTGTAGCATGTTTTTTGCTAGCTCTAAACAGTGCTTCCTGATGTTGTTTTTAACATGTTAGTAATTTAACTAAGTTTGTGAAGCTGATATATTTTGCACTTTTGCCATGCTTGTTTGAACTTGTTCTAGTGTGTTTTAGCCATAGCTCATTGTTCATATTTTGTCAAGCATCTCTTGTACATCACTGCCATATGCTTTGTTGCTATGTTGGAGTGCAGTATCTTAGTATCTTGTCGAATTCTAAGTGCTATCATGCTGTTAATCACAGATTTGCACCATTCTTGTGTTGCTTGTCATTTGCAAACCGTGCATCCGTTTCCGGTGATCCTTATATTGATTGCGACCGAATTCACCTCATATTTCCAGCGGCATACTTGGTTTGCCAAGTTGATGCCTTGATCATTCTTTCCCTTCCGGAGCACGCATATGCATTGCATATCATATCTTGCATATCATGCCATGTATTGCATCATGTTGCTTGTGCATTGCATCGTGATTGATTGTTGTTCCGTTGCTTGTGTTCTTGATTTGGGTAGATCCGGGAGATGAGTACATGAACGAGGAACCTATTGAGTATGCTAACGAGGATGAAGCTTTCAACAACTCTGAGAACATTGCAGGCAAGATGACCATGCCCTTGACATCACTTCTATCTTTGCTGTCTAGTTGTTCGTTCTATCGCTATGTCGTGCTACCTACCACTTGTTATATCATGCCTCCCATATTGCCCTATCAAGCCTCTAACCCACCTTCCTAGCAAACCGTTGTTTGGCTATGTTACCACTTTTGCTCAGCCCCTCTTATAGCATTGCTAGTTGCAGGTGAAGTTGAAGTTTGTTCCATGTTGGAACATGGATATTGTTGGATATCATTATTCTCTCTTATTTACTTTAATGCATCTATATACTTGGTAAAGGGTGGAAGGCTCGGCCTTTTGCCTGGTATTTTGTTCCACTCTTGCCGCCTTAGTTTTCGTCATACCGGTGTTATGTTCCTTGATTTTGCGTTCCTTACGCGGTTGGGTTTATGGGACCCCCTTGACAGTTTGCTTTGAATAAAACTCCTCCAGCAAGGCCCAACCTTGGTTTTACCATTTGACTACCTACCACCTATACCTTTCCCCTGGGTTTCTTCTCTAGGGTCATCTTTATTTTAAACCCCCCGGGCCAGTGCTCCTCTGAGTGTTGGTCTGAACTAGAGTCCTTTGCAGCGCCACCTCGGGAAAACTAGAGGGCTGGTTTTAGTTGTACAGAGTGCTCATCCGGTGTGCCCTGAGAACGAGATATGTGCGACTCCTATCAGGATTTGTGAGCACATCGGGCGGTTTTGCTGGTCTTGTTTTACCATTGTCGAAATGTCTTGTAACCGGGATTCCGAGACTGATCGGGTCTTTTCGGGAGAAGGAATATCCTTCATTGACCGTGAGACCTTGTGATGGGCTAAGTTGGGACACCCCTACAGGGTATAAACGTCCGAGAGTCGTGCCCGTGGTTATGTGGCAGATGGGAATTTGTTAATATCCAGTTGTAGAGAACTTGACACTCAACTTAATTAAAATGAATCGACCGCGTGTGTAGCCGTGATAGTCTCTTTTCGGCGTAGTTTGGGAAGTGAAGATGGTCTTGTGTTATGCTTGAACGTAAGTAGTTTCAGGATCACTTCTTGATCACTTATAGCTTCACGACCGATGCGTAGTTTCTCACCTTACTCTCATTTGCGTATGTTAGCCACCATATATGCTTAGCGCTTGCTGCAGCTCCACCTCATTACCCTATCCTACCCATAAGCTTAAATAGTCTTGATCTTGCGGGTGTGAGATTGCTGAGTCCTCGTGACTCACTGTCGGAGTAATGGGCCACGGGTAGGCTAACCCGAGCCCCAAAACCTTTCAAGACATCGGGGCAGGCTGCGCCCCTCAAGACCCCAGGACGAAGAGTCACCTTCTGAGAAGTCGGCGGCAAGGCGACCGACTGCCCACTCGCGGCCGAGTCCCGGGGATGACTTCAGGATAAGCCAACTCCTGACTGGCGCTTCCGGAGAAGCCGGCCTTGAGGAGTCAGCCTACGACTCTGGCAAAACCCCATGTCCTCATCAAGAGGGACTGGACGGGGAGTGGCTACAGTCGAGCCCACTCCCACCCCTTTCCAAAGGCAGGCATGGCCACAGTATGCCGTACCCGCGGAGATCTCCGTGCGGCGTGGCACTATTGCCATGCTGGCCCTGATATCAGCACCGGTGGACCGAATCCTGCGCCCACGACGGCTTGTCTGTACGACCTTTGGGCGGCGGATCCCACCGGCCAGCAGGATCCCAGAAGACGGCCAGTGCGCCACAAGTTGGACCCATCGAGAGTTGGCCCCCGAGAGTCGGCCGGCTCCTCCCCCGGGGCCCATGCGCCATTAACCAGATGTGATGGAGAGTGGAAATAGTGATCGCCCGCCAGGCGGCAGGCTGTTGCCACGACTCCATGACGAAGCTCACGTGATTAGAAGCACGGCTACAGTAATCAGCAGCCGGCAAGACCCGCCCGCGGCGGACGCGGCCTGTCGGCTCCGTACCTGGCCCATCGGCGGGGCCCACCAGCCAGCGGGCCCCAGCAGTCGGCGGAGAAGACGGAGGCCAGAGGCACTGACGGCTGGGCCCACGTCCAGCCGGATTACCATTGTACCCCTGGGGGGGTAGGCCTATATAAACCCCCCAGGGCACCCATGCAAAGGTTGGAACCCATTAGCTCTAGACCAGATCATATAGGAGGGAGAGAGCTAGCCTTGCCCTCTCCTACTTCTAGGGAACAACTCAAGGAGCAATTGTGTAAACACTTTGCCATAGTGATCATGCGGAGACCCCGCAGAGCAGCAGTAGGGGTGTTATCTCCCCGGAGAGCCCTGAAGCTGGGTAAGATTCGCCGGCGTGCATGTCTACGCCTCATCCCATTTCCAGGCACCGGCGATGTTCTACTCGCCCCTACCATGATAAGCCATCCTTTGGCATATGTCGCACCCAACCCTCGACATTTGGCGCCCACCATGGGGCCTGGTGCACTGCCGTCCGAAGACCTATTCTGGACGGGAACCCTTTTCATCCCTAGCGAGCGCAGCCAGCCAGGCACGCCAGACGGAGTTTGCACCGACGCGCTGCACGATGTTGAGATCGCCTGCGCTGCTAGCCGCCTCGTCGAGCTTGTCGGCGAGGTTCGCATCTCCGACGAACCTGCATCCGACACAGGCACGGGCGGCTCCGAGAGCCTCCTCGCGGGACTCCTCGATCAACTCCACGTCGCCGGCGAGCCTGCCGTAGACTTGGAGTCTGTAGGCTCCACCGACCCAATGCTGGTCGATTCCGACACCGCGTCGCTCGACGCATTCCCCACTAATGTGGTGGTCTACGACGAACCTCTCCCTCGCGCGGAGAGCGATGGAAGCACCGTCACCGAGGTGCTCGTCATCAGCCATGACGAGCTCCCCGGCGGAGGAGCGCATGATCCGCTTGGCGCGGCACTACAAGACCTGACTGCTCCCATTTCGGAAGATGCTGACGTGGAGACGTTGGAGGCGCGCCGCCTTCAACTCGTCGAAGGTGCGAAGAAGCTGGCTAGCATGAGATGTTTGTCAGAAGCCTACCAGCGAGAGATGGATCACGCTGTTGGTGGCTCGCCAACCCCAGGCTAGGCCCAGCCGCCTTGGCACGGTCCAGCAGCGCGGCGTAGCCTTCGCCGACCTGTTTGGGGCAAGACGCCCTGTGTATGCTACACCTGCGGAGAACATTCGAGCCGCCCAGGCGGCAGCGGACGAGCTGGACAATTTCGAGGGCGAAGAGCGCCGCCTGATGATGGAGCGAGTCCAGCGACTCCTCGACGTGGCTGCCGCACAGAACGAGGCCGGCTGCTGCACAGAGGCGCCGCAACGGCAAAACGACGACCTTCGCCGAGACCAAGGCGCGACGTCTCGGATGCCGACAGGTGGCGCCCGAGGAAGAAAGGACAAGGATCCGACTGTCAGCCACAATCGGACTCACATTACCATAGAGCGTGACTGAGACGGCCGCCCGAGAGCAGTGGAACGACGGGACGACTGTCCGCCTCCTCCTCCTCCTCGCAAGGAAAGGCGAGTCTCCCCGCCTCCTGTTGATCATCCGACTCTTGGCGACCGCCTTGGCCGCCGAGAGGGAGTCGGGGAGAACAATGCCCGCCACCGGATCGACTGGCTTCACCGATCCTTGGCGCTGGAAGAAGAAGACGAGTTGGGTCCGCCTTGTTTCGGGCCCCGCATTCGAGACGAGCCCTTTCCCAGAGGGTTCACGCTCCCAGGAGACACGCCCAAGTACACCGGCTCCGTGAAGCCGGAAGACTGGCTAGTCGACTACTCCACGGCTGTCAGCATAGCGAACGGCAACATGCGTGTCGCCGTAAAATACGTTCTGCTCATGCTCCAGGGCACGACCCGGACATGGCTGAACAGCCTGAAGCCCCGCAGCATCAACAGCTGGGTCGACTTCACCGAAGCATTCGTCCGCAACTTCACCAGCATGTACAAGTGTCCTCCCAAGCCTCTTCAGCTCTCCTTGTGCATGCAAGGTCCCGACGAGTCGACTCGCGACTACCTCACGTGCTGGGAACGAGCTTTGGAACTCCTGCGAGGGCATGCATGAGGTGCAGACCATCGAGTACTTCACCGCTGGGTGCAGAGAAGGCACCCTCCTCAAGCACAAGCTCCTCTGCGATGAGCCAGAAACCCTCGACGAGCTGCTGATCATAGCAGACAAGTACGCCACGGCCGACTCCTCCATGAAGGCGGAGATTCAAGTCAGCGCCACTAGCAAAGTGGCTCCTGAAGCTCCAAGAACTCCGGCGGGAGACGCCAGTCGGCGACAACAGCAGAACGACCACAAGCGCAAGGCCCAGCAGCCGGCTTCCAGCAGCCGGCATGTCGCGACAGTTGAAGCCCAGCAGCCGGATGGGCAGCCTCTGCCCAAGCGACAGAAAGGCGGCAAGCCCAACTGGTTGCCGGCCTTCTCCTACGAGCAGACTCTGGATGGACCTTGCAAGTTCCATAGCGGCGCGAAGCCATCGAATCACACCACCCGGAAGTGCCACTGGCTCACCAGGATCGTCAAAGGAGATGGCCTCCTACCTCCCCTACCTGCTGGGCAGCCGCCTCCGCCTCCGCCCCAGCAGCCGGCTGTCAGGCTAGTCGGCGCAGTACAAGACGAATACCCCGAAGAACACGGAGCCTACGTGGTGTTTACCAGTATGGCTGATGATCGACGCAGCAGGCGGCTGCAGTGACAAGAGGTGAATGCAGTAGCATCAGAGACGTCAGAGTTCATACACTGGTCCGAGAAGCCTATCAGCTGGAGCAGAGCTGATCACCCAGAGGTGATGCCGAGTCCAGGCTCTTATGCTCTGGTCTTAGATGCCACCTTTGCCACGGATAGACGAGCTGCTCGTTTCTCGCGAGTTCTGATAGACGGAGGCAGCAGCATCAACATCCTGTACAAAGACACCATGGAGAAATTAGGAATCAAGCAAAGACAGCTTCAGAACAGTCGGACTGTGTTCCACGGCATTGTTCCTGGGCTTTCCTGCTCACCAATCGGCAAAATCCTGATGGACGTCCTCTTTGGAGACAAAGATCACTTCCACCGAGAGTCGGTTTGGTTTGAGGTGGTGGACCTTGAGAGCCCATACCATGCGCTGCTTGGCCGACCCGCCTTGGCCAAGTTCATGGTAGTCCCCCACTACGCCTACCTCAGAATGAAGATGCCCAGCTCCAGGGGAATTCTGACTGTAGCCGGTGACTACCGGAAGTCGTCTACCTGTGCGACTAAGAGCAGTCGGCTAGCCAAGTCCCTGGTGATCGCAGCCAAGAAGCGGCTCCTGGAACGGGTTGTGGCGATGGCCGGCAAGCAGCCAGAGGTGTCGCCCAACCCAAAGGAGTCGGAGGCTGAGGGTTCATTCAAGCCGGCCAAGGAGACAAAGAAGATACCCTTGGACCCGGAGCACCTGGAGAGGTACGCTGTCGTAGGCGCAAACCTCGACAGCAAATAGGAAGGCAAGCTCGTCGATTTCCTCCATGAGAATCGGGACATCTTCGCATGGTCCCCCAAAGACATGCCAGGTGTACTGACGGAATTCGCCGAGCACAAGCTACATGTCTGGTCTGATGCAAAGCCGGTCAGGCAGCCCCTGCGCGCCTATCAGAAGAGAAGAGAAGAGTTGTCGGAGAAGAGATAGCCCGGCTCCTAGCAGCCGGCTTCATTATGGAAGTATTCTTTCCAGAGTGGCTGGCCAACCCGGTCCTGGTACTGAAGAAAAACAAGCAGTGGCGAATGTGTATTGACTACACGAGCCTCAACAAGGCCTGCCCCAAGGACCCGTTTGCTCTGCCAAGAATTGATCAGGTGATAGACTCCACCGCCGAATGCGAGTTATTGAGTTTTTTGGATGCATATTCAGGATATCACCAGATCAAGTTGAACCCAGCTGACAGACTAAAGACCGCCTTCATCACGCCATTTGGAGCCTTCTGCTACCTCACCATGATGTTCGGCTTGAGGAATGCCGGTGCCACCTTCCAACGTTGCATGCAGAAGTGCCTCCTCAAGCAGCTCGGCAGGAACGCCCACGTCTATGTGGATGATGTGGTGGTGAAGACGGAAAAGAGTGGAACACTGCTGGAAGACCTCAAGGAGACCTTTGAGAACCTGCGCCAATTCCAGATCAAGCTCAACTCCGAGAAGTGCATCTTCGGAGTACCAGCCGGCCAGCTCCTTGGCTTCCTAGTCCCTGAACGCGGCATAGAATGCAACCCCGTGAAGATCAAGGCCATTGAGAGGATGGAGGTACCCAGCCGACTGCTGGACGTGCAAAAGTTCATCGGCTGCCTGGCATCCATCAGCCGATTCATCAGTCGGCTGGGCGAGAAAGCTCTCCCCTTATACCAACTCATGAAGAAGACCACTTTTTTCGAGTGGAACCACAAGGCGGACGAAGCCTTTCTCCAACTGAAAAAGATGATGACTACTCCACCTGTTCTGGCGGCTCCGACCCCTAAGCAACCTATGCTCATGTACATCACCGCCACTAGCTGGGTAGTCAGCATGGTCACTTTAGTGGAATGCAAGGAGGAAGGCAAGGCACTACCTGTCCAGAGACCGGTATATTACCTGAGTGAAGTATTGTCGACCTCCAAGCAGAACTACCCCCACTACCAGAAGATGTGCTATGGCGTACACTTTACCGCCAAGAAGTTGAAGCCTTACTTTCAAGAGCATCCAATCACTGTGGTCTGCACGGCTCCACTTGCCGAGATCATCGGAAGCCGAGATGCCTCTGGCCGAGTGGCCAAGTGGGCCATAGAGCTGGCTCCCTACACCATCCACTGCCAGCCCTGCACCGCCATCAAGTCACAAGCACTGGCCGACTTCCTCGTCGACTGGGCCGAGACCCAGTACCTACCTACAGCGCCCGACTCCACCCATTGGCGGATGCATTTCGACGGCTCCAAGATGCGCACCGGCTTGGGAGCCGGCGTCGTCCTCACTTCCCCTAAAGGCGACAAGCTCAAATACGCACTGCAAATCCATTTTGCCACCTCCAACAATGTCGCCGAGTACGAGGCGCTCATTCACGGGCTCCGGCTTGCCAAAGAACTTGGCATTCGCCAGATCCTGTGTTATGGCGACTCGGACTTAGTGGTCCAACAGTCATATGGCGACTGGGACGCCAAAGATGCCAACATGGTGAGCTACTGTTTCCTCGTGCAGCAACTCAGTGGGTATTTGGAGGGGTGCGAGTTCCTCCATGTGCCAAGAAATGACAATGACCAAGCAGACGCCTTGGCACGAATCGGCTCTTCCCGCCAAGCAATACCATCCGGTGTCACCCTTCAACGCCTCCTCAAGACATCTGTCAAGCCTTCACCAGAATTAGACTCCATCTTCGTGCCGGCTCCTCCCGAAGAAGTCGGATTTGACTCCAGAGCCCCAGCAGACGGTATGGGGATTTTGGCAGATGGCTCCAAAGCCTGCCACAGCCGAGGCCGGCCCAGGGACTGCAGTACCCGGCCCGGGGACTACGGCAGCGGGCTCGAAGACTCCAGAACTCGGCCCAAGAGCTGCGCCAATCGGCCTGGGGACTTCATTAACCCATCAAGCGGTTGTTGACTCCAACCCGCTGCCTCCCAGCCCAGCCGCCCTCGTCCAAGTCGCAATTCTGGCAGTCGAAGAAATAGCAGCACCCTCATGGGCCCAGCCCATCCTCAAATTCCTGGTGAGCAAAGAGCTGCCGACTGATGAGACCTCATCTCGGCAAGTACAACGCAGAGCGGCAGCCTACACCATAGTCAACAGAGAGCTGGTCAGGCGCAGCGTCACTGGTGTCTACCAGCGCTGCGTAGAGCCAGAGCAAGGCCAAGCAATTCTCAAAGACATCTATCAAGGCGAGTGCAGCCACCATGCGGCTTCAAGAGCACTCGTCGCCAAAGCCTTTCGACATGGTTTCTTCTGGCCAACTGCCTTAGAAGAGGCCAAGGAATTGGTCCAAAAATGCAAAGGGTGCTAGAAGTTTCGCTCCAAGCCGCATCAGCCGGCTTCTGCACTCAAGACCATCCCCATTGCCTCGCCTTTCGCAGTTTGGGGTCTAGACATGGTGGGACCATTCAAGACAGCACGAGGTGGCTTAACTCACTTACTTGTCGCAGTGGACAAGTTCACCAAGTGGATAGAAGCGAAGCCAATCAAGAAACTGAATGGTCTGACTGCCGTGACTTTCATCTCTGACATCACAATTCGGTACGGCATACCACACAGCATCATCACCGACAACGGCAAATTTTTTGCCAAAGGCGCCTTGGCCCATTTCTGCGCAACACAGGGCATCCGACTGGACCTAGCGTCCGTCGCCCATCCACAGTCAAACGGCCAGGTGGAGCAAGCAAACGGCCTCATCCTGTCCGGCATCAAGCCCCGACTGGTCAAGCCTCTGGAGCGGTCGGCTGGCTGCTAGCTCGACGAGTTGCCAGCCGTCCTCTGGAGTCTGCGCACGACTCTAAACAAGTCAACCGGCTTCATGCCTTTCTTCCTTGTCTACGGTGCCGAAGCCATCATCCCAATGGACATAGAGTTCGACTCCCCGCGAGTCACCATGTACACCAAAGAGGAAGCAGAAGAAGCACGTCAAGACGGCGTCGATCTGCTGGAAGAGGGCCAGCTGTTGGCACTCAGCCGATCCAACATCTACCAGCAGAGCCTGCGCCGATACTACAAAAGGAAGGTCAAGCCAAGATCTTTCCAAGAAGGCGACCTTGTGCTCTGGCTGATCCAGCGAACAGCCGGCCATCACAAGCTGTCGGCACCTTGGGAAGGCCCTTTCATCATCAGCAAAGTGCTGGGTAACGACTCCTACTACCTGAATGACCCTCAGAAGCCCCGAGCACGCAACAGGGACGACTCCGGCAAAGAGACAGAGCGGCCATGGAATGCAACTCTCCTCCGAAGATTTTACAGTTGATACAGTATGTACCATGCTACCTTTTGTATTAAAGTATCAAGACTTCGGGCCCCCCGAGACGAGCTCAGGGACTGCCCTCTTTTGTCTATATGATTAAAGTTATGCCTACGAGTATGTTACTCTTTGTTATGCCGCTTGGCACCAAGCTCGACAGGTCGGCCCGGGGACTTGCCGCCTTGCACTATGAAATGCTTCCTGCAGCCGGACAAGTAGTGTGTGGTGCCTAGGCCATCTCTTGTCAGAAGCCGCAGCTCGCAGAGCGACTGTACAGTGGGCAAGAGTAAGGTAGAATGGGCGTTCGCATGAAAAATGGCTAAGGACTCAAAGCATAAAACATAGCTTCAGCCGACTTCCAGCCTTCTTTTTTCCTTTTCGCAAACCGACTACTAAGAAGTCGGCTCACCGCCTTCTATTCAACTTGCTAAAAACTCTAAAAAGGCTAAGTACTTGCCTCCCAAAGTAGCCAAGCATTTGATCCAATGGCAGTCCGCAGAGCGGCTGTCCGACTGGCAAGACAGACAACTAAGGGAAATCGACAAAGGAAAAAAGCCAAAAGAGCAATGAGCAAGGAAAGATAGAATTCGGATAAATATTTAGATAGCATAGGCCCTTGGCCAAATCTTCGAGCAGAAGTTCAAAATACACCCCGCGGGTGGAATTGTGCAAATTAACAAGTTCTTCAAGACTACTAAAGCAGATAAAATAAAGATAAGGCGGCAGCTTAGGAAGCGGCAGACGGATTCAGAGGGTCGGAGGAGGCGACAGCATTCGGCGTAGGGGTGGCCGGCCAGGAAGTCTCGGCTTGATCGCCTCCGTTGGCAGTCGGCTCAATCGCACGCGGCTCGTTGGTAGAGGCGTGATCGAGCTGAGGCTGGTCGTCTGCTCCGTCTTCTGGTGCTTCCGTCTCGCCTCCGTCCTCCGCCTCGCCTTCCTCCTCGACGCTGGAGCCGATCACCTCCGCCGAGTCCTCGCCGTAGTCTGGGTTCATCCCAAACCACTCCCGCGGTACCTCCTCGCCATCTCCAGACTGCTCGGGGACAAAGACACTTGTGTCGGTGTACTCAGCGATCGCCGCGGCACGCTTGACGAGGGCGTCTTCCGCGGCTGCCAGCTCCGGCTGGGCCTCTGACTGAAGTGTGGCCAGCCGGTCTAGATCCAGCCCCGGATACCATGCCTTGACGAACTCCAAGGCCCGGCGTGCTCCAGCTCGGGCCGAGGAACCCTTCCAAGCCTCAAGATGACAGCCGTGACCTCTAGCCTGTGGGCAGTCAGGCTGGGGGTGCACGGAGCCGGCATGTCCGTCCACAGGGCGGCAATCGCCTGGGCACCAACATGTTGAAGCCGGCGCAGCATCTGGTGAGTCGGCCGAAGGCGAGCCTCGATGCTCAGGATATGCTCATCAAGAGTTCGGGGGGCATCGGTGGTGATCTCTGCACCTTCCGCCCTCCGACCTTCATGGTCAGCCTCGATGGCTTGGATGGTGGCCTGCGAGTGCCCAGGGAAGAAGTCTGCCAAGACGGAAGAAACAAAGAAACAAGTCAAAAATCAGGAGTCGGCACGAGTTATAATCGGCATCTCAAAGAAAGAAAGTAAAAGAGACTCACCATCAACAATGTCTTCAATCTCATGGAAGGCAGAGGCCAGGATTGCCTCGCTGCCAGTCCAAGAGGAGCGCTCGCTCGCGAACTCAGCCAGAAGGGCGGTTTCCGCCTCTTCCGCCTCCTTCGGCGTCTTCGCGAGCAGCTCCCTTCGCTCTGCCAATTGAGTGGCCAGCAGATCGCGCTCTGTGGCGAGCTTGCTGCACTCCTCCCCCTTGGCGCACAACACGGAGTTGGCTTCGCTCAACTGTCGTTGAAGAACAGTGTTGGCTTCTGAAGAGACGGAAGAAAGAAGGCGTTAAGTTATCAATAAAGAAGGTCGCCGGGGAGATCCGGCCCGACTGCTCAGCAGTCGGCCCGAATCTCGAGGACTACAGCCCGCGGGTGCGCCAGCGCACCCCGCAAAGAAGAAAAAAGACTTAGTCCGGCTCTCCGACAGGTCAGCGGTCCGCCTGCCCAGCTCTTTAACATTGCGGTTGAAGGCGGTGACTCGGAGGTTGTGGTAGTCCTGCGACAAGCATTTTAGACAAAAATTAGTACCCAGAGCTCACCAATTGGAGTTCGGAGCCGCCTGCTCAGCAGCCGGCCCAAAACTCGGGTACTACACCCAGTGGGTGCACTGGCGCGCCCCCATAGAGAGGAACGAGAAAACAAGGACCAAAGAGAAAACAAACCCGGACGGCTGCCCGCGATGCCAGGTACGCCTTGGTGAAGTTCTGGATGGCGTCGCCCTCAGCTCGAAGCTTCGTTTGGACGTCCAGAAGCGCCTGGTTCAGCGGCCCTGTGCCCCTCCTCGCACCCACCCAATGGGCGCGGCGCTCGTCGCCTCGGCGTCTGGGATCGCCGAGCTGGCGGTGCTGGTCTCCAGGGGGCGTGGCGCCGAAGTCGCCTTCTCAAGACGGCGGCGCGTTGGCGAGCCGACTTGAAGGAGTAGCCTCGCCTCGGCCTCGTCTTCAGTCGGCGGCACCGGCGGATCCGCCGGTTGTTCGTTGTCGGTGTCAAAACCGGCGGATCTCGGGTAGGGGGTCCCGAACTGTGCGTCAAGGCCGGATGGGAACAGGAGACAAGGGACACGATGTTTTTACCCAGGTTCGGGCCCTCTCGATGGAGGTAATACCCTACTCCTGCTTGATTAATATTGATGATATGGGTAGTACAAGAGTAGATCTACCATGAGATCAAGGAGGCTAAACCCTAGAAGCTAGCCTATGGTATGATTGTTGTATATGGAGTTGAGATCCTACGGACTACAACCCTCCGGTTTATATAGACACCGGATGGGGTTAGGGTTACACAGAGTCGGTTACAATGGTAGGAGATCTTGAATATCCGCATCGCCAAGCTTGCCTTCCACGCCAAGGAAAGTCCCATCCGGACACGGGACGAAGTCTTCAATCTTGTATCTTCATAGTCCAGGAGTCCGGCTGAAGGTATAGTCCGGCTACCCGAACACCCCCTAATCCAGGACTCCCTCAGTAGCCCCCGAACCAGGCTTCAATGACGACGAGTCCAGCACGCATATTGTTCGGCATTGCAAGGCGGGTTCTTCTCCAAATCCTGTGTACCTGTAGGAATAATGTCTGATTTTTGTAGTGCTCCTCGGCTTCCACGCCCAATAATGGTCGTCTTCCACGCGTCAAACGAATGTGAAAAGCCGGGGCGTTTTCACATCCACACCCCTAGACGTATAAATGAGCCGCCTATTTAACGGGATGGGGATTTTGGTCCAAACCACATCTTCTCCTCTCCGCGAGTTATCATCAGAGCGCTTCCAGCAAAGGTCCATTCTAGCATGGCCAGCCGTCGCAGCTCCTCCCCTCGCCCCTCCGGTCCCAAACCCGGGGACTGGGAGAGTTGCACCATCCCGCATAGCGAGTTAGTGTCGCTTCAGGTCAAGGGATTTCTCCCCCAGGCATACATGGTCCCGGTCCAAGCCGGTCTTGCCACCTACAATGGGGGAAAACAAGCGGAGAGCACCACCAATCCTTCTAAAGGAGAGCGGGTGTGCCTCGTCCCCTATCTAATAAGGGGACTGGGATTTCCAATTCATCCATTTCTCCGCGGGCTTCTGGAGTTCTACGGCCTCCAGCTGCACAATCTCACGCCCGCCTCCGTATTACATATTGCGGGTTTCGTCGCCCTTTGCGAGCTATTTTTAGGTGTTGAGGCTCATTTCGCGCTGTGGAAGAGGTTATTCTGCCTGGTGCCCCGTTCTCAAGAGGGGTCTATATACCAAGTGGGCGGAGCCGAAGTATGGCGCATCGCTGGGACGGGATACCTATCCGGAATCCCAAAGAAGGCGTCCGAGGACTGTCCTTCGGAATGGTTTTACATAGATGACGTCCCGCTACCGGACCCTATCCGGGTCGGTCTCCTTGAGTTCAACAGTGCTCCATTGAAGAAACGCTTGTGCTAGCGTCCGCGGAGCTCTTAGAGAGAAAGCGACAGAGACGTCCTTTACCTGATGGGCCAGATAAGACTGTTGGCTCATTCCGGACTAACCATGATTGGAGTCATGGCCGCATGCATTATGCGGGGGGTGCAGCCGCTTCAATATAGAGGCCACCCCATGTGGGATTTCAACGGGGAGGATGACGCCACCCGTTACGGTCGTAAGGGGCCGGCCTCAGCCGCCGCCCTAGTAAAGATCTTATCCTCTTTGTACAAGGGAGAAAAGGAGGAATTCCTCCACGTCAACCTGCGGGCCGGATTTACTATGTACGATCCTCCAAGTTGGGTAAGTGAACAATTGCGCTTGCCCGTTTGTTTTATAATCCCACGGTTAGATATGTAGTCTAACGACTTCAATGCAGGAACTGTGACAGGAGGTAAAGGATATAAACGTCCGCCCTCCACAGCCCGAGGACCCAGAACGGTCCCTCGATCCGAACTCCGAAGAGGATCCGGACATATCGGTGGAGCTTATCGACGGGGTGTTCCATCAGCTAAGCAAGGACAATACCTTGGTAGCCATTACGGCTGATTACCCAGGGTTAATCCCGGCCTCCCAGGTGACAGAAACCGGAGTCTCATTCCCTTGAGAGAGATTCCATTCTCACGTATTCCGGTGTTTCTGACGACAACCGTGTTTTGCAGGGGAGATTTCCGAGGCGGGAGGCCGAAACTGCGGCGGCTAGCCAACGAGGGGCCGCAGGGCCCCGTGGGGCAAAAAGGAATGTAGACCGGACTGAGATGCCAGCGCAAAGGTATAGCACACCCTCTGTTTCCCTGGTGTTATCCTGTCAGGGCATATTAACGTTCGTGCTATCTTCAGAACGAAGAGACCTCGCCGGACTACATCCGGAGAGGTTGCCAATCGCGCCTCCACCAGCCAGGCTCCAACGTCTGGCCAGGAAGTGGAGGCGAGCACAAGGCGCGCACCGGACGCTCCTCTGACAGAGGATGCGGACAGGCTATCTGCCACAAATTCTGAAGTGGAGAGTGCCATGAACCACAGGCGTCGCCGGACAGTTCTACGCGTTGCTTGTTTCTCCCAAGAGGCTTTAGATGCCTTTAATTCGGGAGATGCGTACCTCCGTGCCGCTCAAAATGGTTTAGCCAGAGCCACGGAGTAGTATGTAAAAGACATACGGGTAAGAAAATGTTGGTCAAATATATATATACCAGTAGCCCTCGAGACTTGTAACAGTTACAGCAACTGATTTAAGGATCATTTAATATGCAGGTTCTTACAGAGAAGAATACGGTACTGTCCCAGGAACTGGAAAAGTGCAAGGCCCAACTAGAGGCCACACTAGCCGTAGCAGGGGAGCCCAAAGAGACCCCCTCAGGTAAGATACACTTCGAAAGATTAGTATTGTGCGGTGTGGGTGCAAATCTGACAAATCATATTGCAGATGGCGCCGGACTTGATCCAGAAAAGCAACAACTCTTACGCCAGCTAAAGGCCGGTGAGAGTACGTTGACAAAGGTGAGGCGAGACAAGAATGATCTTCAGGATGCCAACACCAAGCTGGACGTCGAACTTAAAGATGTTCGTGGCCAGCTGTCGGACTCCACGAAGGAGAATCAGCGGCTTCGACGCGGCATATTTAGTAAGTGCTTGAATGAACTTTGAAAAAAGAGTTCGGCGAGGAAGTCGACTAACAGAGTAATGTCTGTAGGTATGCTCACAGGTCGTCCTGTAGAGGAGATGCCCGGTTCTACGGGTGACCTTCTTCCCGACCTCTTGCAACTGCACGAGCAGATTCAGCAGGTGATGCGAAGCGTTGCCCAAGCCTTATGGCCTGCCCACTCCATGCCCGAGGGCCTTGGAGAGCTTGCGGAGAAGCTGAAGGGAGCTCGGTGGCGCTTCCGGTTGTGGAAGATATCGACCTGCCGACAAGGCGCTAGGGAGGCCTGGGCCATGGTGAAGACCCGTTTTACGAAGTCTGACCCAAACCACATGGCCGAGGTCGGACCAGTGGGGCATGACAGGAAGGAGATCCCTGTAGGCTTAGTATATGGCCAAGTAGAGTTGGCCGCGAAGTATTCCCAGCAGGACTGTAAATTAGACAGCCTGTTAGATGGTATAGAAGAGGAATACAAACAGTCAGAATGACTATGTAATTTTGAATTGACATGTGTAATGCCTTCTAGCCGGATTGTAGATCGTTTGTCGTTTCCAACCTTTTTGCTTCAACCTCGGGACCTGACGGTCCGGAGTGTGTCAGAATACCATAGCGGTTATATAAGAACCGGGGTATACGTGCAGACCAGGCGTAGGGGTCATTAGTGCTTTATCAGACAAGTGCCCAACTAGTTATGTTATATTACATGGTTAGTAAGAAACATCTTCCAGAGAGAATAGTTCCGTTAGGGGTTCCTTTCGCTGGGAGGCATGCCCTAAAGTGCATGTCCGGACTGCGTGAAAAGACGCAGAAAAAAGCATCTGGGGCGCATAAAATGAGTAAAAAGATCATCTTTTATTTCACCGACCGAATATTCCCTTAAGAACGCTAGCTTTCGGCTTCACCTAGTCTGAGGTACACATCCGGCTGACCCGGTAGTAACAATCGCAGAGGTGCTCCCTTTACCGCCTAGCCGAACAATCAGGAACGTAGGGGTAAGCACAGGAGCCAGGCAACCCAGCTTGGCCAAAACTTAAGTCATATCGATGCATATAATGGTGAAGAAAAAGGTACATGCGGAAGTTTGACGCATGTGTTGGGCGTGAAGCCCGTATAAATAAGCTTCTGTTAAAGAAGCCCCCAGGGTTACTGAGCGCGAGTGGCGTGTCACTAGATGAGCCTTTAAGGGCTATAAAAGAAAAGAGGGGAAGGAGAGAAATGTAAGACAGAAAAATGCAAAAAATGGACAGAGGAAGGAGACGAACACAGAGTCCGGCGCTAGGCATAGAATCTTTGGAGACGGGTGGCGTTCCACGGGTTCGGCTCGAGTCGGTTATCCGACGCATCTCGCAGGCGGTACGCCCCACCAGTCAGGACTTGGTCGATTATGAATGGACCTTCCCACTTGGGCTTGAGTTTGTCCTTTTTCTTATCCGGCAGGCATAGAACTAGTTCGCCAACATTGTAATTTTTGGCCCGTACTTCTCTGCTTTGATATCTTCGAGCCTGTTGTTGATAAAATGTGGAACGGGCTTTTGCCACGTCACGCTCCTCCTCCAAGGCATCCAAGTTGTCCTGCCGATCGAGCTCGGCTTCTCTTTCTTCGTACATGCGCACTCTAGGTGAGTCATGAATTATGTCGCAGGGCAGAACTGCCTCTGCGCCGTACACCATAAAAATGGTGTGTATCCGGTGGTGCGACTTGGCGTGGTCCGCAGCCCCCATAGCACGGAGTCGAGCTCCTCTACCCAGTGCGTGTTAGATTCCTTGAGGGACCGCACCAGTCTGGGTTTAATGCCGCTCATGATAAGACCATTTGCGCATTCGACCTGGCCGTTGGTTTGTGGGTGATAGACGGAAGCATAATCGAGCTTGATGCCCATGTTTTGCCACCAGAGTATTACCTCGTCGGCGGTAAAGTTTGTACCGTTATCGCTTATGATGCTGTGGGGGACGCCATAACGGTGTACAACCCCGGATATGAAGTCTATCACAGGTCCGGATTCGGCCGTTTTAATGGGCTTGGCTTCTATCCATTTGGTGAACTTATCCACCATGACCAGTAAGTATTTTTTCCTATCGGTCCCACCTTTAAGGGGTCCGACCATGTCAAGCCCCCAGACCGCAAAAGGCCGGGTGATGGGTATAGTTTGGAGTGCAGTGGGTGGCATATGGCTTTGGTTGGCAAAAAGTTGGCAACCAGCGCATCGTTGGATTAGGTCCTGAGCGTCTGCCCGGGCCGTCGGCCAATAAAAGCCTCTATGGAAAGCCTTGCTAACAAGGGACCGAGCAGCGGCATGGTGACCACCGAGTCCGGCATGAATTTCAGCCAGAAGGTTCCGCCCTTCCTCTTCGGAGATGCACCTTTGAAGGACTCCGGTAGTGCTTTTCTTATAAAGCTCTCCCTCATGGACTCTATAGGCTTTAGATCGCCGCACTATGCAGCGGGCCTCGTTTTGGTCCTCCGGGAGTTCCTGCCTAGTAAGGTAGGCTAGGAGTGGTTCTGTCCACGGGGCGATAACCGCCATTATTACGTGGGCTGAAGGTGTAATTTCATTGGCAGAGCCTCCAATTGTGTCAGATTGTTCGGCATCGAGTGGTGCGGCTGGGTCCGGGCTGTTATTTGCGAGTTCCCCCTCCCATGCTACGGATGGCTTGAACAATCTTTCCAAAAAGATGTTGGGGGGGACTGCATCGCGTTTTGCTTCGGTGCGTGCCAGGACGTCCGCTGCTTGATTGTTTTCTCGGGCTATATGGTGAAACTCCAGCCCTTCGAACCGAGCTGACATTTTTAGGACGGTGTTGCGGTAAGCTGCCATTTTTGGGTCCTTGGCGTCAAAGTCTCCATTTATTTGGGATATCGCGAGGTTTGAATCCCCACGTACCTCTAGGCGCCGGATACACATGGATACTGCTATCCAGAGACCATGTAGGAGGGCCTCATATTCGGCTGCATTGTTGGAATCCGTGTACATGATCTGGAGCACATATTGGACTGTGTCTCCTGTGGGGGACGTCCGGACGACGCCAGCCCCCAGTCCGGCCAACATTTTGGAGCCGTCGAAATGCATAATCCAGTTTGAATATGTGCCGTACTCTTTAGGGAGCTCGGCCTCCGTCCATTCTGCGACGAAGTCAGCCAAAACTTGCGATTTAATAGCTCGCCGTGGCTTATAGGTTATATCGAACGGGAGAAGTTCGATGGCCCATTTTGCAATCTGGCCCGTTGCATCGCGGTTGTTGATAATATCGTTGAGTGGTACTTCCGAGGCTACTGTTATGGAACACTCTTGAAAGTAGTGTCGTAGCTTCCGGGATGCCATGAATACCGCATGTGCAATCTTTTGATAATGTTGGTACCGTGATTTGCATGGAGTGAGGACAGTGGACACGTAGTAGACCGGCCTTTGAAGGGGGAATTTGTGTCCATCCGTTTCCCGCTCAACAACGAGCACTGGGATGACAACTTGATGTGTTGCTGCAATGTACAATAACATTGGTTCGCCGGTGTTCGGTGCGGCCAGGACTGGGTTTGTTGCCAATATGGCTTTTATTTCATCAAGTCCGGCCGTGGCGGCATCCGTCCACTCGAAGTGTTCGGTGCGCCGAAGGAGGCGATAGAGGGGTAGTGCCTTTTCTCCCAAGCGGGAGATGAAGCGGCTTAAAGCCGCCACGCATCCGGTTAATTTTTGTATTTGTTTGAGGTCCTTTGGGATATCCAATTGTGACAAAGCTCAAATCTTGGCTAGATTTGCTTCAATTCCTCTACCGGATACAATGAAGCCCAAGAGCTTTCCGGCTGGAACGCCGAAGACGCATTTTTCCGGGTTGAGCTTGATGTCATATTTTCGGAGGTTATCGAATGCAAGCCTCAAGTCGTCTACTAGAGATTCGACATGTCTAGATTTGACGACCACATCATCCACATACGCCTCCACTGTTTTGCCGATCTGGTTTGCCAGACATGTCTGGATCATGCGCTGATATGTTGCGCCGGCGTTTTTTAGCCCGAAGGGCATTGTGTTGAAGCAGAATGGGCCGTATGGTGTGATGAATGCTGTTGCGGCTTGGTCCGATTCTGCCATCTTGATTTGATGGTAACCGGAGTATGCGTCGAGGAAACACAACGAATCGTGTCCTGCGGTGGCATCGATAATTTGATCGATACGGGGGAGGGGGAAGGGATCCTTTGGGCAAGCCTTGTTAAGGTCTTTAAAATCGACACACAGGCGCCAGGATTTGTCCTTCTTTGGTACCATCACCAGGTTTGCTAGCCAGTCCGGATGTTTTATGTCTCTAATGAATCCGGCCTCCAATAGCTTGGCTAGCTCCTCTCCCATAGCCTGTCTCTTGGGTTTGGAAAAATGCCGAAGGGCTTGTTTGATAGGTTTGAGTCCTTTTAGGATATTTAAGCTGTGTTCGGCCAGCCTGCGTGGGATCCCTGGCATGTCTGAAGGGTGCCAGGTGAAAATGTCCCAGTTCTCTCATAGGAACTCTCGCAGTGCGGCGTCTACATCAGCTGGCCCCGATGGAAGCTGTTTTATTGGGGTCCGTTGGATGGACCTGGAATTTGACTATTTCATCAGCTGGCTTGAAGGATGTGGATTTGGATCTCTTGTCGAGTATCACATCATCCCTGTTAACCGTGGAGCGCAGCGCAGTCAGTTCCTCGGCCGCTAAGGCTTCGGATAGTGCCTCAAGGGCTAATGCGGCCGTCTTGTTTTCGGCATGGAGTGCTATGTCCGGATCACTAGCTAGAGTGATAATTCCGTTCGGCCCGGGCATCTTAAGCTTCATGTACCCGTAATGGGGTATTGCTTGGAAGATTGTGAATGCTTCCCGCCCTATTAAAGCGTGATATCCGCTTTTGAACGGGGCCACCTGAAACGTGACTTCTTCGGACCTGTAATTATCCGGCGTGCCGAACACCACATCTAGTGTGATTTTTCCTGTGCAGTGCGCTTCCCGACTGGGGATTATTCCTCTAAAGGTTGTGCTGCTTCGCTCGATGCGGTTCCAGTCTATTTCCATATTTGAAGGGTTTCCTCATAAATGAGGTTCAGTCCGCTGCCTCCATCCATGAGCACCTTGGTGAGGCGAAATCCGTCCACTATGGGACTGAGGTCCAATGCGGCTGGTGCTCGGGCTGTTCAGAATCTAGGTTCATCACTTGCGTTGAAGGTAATAGCAGTGTCGCTCCATGGATTTATTGTTGCAACTTGATAGACTTCGACGAGGCTGCGGAGTGTTCTTTTTCGCATATCGTTTGATGCGAAAGTCTCGAAGACTGTGAGAACGGTACTGGTGTCCTCGGGCTGGCTTTCTGCGGCCTCTAGAATTAAGAGGTCCTCGCCAATTTTGGCCACCTGCCGGAGTATGCAACATGCTCTAAGGCTGTGAGTTGGTGTGGCGTCCTCTGTACTGTGAATTCTATAGGGTCCATCAAGCCACCTTTCCAGTACAGTTCCATGCCCTGTAGAGGGTTTTGGCTTTTTCTTGTTTATCTCGGGTGTCCTGTGATGATGCACCCTCTTAGTTCGGACGGGATTACTATTCAAGGCCGGATTATCCCAAAATTTTATTTCGGTTTTCCAGGCGCTTTCCATCGCACAGTATTTTTGTACTATGGACGCCAAGTCAGTGAAGCGTGTAATGTCACGACGACTTACGACATTAAGGATTCCCTCGTCCGTGCAATTACTGCAGAAAATTGAGATTGTGTCTCCCTCGCGGCAATCCTTTATCCTGTTCATAACTAGGAGGAATCTGGCCCAGTAATGATGTACTATTTCCTCGGGCCTCTACCTGATTTGGGAGAGATTGCTTATGTTCGGGTGGGCGGGTGTCGTTGAATCTGAAACCTCACCCAATCCAAGATTCGGAGGCCGAATAGTTTCTGAACTCTGAAGTTCGGATTCTTGGATGTTGTCCAACGAATCTAACCCGTTGCCTGATCCTAAGCTCAGGTCTTGAGTTACATCCTCCTCTCCGCGGGTATCCGGCTTGGAGGGGTCGGGAATTCGGACGTAGCTAGTCCTTAAAATAGATGAAGGGTCGCCGCACTGCGCCTCTACCACGACAACATGGTGGGTGACTTGGGGAGAGTTAATTTCTCTTAGATCGGGTTTAAGCCCAACCTGGTCGTAATCCGTAGCGACCCCCAGGGCGGCGATGCGATCCAAGAGCTCGTTTACAGAAGAGAGCTCCATTGGATCTAGCTGCTCGACGAGCTCCGAGTTGACGTGTCGGTTGCTTTTGATGACCCGAGAGGTCACCGTCGGCGCAACAGCCGAACAGGCGGTCATGAAGAAACCACTTAGCCGAAGAGTTTGGTCGACAGCCAAGGCTCCCTTAGCAATGGCGCCGTCTTTAAAGACGGGAGGAGGCATCCTTCCTGATTGTGACGGCACAGAGGAACTCTCAATGAAAGCACCAATGTCGGTGTCAAAACCGGCGGATCTCGGGTAGGGGGTCCCGAACTGTGCGTCAAGGCCGGATGGTAACAGGAGACAAGGGACACGATGTTTTTACCCAGGTTCAGGCCCTCTCGATGGAGGTAATACCCTACTCCTGCTTGATTAATATTGATGATATGGGTAGTACAAGAGTAGATCTACCACGAGATCAAGGAGGCTAAACCCTAGAAGCTAGCCTATGGTATGATTGTTGTATACGGAGTTGATGTCCTACGGACTACAACCCTCCGGTTTATATAGACACCGGATGGGGTTAGGGTTACACAGAGTCGGTTACAATGGTAGGAGATCTTGAATATCCGCATCGCCAAGCTTGCCTTCCACGCCAAGGAAAGTCCCATCCGGACACGGGACAAAGTCTACAATCTTGTATCTTCATAGTCCAGGAGTCCGGCTGAAGGTATAGTCCGGCTACCCGAACACCCCCTAATCCAGGACTCCCTCATTCGCCTTGCGCGCTCCCAGACGGCGGCAGAGGTGGCGGCGGGACGATCACATCCGGCATGGATGAGCCGCCGCCTTCCTTCTCCATGACGGGGTTCTCGCGGCCGGCTTCCCCAGTCTGCCATGTGAACTCTGGAGGGGGCGGCGCAGAGTTCAGCGGGGTGACGAACACCGCCGATTGGCGGTGCACGGCCTCCTCATCCTGCCGCTTCATCGCGGTGACGGCTTCGGCCTCCGCCAGTTTCTTCTTGGCGGAGGCCTCTGCCTTATCGGCCTCCACCTTCTCCAGGCGAGAGGCCTCTTCCTCGTTGCGCTTCTCCTGCGCATTCCGCTCCGTCGCCTCCCGGAGGTCAGCAGCGGGGTCAATCCGCCGAGTGGTGGCGGACGTCTCCGCTGACCCCATGACGGAGGCGGCGGCAACCCTCTCAAGAATGAGGGGAGACCTGAAGCGAGGGAAGCAAGTAAAAGACTTAGACAAAGCTACAGAGAAATAATAAAGCGTCAAGATGGAATACTCACGCGGAGACCAGTGGCGGCTTCTTCACTCTTACGGAAGCGGATGGCCTTCGCAGCCGCCTTGTCCCGCCAGGTCGCCGCAGCCGAGCTATTGGGCTTCTTCGGCCGACTGCCGAACAAAGTCGGCATGGCCCTGCGCTTCTTCCCGCCGCCTGGAGCACCCGGCACGGAAGAAGAGCCTGAGCCGAGATGGCTGGCTCCTGGCCGGGGGCGGGGGGCGACCTCTTCATCATCGTCAGGCCAGTCCTCTAGACTGGCCCCGAGCCGCGGGCCGCCTCCTCCTTCGGCGTCGTCTTCCAAAGCCGCCGCCCCTAGATCGGGGTCATCGACGTCGCTCTCTGACCGGTCAGCAACGAACTCGCGGGCCGGCCCTGAGGTGCCGGCTGGTGGATGGAGGAGGGGATTCTGACCAAAGCCAACTGTTCAGGTCGCACAAAACAGACTCGGGAAGAAAGAAGACAACTCGAAGAAAGAAAGAAAGAAAGGGCAACTCACTGTAGGTGGGGGGTTGGCGTGGGAGTACGGCTCCTTGGTGAATCACCAGTCCTCCAGCAGCTTGCTGTCTGAGAGGTAGTTCACCATGTAGGCCACCTCATCGTGAGGCATGTCCTTGGTGCACATCCGACTCGGGTCACGGCGCCCGCTCATTTGGCATATCATGTGGGGGCGGCTTTGGAGCGGGAGAACTCGGCGCGCCATGAAGGCGGCCAGCAGATCCGGACCAGTCAGGCCCTCTGACTATGTCAGCACTCGGAGTCGCGTGACGGCGCTGGCTCCCACAAGCGTCAGCGACTTGGCCCGATACGACCAATTGGGCAGTCTCCCAGCCGGCGGGCCAGCTTCGAAAGCCGGCAGGTTGACCCAATCGCCCCCCGCGAAGACGCTCTTCACGTAGAAGTATGATCGCTGCCACATCTTCACCGACTTTATTAGCTTGATGGTGGGGAAAGGGTTGTCGGCTCCCGATCTCTGCCTGGTAATGAATGCGCCGCATTGAGCTGGCACGCCTGCAGCCTGGGTGCCGAGCTTGCAGTAGAAGAACTCCCCCCAGAGCTCGAGAGTGGTGAGGACTCCGAGGAAGCCTTCACACAAGGCCACGAAGGCGGACAACAACACCACCGTGTTGGGCGTGAGGTGGTGCGCCTGGAGGCCGTAGAACTCCAGGAAAGAGCGGAAGAAGCTGGTCGCCGGCAGCCCCAATCCGCGCAAGCAGTGTGAGCGGAAGATGGCCCACTCGCCCTCCTCCGGCGCTGGGGAAATCTCCTCCCTCAGCGCAAGACGCACCCGCACGTAGTCTTCGCCGGGGAGCCGACGAGTCATGCGTAGGAACTCGATGTGGTCGTCGTGAACTTCTGAGCCGTCCCAGGTGCCGGAACGCACCGAGGGAGGCGCGGCGGCAGAAGAAGAACTCATCGCGAGTTGATCGCCGCGGCGTTCATCAGAGCTTGGGCGCACGGCGGGGCAAGGAAGAAGAAGAAGAGCAAGGAGTAGCGGGAAGGAGGGGCGCGCGTGCTCTGTCGCGCCCCCTCCCCCCTACTTATAGCCTCATGGGCTGTGAAGCCGAGGGGGCGGTCGTGGGCTTTACTGCGCCCACGGCCCCACGACCCCCACATTTCCACGACAAAGTTACTGCGTGCAGTAACTCCACGGGAATCCCAGCCGTCCACCTGGGCCACAGCGGATCCGCTCGGGCGCCAAGGCACGGTAGTGGCAGGCCCCGCCTACGGGCATGTCCCGTCACGCGCGTAGGCTGGCAGACAGGCCCGGCCTCGTGTTATCACGTGACAGGCACGGAACGGGCAGCGGCCTGGAGGCTTAGCCAGCATGCTACTTGGATCCCGCCATGACGTTCGAAATACTGTGCAAGTCAGAGTTGGGCGAGTCCGACTCCTTCTAGTCGGCCCGGCGGAAATCAAGCAAGAACCATGTGTCGAGCACCCGGAAAGAGAAACTGCTGAGGCTTCTCGGCCGATCGTCCGTGGCGCCTCACCGGCTTCGGGGACTACTGTCGGAGTAATGGGCCACGGGTAGGCTAACCGGAGCCCCAGAACCTTTCAAGACATCGGGGCAGGCTGCGCCCCTCAAGACCCCAGGAGGAAGAGCCGCCTTCTGAGAAGTCGGCGGCAAGGCGACCAACTGCCCACTCGCGGCCGAGTCCTGGGGACGACTTCAGGATAAGCTGACTCCAGACTGGTGACTTTCGGAGAAGCCGGCCTTGAGGAGTCAGCCCACGACTCCGGCAAAACACCATGTCCTCATCAAGAGGGACGGGACGGGGAGTGGCTACAGTCGAGCCCACTCCCACCCCTTTCCAAAGGCAGGCATGGCCACAGTACACCGTACCCGCGGAGATCTCCGTGCGGCGTGGCACTGTTGCCATGCTGGCCCTGACATCAGCACCGGTGGACCGAATCTTGCGCCCACGATGGCTTGTCTGTACGACCTTTGGGCGGCGGGTCCCACCAGCCAGCGGGATCCCAGAAGACGGCCAGTGCGCCACAAGTCGGACCCGTCAAGAGTCGGCCCCCGAGAGTCGGTCGGATCCTCCCCCGGGGCCCACGCGCCATTAACCAGATGTGATGGAGAGTGGCAATAGTGATCGCCCGCCAGGCGGCGGGCTGTTGCCATGACTCCATGACGAAGCTCGCGTCATTAGAAGCACGGATACAGTAATCTGCAGCCGGCAAGACCCGCCCGCGGCGGACGCGGCCTGTCGGCTCCGTACCTGGCCAGTCGGCGGGGCCCACCAGCCGGCAGGCCCCAGCAGTCGGCGGAGAAGACGGAGGCCGGAGGCACTGACGGCTGGGCCCGCGTCCAGCCAGATTACCATTGTACCCCTAGGGGGGTAGGCCTATATAAACCCCCAGGGCACCCATGCAAAGGGTTGGAACCCATTAGCTCTAGACCAGATCATATAGGAGGGAGAGAGCTAGCCTTGCCCTCTCCTACTTCTAGGGAACAACTCAAGGAGCAATTGTGTAAACACTTTGCCATAGTGATCATGCGGAGACCCCGCAGAGCAGCAGTAGGGGTGTTATCTCCCCGGAGAGCCCTGAAGCTGGGTAAGATTCGCTGGCGTGCATGTCTACGCCTCATCCCGTTTCCAGGCACCGGCGACGTTCTACTCGCCCCCACCATGATAAGCCATCCTTTGGCATATGTCGCACCCAACCCCCGACACTCACGGATACTTCTAAACAGTTGCAAGTGCCGATGATACCAGTGCAGGTGATGCTACCGAACTCAAGTGGGAGTTCGACGAGGATCTGGGTCGTTACTACGTTTCGTTTCCTGATGATCAGTACTGGAGCCCGGTTGGGATGACCGGGAATCTAGCATTTGGGGTTTATCTTCCTTTTATTCGGATCTGACCGTAGTCGGTCTATGAGTGTATTTCGATGATGTGTGAATTATTTATGTATTGCGTGACGTGGCGAGTGTAAGCAAATCTCTCTTTATCCCTTTCTTATTTAGTACATGGGATTGTGTGAAGATTACCACACTTGCGACTAAACCACCATGCGATTATGCCTCTAAGTCGTGCCTCGACACGTGGGAGATATAGCTGCATCGTGGGTGTTACAAAGGGCAGCAAGGTTGATGTAGAGGTCCTCCGTGATCGAATCCCCCTTCGGCAAAATACCGGAAAAGGCCCCATGATGGGATCTCACGAGGACAGAAACTTGCAGTGGCGGAAAAGTATTTCTGGTGTGCCCCTCTGGTATACCAGGAATATTTGGGTATCTATAGAGCTGAGATTGGGGTTGGAGGATCTCCGGGGGATCCACAAGCCCTGGAGGCGCCCCCTAGGGCACGGCCTCCTGGCTTGTGGCCACCTCGTGGCTCCTCTGGCCTCCTCCCGAAGCTTCGTGGGTGTCTTCTTGTCCAAGAAAAATCGTCAAAAAATTCCATTCCGTTTTGTATTGATTTTCTGTAAAAGATAAAAACAAGGAAAAAACAACAACTGGCACTGGGCACTAGGTTAATAGGTTAGTCCCAAAAAATGATATAAAATAGCATAATGATGCATATAAAACATCCAAGATGGATAATACAATAGCATGTAACAATAAAAAAATATAGATATGTTGGAGACACATCAAGCATCCCCAAGCTTAATTCGTGCTCGTACTCGAGTAGGTAAATGATAAAAATAGAATTTTTGATGTGGAATGCTACCTAACATGTTTATCAATGTAATCTTTCCTTGTTCGGCATGAATATTCAGATCCATAAGATTCAAAACAAAAGTTTAATATTGACATAAAAACAATAATATTGCAAGCATACTGTCGGTGTCAAAACTGGTGGATCTCGAGTAGGGGGTCCCGAACTATGCGTCTAAGGCGGATGGTAACAGGAGGCAGGGGACACGATGTTTTATCCAGGTTTGGGCCCTCTTGATGGAGGTAAAACCCTACGTCCTGCTTGATTTATTCTTGATGATATGAGTATTACAAGAGTTGATCTACCACGAGATCGGAGAGGCTAAACCCTAGAAGCTAGCCTATGGTATGATTGTATGTTGTCCTACGGACTAAAACCCTCCGGTTTATATAGACACCGGAAAGGGCTAGGGTTACACAAGGTCGGTTACAAAGGAGGATATATACATATCCGTATTGCCTAGCTTGCCTTCCACGCCAAGTAGAGTCCCATCCGGACACGGGACGAAGTCTTCAATCTCGTATCTTCATAGTCCAACAGTCCGGCCAAAGGATATAGTCCGGCTGTCCGGAGACCCCCTAATCCAGGACTCCCTTAGTAGCCCCTGAACCAGGCTTCAATGACGATAAGTCCGACGCGTAGTGTTGTCTTCGGCATTGCAAGGCGGGTTCCTCCTCCAAATACACCACAGAAGAATTTGAATACAAGGATAGTGTCCGACCCTGCAAAATAAGTTCCACATACCACCGTATAGAGAATAATATTACCACAAATCTAATTTGCTGACACGTTTTGGCAGCATGACATCACGCCACAGCCCGGTAATTATTTGAACCATTTTTCTTTAACCAACCCCGCACATAACTAGAGGCGGTTTCTTGACACGTCTTGTCAAAGCAGAGATCGTATTCCCCTTATTACGGGATTCTCATCAATACGGACGTGGGTAACCCAACCGTGCCTAGGACTCCTAGATTTTAGGCAAGTCCCAAACGGCCACGAGGAGGACGCTTGATATTCACCCTCTTTATAAAGGGACAAGGCTGTTACTTTTTTCCCTCCCGTGCTCAATCGAATCCGTCCCCCGCCTCGATTTCTAACACCCAAAGCCAAGGTCAGGTGCTTCGGACTTTCAATCATGTCCGGATCCAGCCTTCAAGGCCGGTGGATGTCTTCCTCCGTCACGGAGGAGGACATCAAGAAGTTGAGGGAGGCCAGATATCTGACCGCCGAAATTTTGCATAGGCTGCCCACCCGAGGGCAGGTCGTCCCTACTCCCGAACCCAACGAGAGCGTTGTGTTCGTCTCCCACTTCCTCCGAGGACTAGGCCTCACTCTGGATCCCTTTGTCAGGGGTCTTATGTTATATTACGGGCTGGATTTTCACGATCTGGCCCTGGACTCCCTACTTCACATCTCGTCATTTATTGTCGTTTGTGAGGCCTTCCTCCGCATTACGCCTCACTTCGGCTTGTGGCTCAAGACCTTCGATGTGAAGCCGAAGATGGTCGAGGGACAGTATGCAGCGTGCAGAGGTGCTTTAATAAGCAAAATTGCTGATGCTCCATGGCCAAAGGGTTCCTTTCCAGAGGTGTCTGGATTGTGGCAACGGGAGTGGTTTTACGTCACAACTCCCCGAAGTGCCAAGTGGGCAGCTGCCCCCACCTTTTGCTCGGGCCCTCCACCACAACTGATGTCATGGATCAGCAGGGGACTGAGCTGGGGTCTAGCCAAGGACGTGCCAATACTGCAGAGCCGTATCCGAGATCTCTTAGAGGGAGATTTTAGTCTGGTTATGGCAATGCAAGTCATGCTGATTCGTCGAGTCCAGCCTTGCAAACACCGGACCCTCCGCATGTGGGAATGCAACCTAGAAGGACCGCACACTATTAAGAATTTCCTCGGCATGACGCATGAGGAGATGTACAAGTCGTTCTTCGGACCCCACATAGAGTGTCCGGACACTACCGAGGACGTGGGCCTGAGCAGCAACCGCACCGCTGCCCAAGTAAGTAATCCCATGGCCGAACACACCATCCTTTCGTTTATCATGACATCATTATGAAGAATCGCTCTTTTACCAGGACTGGATAACAAAGTCGAAGATGATCCGGTGTTCGGCCCCCCTTCCTGAAGGCTTGGACAATCCGGTGCTGGAAAAGATGCTCGAGCCAGCACCTTGTCCGGTGCCCTCAAAGGAAGATGAAGGGGGGAATAAAGAGGGCGAAAGTGGGCCTCCATCGCTACCTATTCCAACTGAGGGAATGAGCGCCTCCGCGATGAAGGATAACCGAGGGGAAGAATCTGACATTTGCTCTCCCCGGGGAAGGAAGAGGACTACCTCCGAGGATCCGCAAATCAAGGTTTCCAAACGGGAGAAGAAATCTCCGCCAGAGGGTCCTGCCTCGGAGGGTGTTCTTGCCGCACAATGTCCACGCGGGGATCAGCCCTCTAACGAGTTGTAAGTAATCAAAAGGTATTTAATAGTGAAGATATCCTACCTTACTTCTGAGGAAAATAACCGAAGTATTTATCTTGTAGTTCGGATCTTAGCCCTTCTCAGCTGAGCTTGTCTTCGGGGGATCTTCTTCCGGAGATGATGGAGAGAGAAACGCCTCCCCCTGCCACACCGCCTTACGAAGCGGGCGACCCTGAGGTGTCGTCGTGGAGGTCTTCTCCTGATCTGGCAAGGCCAGAAGGTAATCCTATGGCCACCCGAAGTCCTCAGTATCCGGCTCTCGAAGAGAGCAATCAAAAGAGTCTGGCACCGTCTAGTGTGCGGTCAGATGTACGGAGGGATCTGCTGCAGAAGGCGGTTATCTCAGAAGAGCATCGCACATTGATGGGTATGGTGATTGAAAGGATTTCGTCCGCCGAAAGCGGGCTGCATGAAGCCTTTATGAGTCTACTGACGGGTTTCGAGGTACATGAAATGATGTACATTTTTGAAAGTACGGCACGTTTTTAGATGTGCCCTGTGTAGATAGTAGCCCCTGAGACTCTGGTTGTCATCGAAAACAGCGGCAAATAGAGGATCATAGTCCCAAGTAATAACCAGACTACCTTTATGTGCAGGTGGTGGAAGCTCCGGTGGCTAGCCGGACTGATGGGTATGCCGAACTAAAGCGGCAGCTGGATGCGGCAGATGCCGACATCGTGCTTGTCAACGAGTGGCTTGATGAGGCACATGGTGAGTGGCCTTTCTGGTGATCATCACATAATAAGAGCAGCATGATGCCAGTATCTTTAATATGTTGTGACTGCAGATGGAGCGGCCACCGTGGAGACCCTTCAGGCGGAACTTGCCCGAGCCAAGTAGCAAGCCAGGAGTAGCAATACGGCTGCTTTGCAAGCGGCCGAAGAGTTAAGGGCCGAACAGGCCGCACATTGGGAGAGCAAAGAGAAAATGGCCAAGATGGCTATAAGGTTAAAAGATACTGCCGACCGTTGCCAGCTTCTTGAAGAAGAAAACTGGGCGAAGGCGACTGACCTAGAAAAGGCCATGATGGCAACCAAAGACACCCGCTCTGCGATGAGAGCAAAAAAGGAGGAGATGTGTCAAGCCAGGGATATCGCGGCTGGGAAACCCTTTATGCTGCGGAGGAAGTTTGGAGATCCTCGGTATGCCCCTCTGGACCGGCTGTGGAGTTCGGCGGACGCATATCTAGACTTGGCGGCGAGTGCTGTCGATGCGGCCGAATACTTCCGAGATCAAATAGATCGTGAAGTGGATAATCTATTCTGGTCACAATTTAACGTTCCAGAGCGTCTACTTCCATTGACTGATCGTCTTGTCGAATGGGCCGAGCTGAATAGATTGTCCGGACTCGCCATGAGGTCTGTTGTGGATCATCTATGGCCGGAAAGGCCAAAGCCGAACAACTATTTTAGTTTGGTGCAGCAGTTCCTTGGTGCGGTGCCCTGCATTAATGCGATGAAGAGGTCGGCATGCAAAGAAGGCTCGTGGATGGCCCTTGCCCATGTTAAAACTTACTGGGCGGAGATGGATGCCACCACTGTTGCGGCGCAGGGTTCGGCCATAGGCCAAGTGGCTGCCGAGCACTATTTTGAAGAAGTTCTTGAAGGCGCTCGTTCGGTAGAGGCCCAGTGCTCGAAGAATATTATGTTTGAGTGACATGTATTCCCATTGTAAAAACAATGTTTTATTAAGTTTATCAAGGCTGTATTTATACTTTTGCCCGAAAGTATTATGATGCCTCCTGTGCGGCCGTTTATGTATATATGTATATAACCTGAAAGATTGTAGTCGTCGGCTTCATCCCCCATGCATATAATGCGGGGGTGTTCGCAGAAGACGCGTGTTCACACTTGATCCAATGTCTTGGTCCATTAAGGAGGTGATAGCACAGGGAACTAGGCAACCGGACTATAAATGCTTTAACACTTTCACTTAGCCAGAGGAGTTTGACAGTGGGGCTACTATATAGCCCCTGGTGGCTCCGCACTCATCCGAATTCGGGGTGCGTACATGCCTGGCTGGGAAACAGCCCTTCGTTAAGGTGGAGGAATCCTGAAGATTTCGATAGGTCATCGAGTGGTTGACCAGTCTCACGCTATATCATGACAGTCAGTTTTCGGCTTTCTCTACTAAGGTGCTCGTCCAGATGAACCAGGGCACAATCGCAGTAGTTCTCCTGGTGTTGCCTTAGCCGATAGAGCGGAACGTAAGGCAGCAAAACACAGGAGCCGGGAAAACCCAACATTTGACCAAAGACATGATTCGGAGGTGATGCATATAAGGCCAAACTCACGACGCCGAACACTCCCTAAGATATTCGGTCTTTATGGTGTAAACTGGGCCTACACAGTGCCCTTTGTAATAAGCCCCTGGTGTCCAGGTACGTGCAATATTCTGACGTGTCCACATGCCAATACGTCAGCATCCTTCTTAATTATACTGAGAATCCGAGGGATGTGTATCAACAAGAGACAGTAAAAAAGGTTTATGCAGGGTCTTAATCTAAAAAGAATCCTTGGAACGGGTCCCTGCTGCACGTCTGCGCCTGTGTCTCCGTTGTGCCGTATTCTGGACGGGTGTAGCACGATGGTCATCTAAAAAAGAGAGGAACTTAATTGAAAAGTTGCCGTGCAAAAGGTAAGTTATAGTAAATAAACAATATGAGTAAAGTTGAGCCTGATTGTCACTTGTGCGCATGCGTTGAGCCCCTTGTATTGTAATAGGGGTATACCCATCAAACCTGTATCAATTACATGTAGCAGTACCGGACTCGTCGAACCGTGTCCGTGGTCTTAACGACCTGTCAGATGCTTTAGTTGGTGAGGCCGTTTAGTGTGCGACTGCCAAGGCAGCCGCCCGGTCTTCCGCGCGCAAGGACCGCTCAATATTTCCATTTACTGCAATGATGCCACATGGACCGGGCATCTTAAGCATGAGGGAGGCGTAATGCGGTATTGCATTAAAGTGAGCGAAAGCTTCGCATCCGAGTAGTGCTTGATAGCCACTTTGGAGCAGAGCAATGTGGAACGTTAAATTTTTGTTGTGGAAGTTATCGAGAAAGCCGAATATAACCTCTAGTAGCAGGGAGCCCGTGCAATGGGCCTCTGGGCCTGGCGTTACTCCTTTAAAGGTAGTATTGCTGCGGCTAATTTTTGTTGGGTCTATCCCCATTTTGCGGATTGTGTCCTGATATATCAGGTTTAAACTGCTGCCACCGTCCATCAGGACTCGTGTGAAGTGGTTATTGGGTCTAATACCAAGGCAGCCCATCCTACATGCTGGATACTTGCCGAGTAATCTCAATTGTCGATGGTGACTGGTTGGGACAACCAGTGGCAAGACTCCGCGGTGATAGGCCCTGGGGCATGTGTCTCTAGGAGTGCCGCTTTGTTTCTCCCCTTTGTCACGTGTAATACATTTACTGTTTTGACTTCTGGTGGGAACTTCTTCTATTCCCCAATGCTTTGCTTGCGAGGCTCGTCCTCGTCTTCGCTTGGTGTATCATGCCCCTTGTGTTCGGCGTTGAGCTTGTTGGACTGCTTGAAGACCCAACATTCTCTATGAGTATGATTTGAAGGTTTATCGGAGGTGCTATGGATCTGACATATTTGGTCCAGAATCTTGTTTAGGTTGTACAGTTCATCTCTGTTGCCTTTGGGGGGGGGCAGCTTTTAATGACCTGCCCGAGAGCTTTTGAATCCGGCGTTTACCGCTATGCTCTTCGGGCTATCTTCTTTATTCCGGCGCTTGTTTTTGTTGCGTCGTGATTTCCTGTTTCCATCCCTGACTTCGGATGTACTTGGGTCACTGGTGCTGCATCGGGCTAACCAGCTGTCCTCGCTCGCGCAAAAGCGGGTCATGAGGCTTGTTAATGCTGCCATTGTTCTCGGCTTTTCTTGGCCGAGGTGTCTGGCAAGCCATTGTCTCAAACGCTATGCTTGAAATCTGCTAAGGCTTCGGCGTCCGGAGAGTCGACTATTTGGTTCTTTTTAGTGAGGAACCTGTTCCAAAGCTTTCGGGCTGACTCTCCGGGCTGTTGAGTCCTACTGCATCCGGTGGTCGGACATAGGTCCCTTGAAAATTTGCCCGAAAGGCGTCTTCGAGCTCTTCCCAGCTTCCAATGGAGTTCTCGGGGAGGCTTTTAAGCCAGTGCCGAGCTGGCCCTTTGAGCTTGAGGGGTGAGTACTTGATGGCGTGGAGATCGTCTCCATGAGCCATATGAATATGGAGGATGTAGTCCTCAATCCAGACCCCAGGGTCTGTCATTCCATTGTACGCCTCTATGTTTACAGGTTTGAATCCCTCTAGAAATTCATGGTCCAGCACCTCATCAGTGAAACATAGGGGGTGTGCGGCACCCCTGTATTTTGATGTACCGTGGTATTGGGATGTTTGTTGTGTTGTATTGCATGTTGGAGCGCGCCTGCGTGGCCCGTAGATGGATCTGGTTGCGCCGTACTTTTGATGCGAGTCCTCATGTGGATCGTGTACCGGCTTATGTGCGACGTCGTTTGCCGTTCTATGTTGGCCACAAGGTCGTCTATCCGACTAGATGACCATTTTGTTTTTTGATTGCGGGGGATCTAAGGCCTCCTCATCGAATTCAGGTAGCAGCTTTCGCTTTGGATAGCTCTTGGTGTGGCGATTACCGCCGTACTTCGCTGCAGTCTTGAGTACTTCACTCCATCTGATTCTGAGTGTGTCTTGTGCAGCCCAGAGCCTTTGCTTCTGCTTTTTCAGACTCCTCGCAGTGGCAACCAGCCTTTGATGGGCATTCTGTTGCTCCGGGTGCTTGTCCGGTGTGATGTCGTCCGGACTGTTATCTTCGACGGGATCGGGTTGTTCGGTTTGATTCTCCGTGTTGCCCTGGTCGGGCGATGGTTCACCCTGCTCTATCGCTAGGTCTATATGACCGGTGTTTCTGCCGGGGCGGGATTTGGAGCGGCGCTTACACCGCCTGTCGGTGTCAAAACCGGCGGATCTCGGGTAGGGGGTCCCAAACTGTGCGTCTAGGCCGGATGGTAACAGGAGGCAAGGGACACGAAGTTTTACCCAGGTTTGGGCCCTCTTGATGGAGGTAAAACCCTACGTCCTGCTTGATTAATATTGAAGATATGGGTGTTACAAGAGTAGATCTACCACGAGATCAGAGAGGCTAAACCCTAGAAGCTAGCCTATGGTATGATTGTATGTTGTGAGTGTTGTCCTACGGACTAAAACCCTTCGGTTTATATAGACACCGGAGAGGGTTAGGGCTACACAAGGTCGGTTACAAAGGAGGAGATATCCATATACGCATTGCCTAGCTTGCCTTCCACGCCAAGTAGAGTCCCATCCAGACACGAGACGGAGTCTTCAATCTTGTATCTTCATAGTCTAACAATCCGGCCAATGGAGATAGTCCGGCTGTCCGGAGACCCCTTAATCCAGGACTCCCTCAGTAGCCCCTGAACCAGGCTTCAATGACGATGAGTTCGGCGTGCAGTTGTCTTCGGCATTGCAAGGCGGGTTCGTTCTCCGAATACATCACAGAAGAATTTGAATACGAGGATAGTGTCCGACCGTGCAAAATAAGTTCCACATTTCACCGTAGAGAGAATAATATCTCCGCAGATCTAATCCGCTAGCTTGTTTTGGTAACATGACGTCATGTCATGGCCCGGTGATTATTCGAACCGTTTCTCTTAACCCGCTCCACACATAATGCGAGGCGGTTTCTTGACACGTCTTGCCGAAGCGGAGATCGTGTTCCCCTAATTACGGGATTCTCATTAATGCGGTTCGTGGGTAAGCCAACCGTGTCTAGGACTCTTAGATTATAGGTAAGTCCTAAACGGCTACGGAGAGGACGCTTGATATTCACCCTCTTTATAAGGGGACAAGGTTTTCGCTTTTTCCCTCCCGTGCTCAACCAAACCCTTCCCCTGCCTCGAATTCTAACACCCAAAGCTCAGGTTAGGTGCTCCGGACCTTCAACCATGTCCGGATCTAGCCTTCAAGGCCGATGGACGCCCTCTTCCGTTACGGAAGAGGACATTAAGAAGTTGAGGGAGGCCAGATATCTGACCGTTGAGGTTTCGCATTGGCCGCCTGCTAGAGGGCAGGTCATCCCTACTCCCGAACCCAACGAGAATGTTGTGTTCGTCTCCCACTTCCTCCGAGGTCTAGGCCTCACTCTGGATCCTTTCGCCAGGGGCTTGATGTTCTATTACGGGATAGATTTCCACGATCTAGCCCCGGACTCCTTTCTCCACATCACAACGTTTATTGTCGTGTGTGAGGCCTTTCTCCGTGTTACCCCTCACTTTGGCCTGTGGCTCAAGACTTTTGAAGTAAGGCCGAAGATGATCGAGGGGCAACAAGCAGCGTGCGGAGGTGCATCAATAGGCAAGATGGCAGGAGCTCCATGGTCGAGAAGTTCCTTTCCAGAGGTGCCCGAATTATGGCAAAGGGACACTACAAGAAATATGTCAACTTGTGACCACCACTATTGGTCACTGAATGGTCACAAATTTCCATTTGTGACCTTTTTGTGACCAAAAACATAAGGTCAAAAGTTGGCCATCATAAACTGACTATAGCAACCTTTCTTCTGGAATGGTCGAAAATGTTTATGACCAAAATACGTCTACTGTGGCGTTTTGGTCACTAGCAACCTCCCCAGGCCACGTAGGCATCCAGCGTGGCAATCTGACGTGGCACAAGATTCAGCCCGGTCCAATTCGATTTTCTACATGGGCCTAGCCCAACAATTCGGCCTTTTTATTGTATTTTTTTCTTGTTAATTTTTGCTAGCTACATGGGCTTGGGCCATTAATTCGGCCTTTTTTTCTAAGATGCAGCCTTTTACAGTTTATTGATATTTTATTTTCATCCTTTTTTTGCCACTGGTCCCACCAATCAGATTGGTCCCACTTGTCATGCTTATCACAAAATTGATCCCACACATCAAAAATTTCAAAATCTGTCAAACAACTATTATAACGTGGACCCCCTTGTCAGGTTTCCATTTGACAGGTATTCAATACACAATCATTATTTCAAACAATCCAAATAGCAAATGAAATTCGTCCAAAACAACACGGCATTAGTCTATTACAAACATTACAGTATACTACAGCCCAGATAAGCCTACTACTGCCTACATTTACAACACATAATATGCTAGTCTTTGTTGATATGCTTCACAGCTTCGAACTTGGATTTGCACTTCACCTGTGCAAAAAACAAGAATGAACATATAAGAATAAGAATCTGTACAGAACATCAAACAGTAGCCAATGAGGGATCCAATAACTTATAAGCAAGAATTGACAGCAAACATGTATTGATACCTAGTGTTGACTGTATCTACATCTAAACTGAATGTTGATCCAAAGTGTTGACTAAATCTGCATCTAAACTGAATACTCTTAACTGAACATAGACAAGTGATATGCTAATCAGGTGTCAGAATGATATCTGATTCAACAAGGTTAACCAAATTTCCCACATAGTTTTGGGGAAATTCTATTTATCTACAGTGATTGGTAGCTATTGATGGCAATGTGACAGTATAGACAGACTTGTGGCTGCTCATTTGTATTCAGGTAACTATGGCAGTGATGCAAATAGACTTGTGGCTGCTCATTCACTAGCTATGGCAATGATGCAAATAGACTTGTGGCTACTCATTCACATTCACAGCAACACTTCAGCATTCATCTACAAGCAACTATTGACCATCATATCAGACGGGATAGGAAGGGTCACCTGACATATTGAACTCGATGCTGTAGAAGGCCGATGATGTGGTGGTACAGAGCAGGCCCTTTGTGGCTGGCTAGATGCGCCCCTCCTCCTCCTGCTCCTCGAGCAGGACAAGGACGGCGGCCGCTAGGCTCGTTGAGATCGGGATGCTGGGGGAGGCGAGCACTCCGTGAGGTACTCCATGACGTCGGGCGCATCATCTGTGGCAGGATGCCGATCGCCAGGTTGACCGCGATCACGAACAGCAGCGTCACCAGCACCGCCGCCTATACGCATTCTAGCCATGTTGACAGTGTCAGAAACTCGACGGATTTTCAAAACGAAGTACTGCTGGTGCTGCTACCGCTGCAGAATTGGTTGGAGATGCACCCACCTTGTTGGTGTAGATGGTCCAGTTGGTGAAGAGCTCTGACAGCATGGCTCCGAGCTGCCCAAAGAGCACACGGAGGCGCCCACGGAGATGTTGTCTCTGATGAACAGGGTACGTTGAGATTGCAAAGCAGTCCTCCCCTCTTGTCGCAGACACTGCAAGACATCACATCTTTCAAAAAAAATTAACCAGTCTCAAGTTAACTTGTGTAGTAAAAGTTACCCTACACCTACAAAACACAACCATGCATGTACAGGCACTATATGTACACAACAAGACATATCAACAGAGACCATAAATGTTCAGGGTTATGCATGATGGATGTTGAGCACTTCTGTTGCTTATTCAGAGTAAAAAAGGGTACCCCAGAAAATTTAAACATATTTTGCTACACGGAACCATGAGCTACCCATTTAGCAAGAACGGTACAGGAACAAACCATGAGCTATCTATCCAGCATATTATGCGCACGCGTGAGAATACTCGGGTATACTTAACTTGGTTTAGTACCCAGGTACAGTTTAAAAGCATATCAGATTAGGTATACAATCATGCACCTGGGTTTAACTTATCAGGTTTCTTCACTTTCAATTTACATAGCAGAGGAGCTAAATTGATTACCCAAAACATGCATGCTAGTGGTCTACTGGAAGCATCACAAAGTTAATGTTTTTCTTACCACACTGCTATCAAGAACCTCCCTACTTCAAAAAGAAAAAAGAACAGACACTTCTAGTTTGTATAATCTAAAATTGAACACTGAAATTTAAGAATGAAAAGATGATTGAACACTGTAAGAGGTTAGCAAGTTAATTGTTGGTTTCATCACAAGTACCAGGACAGGTGTTGCAACAACCAACAGAATTTAAAAAATCTATAGACATGCACAGACCACAACACATTTACCGACATTGATGGACGAGCCTAACACATTTACCAAGTCTGGATTTGCATGAACAAGATGACCAGTTTCACATCGGATTTGCATGAACATGTAAAACCTAGCAAGTATTTGCATGAACAAGATAATGATGTCCATCCAACAGAGACAATAAACCAGCTTATCACAAGCATGATGCTGGACTCCATTGCCGGAATCTACAGCTAGGCACTCAAGCTTAAGGGGATCCTCATGTGGATCGAGCCTGCATGTTAATCTTTACACTAGCAGGGCCATTTCTGCAGGGACAACAAAGCAGAAGTGAAAGCTTCTGCTGGTATACGAATTCTGAACCACACATTCGTACTATCAGACTTTGGGTCATTTCTGCAACTACACAGTCACTAATCTCCATGTTTGGACGGGACAAAATCATAACTCAGTTATAGGTCCCAATTCCCATTACTTATAAAACAGATTCTCTATGGGTTTTCCTTCTTCGCCATCGACAATTGGACATGGATCGACTGAACTGATCCAGCAGAAAAAAGTACTCACAATTCGCTTAGACGGTGTGGGAGCAGCAGACGGCGGGCTGGAGAGAGAGAGGAGGTTGTGTAGGTCGACCGCGAGCAGCGTCCACCACGCCGGCTACTGGGAGCCGCGCTTGGAGAAGACACTGACCTCGCCCTTGCGCTGCCACATCTGCAAGGCAAGGCAGCAAACTGGGAGAATCAGAGGTGGCCGAGCCAGTATGAAGAATTTGAGGCATGGAAGGAGTCGGAGTGTGTGCGCCGCATGGACGCCACCGCCGGCTTGACGGGGGAGCAGGGGGCGGACTTGGTCGGGCACAACACCACGCCCAAGCCGCTGCCGGCTTGACGGGGGAGCAGGGGGCGTACTTGGTCGGGCACAGCACCTCGCCCATGCCGCCGGTGAGCCACTGGTCCAGCTGGTGGTGGTGGTGCATGATGGCGGCGCCCTGGACCAGATCGATCAAATCTCCCCCGCGAGGATGGATTTGAATCGGATCGCGAGGGTGGAGGGAGGCAGCATAGGGGAAGGGAGGGAGGAGGCGGACGACGCAGGGGAGGGGAGGGAGGATCGCGTGGACGCCGTCGACGGCGCATCCGGTGCTGCACCTCCATCCCGCGGATCCAGAGCTCGGTCGCCATGGCTGCGCCACGGGCTAGGGTTTTGGACGCTTGGGAAAGAAGGAGAAGGTGGGGGCGCCAGCGGTGG
>NC_041382.1:664867272-664904113 GCF_002162155.2 Triticum dicoccoides | reverse complement strand
AGTCTAGGAGGACTTAGGAGAGTTAGGGTTTTGGCTTAGGTGGGCTTGGGGTGAGGACTGTCGTTGGATCCACGAGCATCCAACGGTGTTCCATTCATGATCCGCGTGAAACGTCCACGGACCAATCAAAATGCAGTACACGTGTATGATGTCATGACCAACTAAATTGGTCGTAGTTAACTAAAAAATTGGTCGTAGTTGACTAAATATTCATTTTTCATTTTGCAAGTGCTCAAAATGAGTTTTTTTATGAAGGACCTACAATATATATGTTGTAAAATTGGACCAAATCAATTTTATAAAATATTAGGACATATTTAATGCATAATTGACCAAATTGTTGGGTCTGAAAAGTTTTTGATTCACCTCTCGTGAAAAAGACAAATTTCCGCCTATCCAGCTGAAAACGGATCAAAATTGAACTGCACCTACCTCATAGTTTGCTCTTTATTTTTTCCAAAAATCATTTCTAGGTACATAAGTATCTATTTAATCATAGAAACACCAAAAAAATTCCAAGATTCAACCACTAGCTAGGAACGGTCATTCCCGCCGTTTTGGCCGCATTTTGAAATGGGCATAAAAAATTCAAAAAAATCAAAAAATTGGGAAACCTTCGCATTGTGTCATTATATGTGGCCAAGTTCCTAGGAAAAATAACAAACTTGTAATACGGCAATTATTTTAAAAAAGTGTTCTCAGAAACGAGCTATCACGTGTGGAGATCAATGGCTTTCAAGCCAAATGATCAATCTTATGGCCACATCCATGGCATAGTTTGTTAAAATGATCTCATATTGTGCACAAGGGTGCATATTGGAATGGCAAACAATGTTGCATAAGGAAGTTTTCGTTTTCTTTGGACGAAAAAACCATTTTCCATTTTTAGTGCCCAAAAGGAGGTTTTTTGTGATGGACCTACCAAATAATTGTTGCAAAATTGGACCAAATCATTTTTCTAAAATACTAGGCCATATTTAATGCAAAATTGACCAAATGGTTGGGCGTAAACAGTTTTTATCCACCTCTGGTGAAAAAGACAAATTCCCGTCGATTCAGTAGGAAGCGGGTCAAATTTGAACTGTAGCTGCCTCGTAGTTTGCTCTTTATTTTTTTCCAAAAATCATTTCTAGGTACATAAGTATCTATTTAATCAAAGAAACACCAAAATAAATTCCAACATTCAACCACTAGCTAGGAACGGTCATTCCCGCCGTTTTGACCTCATTTTCAAACGGGCATAAAAAATTCAAAAAAAATCAAAAAATTGGGAAACCTTCGCATTGTGTCATTATATGTGACCAAGTTCCCAGGAAAAATAATAAACTAGTAATACGCCAATTATTTTAAAAAAGTGTTCTCAGAAACGAGCTATCACGTGTGGAGATCAATGGCTTTCAAGCCAAATGATCAATCTTATGGCCACATCCATGGCATAGTTTGTTCAAATGATCTCATATTGTGCACAAGGGTGCATATCGGAATGGCAAACAATGTTGCATAAGGAAGTTTTCATTTTCTTTGGACGAAAAAACCATTTTCCATTTTTAGTGCCCAAAAGGAGGTTTTTTGTGAAGGACCTACCAAATAATTGTTGTAAAATTGGACCAAATCATTTTTCTAAAATACTAGGCCATATTTAATGCAAAATTGACCAAATGGTTGGGTGTAAACAGTTTTTATCCACCTCTGGTGAAAAAGACAAATTCTCGTCGATTCGTTTGAACTGTAGCTGCCTCGTAGTTTGCTCTTTATTTTTTCCAAAAATCATTTCTAGGTACATAAGTATCTATTTAATAAGAGAAACACCAAAAAAAATTCCAAGATTCAACCACTAGCTAGGAACGGTCATTCCCGCCGTTTTGACCGCATTTTGAAACGGGCATAAAAAATTCAAAATAAATCAAAAAGTTGGGAAACCTTCGCATTGTGTCATTATATGTGACCAAGTTCCCAGGAAAAATAATAAACTTGTAATACGCGAATTATTTTAAAAAAGTGTTCTCAGAAACGAGCTATCATGTGTGGAGATCAATGGCTTTCAAGCTAAATGATCAATCTTATGGCCACATCCATGGCATAGTTTGTTCAAATGATCTCATATTGTGCACAAGGGTGCATATTGGAATGGCAAACAATGTTGCATAAGGAATTTTTCATTTTCTTTGGACGAAAAAACCATATTCCATTTTTTAGTGCCCAAAAGGAGGTTTTTTGTGAAGGACCTACCAAATAATTGTTGCAAAATTGGACCAAATCATTTTTATAAAATACTAGGCCATATTTAATGCACAATTGACCAAATGGTTGGGTGTAAACAGTTTTTATCCACCTCTGATGAAAAAGACAAATTCCCGTCGATTAAGTAGGAAGCGGGTCAAATTTGAACTGTAGTTGCCTCGTAGTTTGCTCTTTATTTTTTTCCAAAAATCATTTCTAGGTACATAAGTATCTATTTAATCAGAGAAACACGAAAAAAATTCCAAGATTCAACCACTAGCTAGGAACGGTCATTCCCGCCGTTTTGACCGCATTTTCAAACGGGCATAAAAAATTCAAAAAAAAATCAAAAAATTGGGAAACCTTCGCATTGTGTCATTATATGTGACCAAGTTCCCAGGAAAAATAATAAACTTGTAATACGCCAATTATTTTTAAAAAGCGTTCTCAGAAATGAGCTATCATGTGTGGAGATCAATGGCTTTCAAGCCAAATGATCAATCTTATGGCCACATTCATGGCATAGTTTGTTCAAACGATCTCATATTGTGCACAAGGGTGCATCTTGGAATTCCAAACAATGTTGCCTAAGGGAGTTTTCATTTTCTTTGCACGGAAAATTCATTTTCCATTTTCTGAGTGCCCGAAATGAGTTTTTTTGTGAAGGACCTCCGAAATATTTGTTGCAAAATTGGACCAAATCATTTTTCTAAAATACTAGGCCATATTTAATGCACAATTGACCAAATGGTTGGGTGTAAACAGTTTTTATCCACCTCTGGTGAAAAAGACAAATTCCCGTCGATTCATTTGAACTCTAGCTGCCTCGTAGTTTGCTCTTTATTTTTTCCAAAAATCATTTCTAGGTACATAAGTATCTATTTAATCAGAGAAACACCAAAAAAATTCCAAGATTCAACCACTAGCTAGGAACGGTCATTCCCGTCGTTTTGACCGCATTTTGAAACGGGCATAAAAAATTCAAAAAAAATCAAAAAATTGGGAAACCTTCGCATTGTGTCATTATATGTGACCAAGTTCCCAGGAAAAATAATAAATTTGTAATACACCAATTATTTTAAAAAAGTGTTCTTAGAAACGAGCTATCATGTGTGGAGATCAATGGCTTTCAAGCCAAATGATCAATCTTATGGCCACATCCATGTCATAGTTTGTTCAAATGATCTCATATTGTGCACAAAGGGTGCATATTGGAATGGCAAACAATGTTGCATAAGGAAGTTTTCATTTTCTTTGGACGAAAAAACCATTTTCCATTTTTTAGTGCCCAAAAGGAGGTTTTTTGTGAAGGACCTACCAAATAATTGTTGCAAAATTGGACCAAATCATTTTTCTAAAATACTAGGCCATATTTAATGCACAATTGACCAAATGGTTGGGTGTAAACAGTTTTTATCCACCTCTGATGAAAAAGACAAATTCCCGTCGATTCAGTAGGAAGCGGGTCAAATTTGAACTGTAGCTGCCTCGTAGTTTGCTCTTTATTTTTTCCAAAAATCATTTCTAGGTACATAAGTATCTATTTAATCAAAGAAACACCAAAATAAATTCCAACATTCAACCACTAGCTAGGAACGGTCATTCCCGCCGTTTTGACCGCATTTTCAAACGGGCATAAAAAATTCAAAAAAAATCAAAAAATTGGGAAACCTTCGCATTGTGTCATTATATGTGACCAAGTTCCCAGGAAAAATAATAAACTAGTAATACGCCAATTATTTTAAAAAAGTGTTCTCAGAAACGAGCTATCACGTGTGGAGATCAATGGCTTTCAAGCCAAATGATCAATCTTATGGCCACATCCATGGCATAGTTTGTTCAAATGATCTCATATTGTGCACAAGGGTGCATATCGGAATGGCAAACAATGTTGCATAAGGAAGTTTTCATTTTCTTTGGACGAAAAAACCATTTTCCATTTTTAGTGCCCAAAAGGAGGTTTTTTGTGAAGGACCTACCAAATAATTGTTGTAAAATTGTACCAAATCATTTTTCTAAAATACTAGGCCATATTTAATGCACAATTGACCAAATGGTTGGGTGTAAACAGTTTTTATCCACCTCTGGTGAAAAAGACAAATTCCCGTCGATTCATTTGAACTGTAGCTGCCTCGTAGTTTGCTCTTTATTTTTTCCAAAAATCATTTCTAGGTACATAAGTATCTATTTAATAAGAGAAACACCAAAAAAAATCCAAGATTCAACCACTAGCTAGGAACGATCATTCCCGCCGTTTTGACCGCATTTTGAAACGGGCATAAAAAATTCAAAAAAAATCAAAAAGTTGGGAAACCTTCGCATTGTGTCATTATATGTGACCAAGTTCCCAGGAAAAATAATAAACTTGTAATACGCGAATTATTTTAAAAAAGTGTTCTCAGAAACGAGCTATCATGTGTGGAGATCAATGGCTTTCAAGCTAAATGATCAATCTTATGGCCACATCCATGGCATAATTTGTTCAAATGATCTCATATTGTGCACAAGGGTGCATATTGGAATGGCAAACAATGTTGCATAAGGAAGTTTTCATTTTCTTTGGACGAAAAAACCATATTCCATTTTTTAGTGCCCAAAAGGAGGTTTTTTGTGAAGGACCTACCAAATAATTGTTGCAAAATTGGACCAAATCATTTTTATAAAATACTAGGCCATATTTAATGCACAATTGACCAAATGGTTGGGTGTAAACAGTTTTTATCCACCTCTGATGAAAAAGACAAATTCCCGTCGATTAAGTAGGAAGCGGGTCAAATTTGAACTGTAGTTGCCTCGTAGTTTGCTCTTTATTTTTTTCCAAAAATCATTTCTAGGTACATAAGTATCTATTTAATCAGAGAAACACGAAAAAAAATCCAAGATTCAACCACTAGCTAGGAACGGTCACTCCCGCCGTTTTGACCGCATTTTCAAACGGGCATAAAAAATTCAAAAAAAAAATCAAAAAATTGGGAAACCTTCGCATTGTGTCATTATATGTGACCAAGTTCCGAGGAAAAATAATAAACTTGTAATACGCCAATTATTTTTAAAAAGTGTTCTTAGAAATGAGCTATCATGTGTGGAGATCAATGGCTTTCAAGCCAAATGATCAATCTTATGGCCACATTCATGGCATAGTTTGTTCAAACGATCTCATATTGTGCACAAGGGTGCATCTTGGAATTCCAAACAATGTTGCCTAAGGGAGTTTTCATTTTCTTTGCACGGAAAATTCATTTTCCATTTTCCGAGTGCCCGAAATGAGTTTTTTTGTGAAGGACCTCCGAAATATTTGTTGCAAAATTGGACCAAATCATTTTTCTAAAATACTAGGCCATATTTAATGCACAATTGACCAAATGGTTGGGTGTAAACAGTTTTTATCCACCTCTGGTGAAAAAGACAAATTCCCGTCGATTCATTTGAACTCTAGCTGCCTCGTAGTTTGCTCTTTATTTTTTCCAAAAATCATTTCTAGGTACATAAGTATCTATTTAATCAGAGAAACACCGAAAAAAATTCCAAGATTCAACCACTAGCTAGGAACGGTCATTCCCGCCGTTTTGACCGCATTTTGAAACGGGCATAAAAAATTCAAAAAAAAATCAAAAAATTGGGAAACCTTCGCATTGTGTCATTGTATGTGACCAAGTTCCCAGGAAAAATAATAAATTTGTAATACGCCAATTATTTTAAAAAAGTGTTCTTAGAAACGAGCTATCATGTGTGGAGATCAATGGCTTTCAAGCCAAATGATCAATCTTATGGCCACATCCATGTCATAGTTTGTTCAAATGATCTCATATTGTGCACAAAGGGTGCATATTGGAATGGCAAACAATGTTGCATAAGGAAGTTTTCATTTTCTTTGGACGAAAAAACCATTTTCCATTTTTTAGTGCCCAAAAGGAGGTTTTTTGTGAAGGACCTACCAAATAATTGTTGCAAAATTGGACCAAATCATTTTTGTAAAATACTAGGCCATATTTAATGCACAATTTACCAAATGGTTGGGTGTAAACAGTTTTTATCCACCTCTGATGAAAAAGACAAATTCCCGTCGATTCAGTAGGAAGCGGGTCAAATTTGAACTGTAGCTGCCTCGTAGTTTGCTCTTTATTTTTTCCAAAAATCATTTCTAGGTACATAAGTATCTATTTAATCAAAGAAACACCAAAATAAATTCCAACATTCAACCACTAGCTAGGAACGGTCATTCCCGCTGTTTTGACCGCATTTTCAAACGGGCATAAAAAATTCAAAAAAAATCAAAAAATTGGGAAACCTTCGCATTGTGTCATTATATGTGACCAAGTTCCCAGGAAAAATAATAAACTAGTAATACGCCAATTATTTTAAAAAAGTGTTCTCAGAAACGAGCTATCACGTGTGGAGATCAATGGCTTTCAAGCCAAATGATCAATCTTATGGCCACATCCATGGCATAGTTTGTTCAAATGATCTCATATTGTGCACAAGGGTGCATATAGGAATGGCAAACAATGTTGCATAAGGAAGTTTTCATTTTCTTTGGACGAAAAAACCATTTTCCATTTTTAGTGCCCAAAAGGAGGTTTTTTGTGAAGGACCTACCAAATAATTGTTGTAAAATTGGACCAAATCATTTTTCTAAAATACTAGGCCATATTTAATGCACAATTGACCAAATGGTTGGGTGTAAACAGTTTTTATCCACCTCTGGTGAAAAAGACAAATTCCCGTCGATTCATTTGAACTGTAGCTGCCTCGTAGTTTGCTCTTTATTTTTTCCAAAAATCATTTCTAGGTACATAAGTATCTATTTAATAAGAGAAACACCAAAAAAAATCCAAGATTCAACCACTAGCTAGGAACGGTCATTCCCGCCGTTTTGACCGCATTTTGAAACGGGTATAAAAAATTCAAAAAAAATCAAAAAGTTGGGAAACCTTCGCATTGTGTCATTATATGTGACCAAGTTCCCAGGAAAAATAATAAACTTGTAATACGCGAATTAGTTTAAAAAAGTGTTCTCAGAAACGAGCTATCATGTGTGGAGATCAATGGCTTTCAAGCTAAATGATCAATCTTATGGCCACATCCATGGCATAGTTTGTTCAAATGATCTCATATTGTGCACAAGGGTGCATATTGGAATGGCAAACAATGTTGCATAAGGAAGTTTTCATTTTCTTTGGACGAAAAAACCATATTCCATTTTTTAGTGCCCAAAAGGAGGTTTTTTCTGAAGGACCTACCAAATAATTGTTGCAAAATTGGACCAAATCATTTTTATAAAATACTAGGCCATATTTAATGCACAATTGACCAAATGGTTGGGTGTAAACAGTTTTTATCCACCTCTGATGAAAAAGACAAATTCCCGTCGATTCAGTAGGCAGCGGGTCAAATTTGAACTGTAGTTGCCTCGTAGTTTGCTCTTTATTTTTTTCCAAAAATCATTTCTAGGTACATAAGTATCTATTTAATCAGAGAAACACGAAAAAAATTCCAAGATTCAACCACTAGCTAGGAACGGTCATTCCCGCCGTTTTGACCGCATTTTCAAACGGGCATAAAAAATTCAAAAAAAAAACAAAAAATTGGGAAACCTTCGCATTGTGTCATTATATGTGACCAAGTTCCCAGGAAAAATAATAAACTTGTAATACGCCAATTATTTTTAAAAAGTGTTCTCAGAAATGAGCTATCATGTGTGGAGATCAATGGCTTTCAAGCCAAATGATCAATCTTATGGCCACATTCATGGCATAGTTTGTTCAAACGATCTCATATTGTGCACAAGGGTGCATCTTGGAATTCCAAACAATGTTGCCTAAGGGAGTTTTCATTTTCTTTGCACGGAAAATTCATTTTCCATTTTCCGAGTGCCCGAAATGAGTTTTTTTGTGAAGGACCTCCGAAATATTTGTTGCAAAATTGGACCAAATCATTTTTCTAAAATACTAGGCCATATTTAATGCACAATTGACCAAATGGTTGGGTGTAAACAGTTTTTATCCACCTCTGGTGAAAAAGACAAATTCCCGTCGATTCATTTGAACTCTAGCTGCCTCGTAGTTTGCTCTTTATTTTTTCCAAAAATCATTTCTAGGTACATAAGTATCTATTTAATCAGAGAAACACCAAAAAAAATTCCAAGATTCAACCACTAGCTAGGAACAGTCATTCCCGCTGTTTTGACCGCATTTTCAAACGGGCATAAAAAATTCAAAAAAAATCAAAAAATTGGGAAACCTTCGCATTGTGTCATTATATGTGACCAAGTTCCCAGGAAAAATAATAAACTAGTAATACGCCAATTATTTTAAAAAAGTGTTCTCAGAAACGAGCTATCACGTGTGGAGATCAATGGCTTTCAAGCCAAATGATCAATCTTATGGCCACATCCATGGCATAGTTTGTTCAAATGATCTCATATTGTGCACAAGGGTGCATATCGGAATGGCAAACAATGTTGCATAAGGAAGTTTTCATTTTCTTTGGACGAAAAAACCATTTTCCATTTTTAGTGCCCAAAAGGAGGTTTTTTGTGAAGGACCTACCAAATAATTGTTGTAAAATTGGACCAAATCATTTTTCTAAAATACTAGGCCATATTTAATGCACAATTGACCAAATGGTTGGGTGTAAACAGTTTTTATCCACCTCTGGTGAAAAAGACAAATTCCCGTCGATTCATTTGAACTGTAGCTGCCTCGTAGTTTGCTCTTTATTTTTTCCAAAAATCATTTCTAGGTACATAAGTATCTATTTAATAAGAGAAACACCAAAAAAAAATCCAAGATTCAACCACTAGCTAGGAACGGTCATTCCCGCCGTTTTGACCGCATTTTCAAACGGGCATAAAAAATTCAAAAAAAATCAAAAAATTGGTAAACCTTCGCATTGTGTCATTATATGTGACCAAGTTCCCAGGAAAAATAATAAACTAGTAATACGCGAATTATTTTAAAAAAGTGTTCTCAGAAACGAGCTATCACGTGTGGAGATCAATGGCTTTCAAGCCAAATGATCAATCTTATGGCCACATCCATGGCATAGTTTGTTCAAATGATCTCATATTGTGCACAAGGGTGCATATCGGAATGGCAAACAATGTTGCATAAGGAAGTTTTCATTTTCTTTGGACGAAAAAACCATTTTCCATTTTTAGTGCCCAAAAGGAGGTTTTTTGTGAAGGACCTACCAAATAATTGTTGTAAAATTGGACCAAATCATTTTTCTAAAATACTAGGCCATATTTAATGCACAATTGACCAAATGGTTGGGTGTAAACAGTTTTTATCCACCTCTGGTGAAAAAGACAAATTCCCGTCGATTCATTTGAACTGTAGCTGCCTCGTAGTTTGCTCTTTATTTTTTCCAAAAATCATTTCTAGGTACATAAGTATCTATTTAATAAGAGAAACACCAAAAAAAATCCAAGATTCAACCACTAGCTAGGAACGGTCATTCCCGCCGTTTTGACCGCATTTTGAAACGGGCATAAAAAATTCAAAAAAATCAAAAAGTTGGGAAACCTTCGCATTGTGTCATTATATGTGACCAAGTTCCCAGGAAAAATAATAAACTTGTAATACGCGAATTATTTTAAAAAAGTGTTCTCAGAAACGAGCTATCATGTGTGGAGATCAATGGCTTTCAAGCTAAATGATCAATCTTATGGCCACATCCATGGCATAGTTTGTTCAAATGATCTCATATTGTGCACAAGGGTGCATATTGGAATGGCAAACAATGTTGCATAAGGAAGTTTTCATTTTCTTTGGACGAAAAAACCAAATTCCATTTTTTAGTGCCCAAAAGGAGGTTTTTTGTGAAGGACCTACCAAATAATTGTTGCAAAATTGGACCAAATCATTTTTATAAAATACTAGGCCATATTTAATACACAATTGACCAAATGGTTGGGTTTAAACAGTTTTTATCCACCTCTGATGAAAAAGACAAATTCCCGTCGATTCAGTAGGAAGCGGGTCAAATTTGAACTGTAGTTGCCTCGTAGTTTGCTCTTTATTTTTTTCCAAAAATCATTTCTAGGTACATAAGTATCTATTTAATCAGAGAAACACGAAAAAAATTCCAAGATTCAACCACTAGCTAGGAACGGTCATTCCCGCCGTTTTGACCGCATTTTCAAACGGGCATAAAAAATTCAAAAAAAATCAAAAAATTGGGAAACCTTCGCATTGTGTCATTATATGTGACCAAGTTCCCAGGAAAAATAATAAACTTGTAATACGCCAATTATTTTTAAAAAGTGTTCTCAGAAATGAGCTATCATGTGTGGAGATCAATGGCTTTCAAGCCAAATGATCAATCTTATGGCCACATTCATGGCATAGTTTGTTCAAACGATCTCATATTGTGCACAAGGGTGCATCTTTGAATTCCAAACAATGTTGCCTAAGGGAGTTTTCATTTTCTTTGCACGGAAAATTCATTTTCCATTTTCCGAGTGCCCGAAATGAGTTTTTTTGTGAAGGACCTCCGAAATATTTGTTGCAAAATTGGACCAAATCATTTTTCTAAAATACTAGGCCATATTTAATGCACAATTGACCAAATGGTTGGGTGTAAACAGTTTTTATCCACCTCTGGTGAAAAAGACAAATTCCCGTCGATTCATTTGAACTCTAGCTGCCTCGTAGTTTGCTCTTTATTTTTTCCAAAAATCATTTCTAGGTACATAAGTATCTATTTAATCAGAGAAACACCAAAAAAAATTCCAAGATTCAACCACTAGCTAGGAACGGTCATTCCCGCCGTTTTGACCGCATTTTGAAACGGGCATAAAAAATTCAAAAAAAATCAAAAAATTGGGAAACCTTCGCATTGTGTCATTATATGTGACCAAGTTCCCAGGAAAAATAATAAATTTGTAATACGCCAATTATTTTAAAAAAGTGTTCTTAGAAACGAGCTATCATGTGTGGAGATCAATGGCTTTCAAGCCAAATGATCAATCTTATGGCCACATCCATGTCATAGTTTGTTCAAATGATCTCATATTGTGCACAAAGGGTGCATATTGGAATGGCAAACAATGTTGCATACGGAAGTTTTCATTTTCTTTGGACGAAAAAACCATTTTCCATTTTTTTAGTGCCCAAAAGGAGGTTTTTTGTGAAGGACCTACCAAATAATTGTTGCAAAATTGGACCAAATCATTTTTCTAAAATACTAGGCCATATTTAATGCACAATTGACCAAATGGTTGGGTGTAAACAGTTTTTATCCACCTCTGATGAAAAAGACAAATTCCCGTCGATTCAGTAGGAAGCGGGTCAAATTTGAACTGTAGCTGCCTCGTAGTTTGCTCTTTATTTTTTTCCAAAAATCATTTCTAGGTACATAAGTATCTATTTAATCAGAGAAACACCAAAAAAATTCCAAGATTCAACCACTAGCTAGGAACGGTCATTGCCGCCGTTTTGACCACATCTTCAAACGGGCATAAAAAATTCAAAAAATTGGGAAACCTTCGCATTGTGTCATTATATGTGACCAAGTTCCCAGGAAAAATAATAAACTTGTAATACGCCAATTATTTTTAAAAAGTGTCCTCAGAAATGAGCTATCATGTGTGGAGATCAATGGCTTTCAAGCCAAATGATCAATCTTATGGCCACATTCATGGCATAGTTTGTTCAAACGATCTCATATTGTGCACAAGGGTGCATCTTGGAATTCCAAACAATGTTGCCTAAGGGAGTTTTCATTTTCTTTGCACGGAAAATTCATTTTCCATTTTCCGAGTGTCCGAAATGAGTTTTTTTGTGAAGGACCTCCGAAATATTTGGTGCAAAATTGGACCAAATCATTTTTCTAAAATACTAGGCCATATTTAATGCACAATTGACCAAATGGTTGGGTGTAAACAGTTTTTATCCACCTCTGGTGAAAAAGACAAATTCCCGTCGATTCATTTGAACTGTAGCTGCCTCGTAGTTTGCTTTTTATTTTTTCCAAAAATCATTTCTAGGTACATAAGTATCTATTTAATCAGAGAAACACCAAAAAAAATTCCAAGATTCAACCACTAGCTAGGAACGGTCATTCCCGCCATTTTGACCACATCTTCAAACGGGCATAAAAAATTCAAAAAATTGGGAAACCTTTGAATTGTGTCATTATATGTGACCAAGTTCCCAGGAAAAATAATAAACTTGTAATACGCCAATTATTTTTAAAAAGTGTTCTCAGAAATGAGCTATCATGTGTGGAGATCAATGGCTTTCAAGCCAAATGATCAATCTTATGGCCACATTCATGGCATAGTTTGTTCAAATGATCTCATATTGTGCACAAGGGTGCATCTTGGAATTCCAAACAATGTTGCCTAAGGGAGTTTTCATTTTCCTTGCACGGAAAATTCATTTTCCATTTTCCGAGTGCCCGAAATGAGTTTTTTTTGTGAAGGACCTCCGAAATATTTGTTGCAAAATTGGACCAAATCATTTTTCTAAAATACTAGGCCATATTTAATGCACAATTAACAAAATGGTTGGTTGTAAAAAGTTTTTATCCACCTCTGGTAAAAAAGACAAATTCCCGCTGATTCAGTTGGAAGCGGATCAAATTTAAACTGTAGCTACCTCGTAGTTTGCTCTTTATTTTTTCTAAAAATCATTTATAGGTACATAAGTATCTATTTAATTAGAGAAACACCAAAAAAATTCCAAGATTCAACAGCTACCTAGGAACGGTCAAGCCCGCCGTTTTGACCACATTTTGAAACGGGCATAAAAAATTCAAAAGAAAATAAAAAAATTGGAAAACCTTCGCATTGTCTCATTATATGTGATCAAGTTTCCGAGAAAAATAATAAACTTGTAATACGATAATTATTTTAAAAAAGTGTTCTCAGAAATGAGCTATCATGTGTGAAGGTCAATGGCTTTCAAGCCAAATGATCAATCTTATGGCCACATTCATGGCATAGTTTGTTCAAATGATCTCATATTGTGCACAAGGGTGCATATTGGAATGGCAAACAATGTTGCCTAAGGAAGTTTTCATTTTCGTTGGACGAAAAAATCATTTTCCATTTTTTGAGTGCCCAAAAGGAGGTTTTTTTGTGAAGGAACTACCAAATAATTGTTGCAAAATTGGACCAAATCATTTTTATAAAATACTAGGCCATATTTAATGCACAATTGACAAAATGGTTGGGTGTAAATTTTTTTGATTCACCTCTCGTGAAAAAGACAAATTTCCACCGATTCAGTAGGAAGCGGGTCAAATTTGAACTGCAGCTGCCTTATAGTTTGCTATTTATTTTTTACAAAAATCATTTCTAGTTACATAAGGACCTATTTAATCATAAATACATGGTTTGGTGGCGATACATACAGGTTTGGGCAGTGGCCGAGGGCCCCAACTCTAGAGCGCGTACACTCGCATGCCCGCCACGTGGTCACCGCGTGACCGTGGTGTTGCCATGCGTTTTGGTCGGCCTAGGCATGTCTAGTGGGTTGGGAACTCCCCAGCTTGGTGCGAGGAAGAAAAGTACAACATAAGATTCTCACGAGGAGACCGATCGATGCTCAAACATGAATTAGCAGCCAAGTGTTTGATTAGCGCTACGGGAAATGTACATGGCTAATGGGCGTGAGTTTTGGCTGAGGATGATCAGTTACTAAGAAGACCGTCTTCACAAATTTTCAGCTCAAAAGGAGGAGCCTAGGTGGTACTTGCTTTGCGAACTACCACACTGGACATAACTACGAATGTTGAAGCTCGGCTCAAAATAATGAACGGATTGAGCTGGCATTAGGTGGAGGATGGTTATTTGGGCATAGGAAACCACTGTAGGAAATGGATACTATTTGGAAATGCCAAAGTGGTACTTCCTTCACAATTCTCTTGTATGGACAGAAACTTGGGAAAACTAGTGTGAGAGATTGGATGAATGAAATGAGCTAAAAATTGGTGTAGGCAAGTTACATAGGTATGGTCATGCGCTGGTAAATTTTCAGATCATTTGGGTAAGCCTAGCTAGTACTTACTTCACAAAGCTTCTCTCAAGGTAGAAACTTTGAAAATTTCCTGAGAAAGATTTACTAGGAAAATTGAGCTGAATATTATCATGTGGCAATGATTTGGGTATGGAAGAGTGCCCGAAAAGTTTGAGGGTAATAGGAGGGGTCTAGATAACACTTGCTTTGCAACGTGCCAATTTGGCCATAAAATATAAATTGAACCTGGGCTCACATAGATGATTTGACTGAGCTGCAATTTGGAGGAGGGTGATAATTTGGGAATATGAAGGAACTGTATAAATTTCATGTCATTTCGATATATAAAAAAGGTACTTCCCTCACAATGCTTCTAGGTGGACAAAAACTTTGGAAATTTGCCGAGGAAGATTTGCTAGGCAAGTGGAGCTGAATTATGTCATGCGGTAATGATTTGGATAGGAAAGAGTGCCCAAAAATTCCGAGGGCAATCAAGAATATATAAATAACACTTCCTTCATAAAGTGCGGTCGTGAACAGAATAGGAAAATGAATATTGTTGAATTAGTTTTGAACTAGGCAAGGAAGGATTTTTACATATTTGATGAAGATATGCCCCAAAGAATTTATGAGATTTTTTTGGGAATTTTGGGAATGATAGAAATATAGGTTGCTTCACAACCTAGGGCAAAAACTACCACATGGACATGACACATAGGCAAAACTGATGAGATGGCGCCTAGTCATCACAACCCACCACAATCTACAAGGATATGACCATCTATATTGGTCATTAACAACTAGAAATAAGGCAGCGGACTAGCACTCTTTGCTTTGTAACCATTTCGTGTAAGGAAATTACGACCTTTTTGACCAAAATGGTCGCAATGGTTTAGGGTTTGGAGCCCCCTGAACAGCTTTTGACCAATTGGTCTAAAATGGTCATAAATTTATAACCAATTCTTCGAGGGTCACTGACAGAAGGTCATAAGTTGACATATTTCTTGTACTGGGAGTGGTTTTACGTCGCGGCTCCCAGAAGTACCAAGTGGGCGGCTGCCCCCGCTTTCCGCTCGGGCCCCCACCACAACTGATGTCATGGATTAGCAGGGGTCTGAGCTGGGCTCCAGCCAAGGACGTGCCTATACTGCAAAGCCACATCCGAGATCTCTTCGAGGGAGATTTCAATTTGGTTGCGGTAATACAAGTTATGCTGGTTCGCCAAGTCCAGCCTTGCAAATGCCGGCCCCTGCGCTTGTGGGAGTTCAACCCAGAGGGACCACGTGCCATTCAAAGTTTCCTCGGTCTGACGCACGAGGAGATGTAAAAGTCATTCTTCGTACCTCAAGTGGAGTGTCCGGATATCACCGAGGACGTGGGCCTGAGCAGTAATCGCGCCGCCGAACAAGTAAGAAATCCTCTAGCCGAACACACACTCTTTTATTCGAGGTTATTTTTGAGAGTTCGCCTTTTGACCAGGACTGGCAAACAAAGGCGAAGATGATTCGGTGTTTGGCCCCCTTCCTGAGGGTTTGGAAAATCCGGTATTGGAGAAGATGCTCGAGGTCACACCTTGCCCGGAACCCTTGAAGGAAGATACCGAGGGGGATAATACGGGTGAACGCGGGCCCCCATCGCTACCCGCTCCGACCGAGGGAATGAGCGTTTCCACGAAGGAGGACGACCGGGGGAGGAAAAGGACTGCTTCCGAGGATCCTGAAGCCGAAGCCTCCAAACGGGAGAAGAAGTCTCCCACAGAGGGTCCTGCCTCGGGGGGTGCTTTTGCCGCACAAAGTCCGTGAGGGGATCTGCCCTCCAACGAGTCGTAAGTGATCCAAAATATTTTAATATTAAGAGTATGCTATCTTTTTCTTCTGAGAAAACAACCACCGCATATATCTTGCAGTTCGGGCCTCAGCCCCTCTCAAATGAGTTCGTCTTCGGGGGATCTTCTTCCGGAGATGATGGAGAGCGAAACGCCTCCCCCGGACTCCTCCACTCCAGAAGCGGGCGACCCCGAAGTGTTGTCGCGGAGGGCCTCTCCGGATCCGGTGAGGCCAGAAGATAGTCCCGTGGACCCCGGAAGTCCCCAGTGTCCGGCTCCCGAAGAGAGCATACGAAAGAGTCCGGCACCGTCTAGTGTGCGGTCGGACATTCTGAGGGAGTTGGTGGGGCGAGCGACCATCTCAGAAGAGCACCGTACACTGATGGGTACGGTGATGGAGAGAATACCATTTGCTGAAAGCGGATTACATGAAGCCTTTATGAGTCTATTGACAAGCTTTGAGGTATGTGAGATAATATGTGATAGTACTGCACATGTTATAGTAGCCCCTGAGACTCTGGTTGTCGTCGAGAATGGCGGTGAACAGAGGATCAAATTCCCAGGCAATAACCAATTTGCTTTTATGTGCAGGTGGTGGGAGCTCCGGTGGCTAGCCGGACTAGGGAGTTTGCCCAATTAAAACGGCAATTGGATGCGGCATACGCCGACATCGAGCTTGTTAACAAGAGGCTTGACGAGGCACAGCGTAAGTGTTATTATCCGGTGAACGCCACATAGTAAGAGCAGCATAATGCCAGTATCTTTAATATGTTGTGACTGCAAATGGGGCTGCCACCGTGGAAGCCTTGCGGGCGGAACTTGCCCGAGCCAAGGAACAAGCAAGGAGTAGTAATGCGGCTGCTTTGAAGGCGGCCGAAGAGTTGAAAGCCTAGAAGGCCGCACATTGCGAGAGCCAAGAGAAGATGGCCAAGATGGCCGTAAAATTGAAAGACACTGCCGACCATTGCCGGGTCCTTGAGAAAGAGAACCAAGCGAAGGCAACGGACCTTGAGAAGGCCGCGACGGCAGACAAAGACACCCGTTCTGCTATGAGAGCAAAGAAGGAGGAGCTGTGGGAAGCCGGGGATATTGGGCTGGAAAAACCTTCATGTTACGGAGGAAGTTTGGAGATCCACGGTATGCCCCTCTGGATCGGCTGTGGAGCTCGGCAGATGCGTATATGGATTTGGCGGCGAGCGCTGCCGATGTGGCCAAGTACTTCCAAGGTCAGACAGATCGTGAAGTGGACAAGCTGTTCTGGACGCAATTCCACGTTCCAGAGCGTCTACTTTCATTGACTGACCAGCTAGCCGAATGGGCCGAACTGAATAGGTTGTTCGGACTCGCCATGAGGTCTGTTGTGGATCAATTATGGCCGGAAGGGCCTAAGCCGAACAGCTATTTCAGCTTAGTGCAGCAGCTCCTTGATGATGTGCCGCGCATTAATGCGATGAAGAGGTCGGCGTGCATAGAAGGCTTGTGGATGGCCCTTGCCCGTGCTAAAGCATACTAGACGGAGATGGACGCTACCACTGTTGCGGCGCAGGGTTCGGCCATAGGCCGTGTGGCTGCCGAACACTATTTCGAGGAAGTTCTCGAGGGTGCTCATTTTATAGAGGCCCAGTGCTCGAAAAATATTATGTTTGAGTGATATGTATTCTCATTGTAAACATAATGCTTTTATGAAGTTTTTATAAGGCTGTGTTTATACTTTTGCCTGAAGGTAGTATGATGCCTCCAGTGCGACCGTTTATGTATACATGTGTATAACCTGAAAGATTGCAGCCGTCGGCTTCAACCCCCACACATATAATGTGGGGGTGCTCACAATAAACGCGTGTACACACTTAACCCAACGTATTGGTCCTGATAAGGAGGTGATAGCGCAGCGAGCGAGGCAACCGAACTATAATGCTTGAACACTTTCACTTAGCCATAGAAGTTTGATAGTGGGGCTACTAGATAGCCCCTGGTGGCTCCGCACTCTCCCGATCGCAGGGTGCGTACATGCCTGGCCGGAAAACGGCCCTTCGTTAAGGCGGAGGAATTCTAACATTCCGATAGGTCATCGAGTGGTTGACCAGTCTCACGCTATATCATGACAGTCAGTTTTCGGCTTTCTCTACTGAGGCGCTCGTCCGGATGAACCAAGGCACAATCGCAGTAGTTCTCCTGGTGCTACCTTAGCTGGTAAAGTGGAACGTAAGGCACCAAAACTCAGGAGCTAGGCAAACCCAACATTTGACCAAAGACAATGATTCGGAGCTGATGCATATAAGGCCGAACTCGCGCCGCCGAACACTCCCTAAGGTATTCGGTCTTTATGGTATAAACCGGGCCAAAATAGTGCCGCTTGTAAGAAGCCCCTTGTGTCCAGGTACGTGCGTTATTCTGACGTGGCCACATGCGAAGACGTCAGCATCCTTCTCAACTGTGCTGAGAACTCGGTGGATATGTATCAACAAGAGACAGTAAAAAAGGTTTACGCAGGGTCTTAATCTAAAAAGAATCCATGGAGCGGGTCCTTGCTGCATGTCTGTGCATGTGTCTCCGTTGTGTCGTATCCTGGACGGGTGTACCACGATGATTATCTGTAAAAGAGAGGAGCTTAGGTAAAAAAAGCTGTCATGCAAAAAGATAGTTTTTTAAATAAACCATGTATAATTCAAGGTGAGTAAGAATTGCCACTTGTCTGCGCACGTTGAGACCCTTGTATTGTAATAGGGGACCTGCTAATTAGTTGGTGAGGCCATTTTTAGTGTGCGTCTGTTAAGGCAGCCGCACGCTCTTTGGCGCACAGAAATCGATTAATATTTCCATTCATCTTGAGTGTGAGGGAAGCGTAGTGTGGTATTGCATTAAAGCGAGCGAAAGCTTCGCATCCGAGTAGTGCTTGATAGCCACTTTGGAACGGAGCGATGTGGAAGGTTAGATGTTCGCTATGGAAGTTATCGGGGGAGCCGAATATAACGTTTAGTAGCAGGGAGCCCGTGCAACGAGCCCCTGGGCCTGGCGTTACTCCTTTAAAGGTAATATTGCTATGGTGAATTTTTGTTGGGTCTATCCCCATTTCGCGGATTGTATCCTGGTATATTAGGTTTAGACTACTGCCACCGTCCATCAGGACTCGTGCGAGGCGGTATCCGTCAATTATTGGGTTTAATACCAGGGCAGCCCATCCTGCACGCCAGATACTTGCTGGGTAATCACGACGGTCGGAAGTGATCGGTTGAGACGATCAATGGCAGGACTCCGCGGTGATAGGCCTTCGGGCGTATTTTTCTGGGAGTGCCGTTTTGTTTTTTCCATTGATCACGTGTAGCACGTTTACTGTTTTGACTTCTGGTGGAAATTTCTTTTGTTCCCCAACGTCTCCCTTGAGAGGCTCATTCTCATCTTCGCTTGGTGTATCCTCCCCCTTGTGTACGGCGTTGAGCTTGCCGGACTGCTTGAAGACCCAACATTCTCTGTGGGTATGATTGGCTGGTTTGCCAGGGGTGCTATGGACCTGACATATTTGGTCCAGAATTTTATTCAGGCTGGACAGTTCGTCTCTGGCGCCTTTAGAGGGCGGCTTCTGACCTGGCCGAGAGCTTTTGAATCCGGCGTTTACTATCGTGCTCTTCGTGCTGTCTCCTTTGTTCCGGCGTTTGTTATTGCTGTTGTGCCATGATTTCCCGTTTTCATCTCTAACTTCGGATGTACTAGGGTCGCTGGTGCTGCATCTGGCTAGCCAGCTGTCCTCACCCGCGCAAAAGAGGGTCATGAGGCTTGTTAATGCTGCCATCGTTCTCGGCTTTTCTTGGCTGAGGTGTCTGGCGAGCCATTTGTCACGGACGCTATGTTTAAAAGCTGCCAATGCTTCGGCGTCCGGACAGTCGACAATTTGGTTCTTTTTAGTAAGAAACCTGTTCCAAAGTTTTTGGGCTGACTCTCCGGGCTGTTGAGTTATATGGCTCAAATCATCCGCGTCCGGAGGCCGGACATAAGTTCCTTGGAAATTTGCCCGAAAAGCGTCTTCAAGCTCTTCCCATCTTCCAATGGAGTTTTCGGGGAGGCCTTTAAGCCAGTGGCGGGCTGGCCCTTTGAGCTTGAGGGGTAAGTACCTGATGGCGTGGAGATCATCTCCTCGAGCCATATGAATATGGAGGATATGGTCCTCAATCCAGACCCCAGGGTCTGTTGTTCCGTCGTATGCCTCTATGTTCACGGGTTTGAATCCCTCTGGAAATTCATGGTCCATCACCTCATTGGTGAAACATAGGGGGTGTGCTGCACCCCTGTATCTGGGTGTACGCGTTGTTCGGATGTTTGTTGTGTTACATTGTAAGCTGGGGCGCGCTTGCGTGGTCCATAGATGGATCTGGTTGCGCCGTCCTTTTGGTGCGAGCCCTCGCGTGGGTCGCGTATTGACTTGTGAGTGGCGTTGTTTGCCGCTTGATGTTGGTCGTGAGGTCGTCTATCCGGCCAGGTGGCTATTTTGATTTTTGGTTGTGAGGGGTCTGAGGCCTCCTCATCGAATTCAGGTAGCAATTTCCGCTTTGGGTAGCTCTTTGTGGGGCGATTGTCGTCGTACTTCGCTGCTGTGTTGGGTACTTTACTCCATCTGATTTGGAGTGTGTCCTGCGCAGCCTTGAGCCTTTGCTTCTGCTTTTTTAGGCTCCTCGCGGTGGCAACAAGCCTTTGACGGGCATTCTGCTGCTCCGGGTGCCTGTCCGGCATTGTGTCGTCCGGATTATTATCTTTGACAGAATTGGTTTGTTCGGTTTGATTCTCCGTATTGCCATGGTCCGGCAGTGATTCGCCCTGCTCCAATGCTGGGTCTATGTGATCGTTATTTCTGGCAAGGTGGGATTTGGGGCGGCGCTTGCGCCGCCGCTTTGACTGCTTCTCGAGGGAACAAGCCTTCGGTGCGTCCTTCCGTTCCTCGTCGTCTTCTTTTGGTGTGTCCACCATGTATACGTCATATAATGAAGTGGACGTCCAGCGCCCTATGGGCGGTGGTTCATCTTCGCCTCCCGCGTTGTTGTCCATACCGTCGATGTCTGCGGAGTCGAAGTCGAGCATGTCGGTTAAATCATCGACAGTGGCTACAAAGTGGGTGGTGGGTGGGCATCGAATTTCTTCGTCGTCCGCATCCCAATCTTGTTGGCCATAATCCGGCCAGGGCTCTCCTGACAAAGAGAGAGACCTTAGTGAATTCAGAACGTCGCCGAAGGGCGAGTGGTGAAAGATATCCACGACGGTGAATTCCATGATCGGCGCCCACTCGGATTCGATTGGCAGGGGCGCGGATGGTTTGGGGTTCGGAAGAGAGTCCGGCACCTTGGAGTCACGGGCTGTGCGGAGATTTGTGCTGGTATTTGGCTCGATCGCCGTTGAGACTGCAACCCCTGAGGCGGTGTCTAACCACCCGTCCTCGATTGGCGCAGCCGGCTTCGAGCTAAGGGTCGGAGATGATGTGGGCGCGGCCTCTGGGGTACCATCCGGTGGCAGAGCTAGGTCATACCCATCGCGATAGTGCGGCGTGCCCGGCTGTGGCTCGAATCCGTCGAAGATCAAGTCCCCACGGATGTTGGCCGTGTAATTCAAACTTCCAAATCTGACCTGATGGTCAGGGGCGTAGCTTTCAATCTGCTCCAGATGGCCAAGCGAATTAGCCCACAGCGCAAAGCCGCCGAATACGAAGATCTGTCCGGGGAGAAAAGTCTCACCCTAGGCCGCATCACTATCGATGATAGTAGGAGCCATCAAGCCTAACGGCGACGACACAGAGGAACTCTCAATGAAAGCACCAATGTCGGTGTCAAAACCGGCGGATCTCGGGTAGGGGGTCCCGAACTGTGCGTCTAGGCCGGATGGTAACAGGACGCAAGGGACACGAAGTTTTACCCAGGTTCAGGCCCTCTTGATGGAGGTAAAACCCTACGTCCTGCTTGATTAATATTGAAGATATGGGTGTTACAAGAGTAGATCTACCACGAGATCAGAGAGGCTAAACCCTAGAAGCTAGCCTATGGTATGATTGTATGTTGTGATTGTTGTCCTACGGACTAAAACACTTCGGTTTATATAGACACCAGAGAGGGTTAGGGTTACACAAGGTCGGTTACAAAGGAGGAGATATCCATATACGCATTGCCTAGCTTGCCTTCCACGCCAAGTAGAGTCCCATCCGGACACGAGACGAAGTCTTCAATCTTGTATCTTCATAGTCTAACAGTTCGGCCAATGGAGATAGTCCGGCTGTCCGGAGACCCCTTAATCCAGGACTCCCTCACCGCCGCTTTGACTGCTTCTTGAGGGAACAACCCTTCGCTGCGTCATTCTTTCCCTCGTCGTCGTTTTCTTTGGGTGTGTCCACCATGAATACACCATATGATGAATTAGGCGTCCAGTGCCCTGTGGGCAGTGGTTCCTGTTCATCTCCTGCATCGTCGTCCATACCGTCAATGTCTTCAGAGTCGAAGTCGAGCATGTCAGTCAAATCGTCGACTGTGGCTACTAAGTGGGTGGTGGGTGGGCGGCGAATTTCTTCATCATCCGCATCCCAATCCTGCTGAACATAGTTCGTCCCGGACGCTCCTGACAAGGAGAGAGACCTTAATGAGTTCAGTATGTCGCCGAAGGGCGAGTGCTGAAAAATATCTGCGGAGGTAAACTCCATGATCGGCGCCCAGTCGGATTCGATAGGCACGGGCGCAGGCGGTTCGGAGATCGTGGCCGGGGAAGAATCTGGTAGTTCGGCGTCACAGCTCCCGTGAAGGGTAAGGTCGATATTCGGCTCGATCACCGATGAGAATGCGGCTTCCGTGGTGGGATCTATCCACCTGTCCATGGATGGCGCAATTGGCTCCGAATTGAGGGTCGGAGCGGTTGCCTGAACACTGTCCGATGGTAGAGCTAAATCATGCTCATCGTGACCGTGCGGCGCTCTTGGCACGGGCTCAAATCCGTCGAAGATCGAGTCTCCGTGAATGTCGGCCGTGTAGTTTAAGCTTCCAAACCTGACCTGGTGGCCAGGGGTGTAACTCTCGATCTGCTCCAGATGGCCAAGCGAGTTGGCCCGCAGTACGAAGCCTCCGAATACAAGGATCTGTCCGAGGAGAAAAGTCTCACCCTGAACTGCATCGCTATCGATGATCGAAGGAGCCATCCAACCTAATGGCGACGACATAGAGGAACTCTCAATGAAAGCACCAATGTCGGTGTCAAAACCGGCGGATCTCGGGTAGGGGGTCCCGAACTATGCATCTAAGGCGGATGGTAACAGGAGGCAGGGGACACGATGTTTTACCCAGGTTCGGGCCCTCTTGATGGAGGTAAAACCCTACGTCCTGCTTGATTTATTCTTGATGATATGAGTATTACAAGAGTTGATCCACCACGAGATCGGAGAGGCTAAACCCTAGAAGCTAGCCTATGGTATGATTGTATGTTGTCCTACAGACTAAAACCCTCCGGTTTATATAGACACCGGAAAGGGCTAGGGTTACACAAGGTCGGTTACAAAGGAGGAGATATACATATCCGTATTGCCTAGCTTGCCTTCCACGCCAAGTAGAGTCCCATCCGGACACGGGACGAAGTCTTCAATCTCGTATCTTCATAGTCCAACAGTCCGGCCAAAGGATATAGTCCGGCTGTCCGGAGACCCCCTAATCCAGGACTCCCTCACATACTAATAAATCAATCATGTCTTCTCAAAATTTTATGGCTAACAAAAGTTATCCCTACAAAATCATATAGTCTTGTCATGCTCTATCTTCATCACACAACGTATTTATCATGCACAACTCCTATGTTAGCCAAGCAATTGGTTCATACTTTTAATGTTCTTAAGCTCTTTCAACTCTCACGCAATACATGAGCGTGAGCCATGGATATAACACCATAGGTGGAATAGAATATGATGGTGGAGGTTGTGTGGAGAACACAAAAAAGGAGAAAGTCTCATATCGACGAGGCTAATCAATGGGCTATGGAGATGCCCATCACTTGATGGCAGTGCAAGGAGTAGGATTGCCATGCAACGGATGCACTAGAGCTATAAGTGTATGAAAGCTCAAAAGAAAACTAAGTGGGTGTGCATCCAACTCGCTTGCTCACGAAGACCTAGGGAATTTTGAGGAAGCCCATCATTGGAATACACAAGCCAAGTTCTATAATGAAAAATTCCCACTAGTAATATATGAAAGTGACAAAATAGAAGACTCTCTATCATGAAGAACATGGTGCTACTTTGAAGCATAAGTGTGGAAAAGGGATAGTAACATTGTCCCTTCTTTCTTTTTCTCTTATTTTTTCTTTTTTTCTTTTTTTCTTTTGGGCTCTTTGGTTTGTTTTTATTTTGGGCTCTTTGGCCTCTTTTTTATTTAAGTCCGGAGTCTCATCCCGACTTGTGGGGGAATCATAGTCTCCATCATCCTTTCCTCACATGGGACAATGTTCTAATAATGATGATTATCACACTTTTATTTACTTACAACTCAATACTAGAACAAAGATATGACTCTGTATGAATGCTTCATGCATATGAAAGCAATATGACAATGATGGTGTGTGTCATAATAAAACGGAACGGTGGAAGTTGCATGACAATATATCTCGAAATGGCTATTGTAATGCCATAACATGAATTTGAACAAGATTACGAGCATTATAAAAAAAATGTTGAAAGAGTTCCTGGATATGGAAAAAAATTCATGAATTTGAAAACAAAGTTTGTGAATTTAAGAACATGTTCATGAATTTAAATGGAAAAAGTTTGAGTTGGGCAGAAGGTTCCCTCTCAGAGTACATTTTTCTACATTATTCAAATGGACCAATAAATTTCTAGGGCCTTGTATTGGCATTCCAAGGCACCATGCCAAGTTATCATGATTTCGACAATTCTGCATTTTCAAATAATATTTGTGCCCTCAAAATTTATTTTGAATTTATAAAATAACAATGTATTCATTTTCTACACAAATACAAAAAATGTTCGCGGATATTCAAATTAAATTGGTTTCAAAAAAATTCCAGAGTTTTTCTTGAAATTTCAAATTTCATTGTGTTTTTAAAAAATGTTCGTGTTCAAAATTTTGTTTGCGCTTTTTAAAATATGTTTGTGTTATGACATTCTGAGCAATTTTGAAACACACGAACAATTTTTTGACATATCTACACAATTTTTTTAAATGCGAATATTTGTACTTTATGAACAAAATTTTAAAAAGCGAACATCTATCTATTATATAATTAAGATAGAAGACAAATAAGCCGTCACGTTTGTCCACATATACTAATATTATTTCGACCATTCGATTAGAATAATAATGGCTGAGACTTAAAAGATTTTGCGTAACATGCTATCGTTGACAGGTCAGCGTATTGAACCGTTACGTGCACACATATATGATAATATATATAGAAACAAGTCTAGATAAAAAAATCTATATGGATGCTACGTCTACACATGCATCTAGAGTCCGGGGGCAATACTGAAGTTGCAGTACTAATCGATGTGACACAAGGCAATCCTATTGATAGAAAGAGTCCGATTGAAAGAAAATTAAACAAGTCAAATACGGAGACAGAGTACACGTGCCCCACAAGCAAACTAAGAAAAGGGCCACCCAATTAGAAAAACATGAGCGGGCCTATGGACACATCGATGCACTGCATATAGACCGTGTCTAGCGATAGAAAAATATAAAAAAATACAGAAACAGCTATTTGCGTTTTTTAATAACATCGACATGTTCAACTATCATGTCGACACTAAATTACGAAATTTGATCACTACGACAGGAATAGACAAATAATGATACATATAGATTAAGAAAATATTGTAATAATTGCTTAGTATTCTCTCTGTAACTTTTTATAAGATGTTTTCCGAGTCCATAACAGTGTCAAAAAATATCTCATACTAAGTTAGAGAGATTGTACTAGATAAAAAATATAATAGAACAATTGCTATATCTTACACCAAATATTTTTCTATTTACAAAAAAAATTCCAATTTTTCTACAAACATACGCATACATAAGATTTATAGTCAAAATACATGCTCGAGGTCGGGCCAGCGTGTGGGCCCATAATGTTGGAAGTGGATGCACAGGTGTCATGTTGATATCAGCATGTATATATCCGTAAGTTTCCTAAAATAACAAATCCATAAAGCATCTACTTGGTAAACTGATTGGCCTCAACAAAACATATCTTTATAAATAACGAAATATGTATATGGCAATTGTGTGGCAGATTGCAAAACTACCACACGACCTCGGGGTGCTTCGATCGGGATCGTGCGACTGCTGGCGATATGCGCGGGGGCAGTTGCTCGACTGCGGGCTTGAGTGGCCTGGGCGTTGACCCGCGGGGCTAATTTCGCTTCGCCGTTGTGGTCCTTTTCGTCCTCCACCTCGTCAACGGGAAGCTCCGCTGCGACGTCCGTTGTCCTCCTGCGCAACAGCCTGTCCACAGGACCTTGGGACTGACCACGCCATTGTCGTTTTCTCCTCGGTGGAGCCGTTTTCGGCAATCAGTGTCTCCTCACCGGCTTCCTCGTCTATCTCTGTCCAAGTCGATCTCGCATTCGAGCGTGGTGAGAACCGCCGTTCCTCCTCCCGCTCACCCTGGTCGTATGCACCCGAGAACATGCCGCCATGCATGAGCTTGAGCTCGAGCATGGGTGCTCGGCCGGTGCACACACAGCAGGCACGCAAGGTCGCGCCCCGCTGCACCATGCATGTGCTCATCCGCACCCCCGCGCACCCCCAAAACACCAAAGAAAAGCCTGGTAATTCAAGGTGAAGCTCCGTCGTGAGCAGCAGCCATGGCTACAGACCAAGTAAAGCCTGATGCCTGTCTGCCTATAAAAAACCTCGCGCTGATATGACAACATTAAACTAACTACTACCAAGTGGCTAGTGCTATGAATCATAACCCAGGCCACCAGGGATCAATCCCTAGTTTTGCCCAATTTTTTTGTATCTCTGATTTTTTTTTTGCCATGCTCGTGTTGAGCAGTTTGTGGGTGGTAAAAATAACAGTAGGTAATGAGGATCATTTTGGCCCCTAGAAAAAAACTGTTGACAATTACTGTGGTAACAATTTTTTTGAATAAATAGTGTGGTAATATATATATACACACACACCTAATAACTTACACACAAATTTCATGGTAACTTTGACTTGAGGAAAGACTTGCTGAAAAGTATAACTCGCTAACTTATTTTTGCGGGGAATAACCTCGCTAACTTATGCCTATATCATGGTAATTTTATGCCTCACAGACTTGATAAATTATGTACAAACATTGATAACTTTGGACGATTTTGACCCAGAAAAAAGAGTTATTGAAAACATATCCACTGTCATTTTTTGGATAAATAGTGTGGTAACGTACATAACGCACACCTGATAACTTACACACCAGTCTGGTGGTAACACTGACTCCGGGAAAGAGTTGCTGAAAAGCATAACCTCGCTAACTTTTTTTTGCGGGGAATAAACTCTCTAACTTAAGCTTATATCATGGTAATTTATGCTTCACAGACTTGATAAATTATGTACAAACATCGATAACTTTGACCCAATAAAGTGGTGTTAAAAATGTGCCTTCGATATTTTGTGTAAATAATTTGGTAATATAAACATCGCATACCCGATAACTTACATACAAACACCTTGGTATCTTTTTGATCCGGGAAAAAAAGTTATTGAAGTACATGCCCTGGCTAACTTACGTGTAAATAGTATGGTAATATATGTCCCGCATACCCAATAACTTGCACACAAATACCCTGATAACTTTAACCAATGATGTAAATAATTGTTGAAAAATATAACCACCCGATAACATATGTGAAAATAACACGATAATTTACAAACCGTATACCCGATAAGTTACATACAAAAATCACGGTAACTTCAACCAAGAAGGTAAAATTTTGTTGGAAAACATATCCCCTAATAACTTCTATGAAATATCTATTTGGCACACCAGATCGTTTTGACAAAACTGCCGAACGACCTGACTGCCCTTCGATCCCGATCGCTAGATCCACACGATGTTCGCTGCCTCCTCCACCCCCACTCGATTCGTGGGGGAAACCCAGCCGCGCCCTTTCTTCATCCTCTCTTTCGACTTACTCCCCAATCCCAAACCAACAGCTATCGCTTACGCCAGCGACCTCACCGTCTTGCGCCGTGCTCCGACGCTACCCCTAGCATCTCCACCTCCTATTCCCTCACCCTATCATCCTATCTGAGGCCCCAAATCGAGCATCCAGGTCAGCCGGCGGCTAGATCCACCACAGCCACTGCGGTACGTCCGGATCCGCGCCCTCATGACGCGACGGGGGTGCTCGAGGGTGGTCGCAGCCACAGGCGCCGAGAAGGGTTCGAGACGACGGAAGGTTGACGACGGAAGTGCTAGAGGGCTCGCGAGCGGCCGTGGGTGAACCATCTTGCCCAAGTCTAGACGCGGTTGTTCAAGTACAATGATACCCAGACGGGGAAGTTGAGCATTGTTGCTGGAATGGCACCATCGTACCCATATCTGTATGCGGCTCAAACAAATTCAGCGCTCCACTTGCAGGTGTTCAACATGCCACTGGATACCAAACGAACAAAGTTATTTGAAAAACATACCTCTATTAACTTATGTAAAATAGCATGCTAATATACGAACAACATGGACAACAACTTACATACAAACACCTAGGTATATTTGACCAAAGGGGGAAAAGTTGTTGAAAGCCATACCCCCGGTAACTTGTACGAAAATAGCACGGTAAAATATGAACCGTATACCTGATAACATATGTACAAATGCCATGGTAAATTTGACCAAGGGAGAAAAGTTGTTGAAAAACATATCCTTGATAATTTCTATGTAAACTGTATGGTAATAAACCAAATCCATACCTGATAACTTAAGTACAACCATTGTGAAAACATTTTTTACTGTGGGGAGGGGGGAAGGAGTTGTTGAAAAATATACCACGAAAACTTGTATCTAAATAGCATGGTAATATACGAACCGCATATCTATTAACTTAAGTACAAACACCGCGGTAATATTTGACCAAAAACATACCCCGGTAACTTCTATGTAATTAGCATGATAAAAGATGAACCTCATACATGATAAAGATGTAGGCACCATGGTATTTTGCATCTCAAAAGGAGGGAAAGGGATGCTCGGGTTTGTTGTCAGGACCCCGACTCGATGTCACATCGATCTAGCTGGTAACACCTCATATCACTTTGCGGCCTCACGCACGGTATCCCCACGGGTGTCGTCTTACCTTTTCCCGGGACCGTTTGCGCCTTTTGGCTCACGTATATGATAGTGTCGCTAGCATCCATATGATAAAGAGCCCGGGCTGACATGACTAGTCGTAAACCCAAAGTGGCACAGACTTACAGGGACAGGCATCCATGACCCAGCTTCGAACGTGTCGGTCATCAGCAAGTGGGTCCGGGCTGTAGCACTGGGCTAGCAGGACTCCGGTAAACCGGGCTGTAGCGGGCTAACAGGACTCCGGTACTCAAAGCGTGACATTTCCCCGAAGGGACAGACACAGGAACGAAGAAGGACACATGCCGGCCAGCCTAAGTGTTCCAGAGCAGTAGCAAGCTACCATGGCTCAGCTGTAACACTAGGAGACATTTCCCGGTAAGAGAGGCTACTAAAGATAAACAACTAGATAGTCAGATCCCACACATACCAAGCATTTCAATCATACACACAATATGCTCGATATGTGCAAATACAACGAAGCATCACAACATGACTCTATGACACAAGTACTTTATTTAAGGCTCAGTGAGCCATACATAACATACACAAAGGTACGGGTCTCACGACCCCACATACAAGTCATACAGTCATACAAACTAGCAGCGGAAGTAACTTGTCTGAGTACAGACAACTAGTAAAATAAAAGAGGCTTGGAAAGCCTAGCTATACTACGTGGTCCTTCACAAGCTCAGGGTCACCACCTGGGTCTTTAGCCTACTCGTTGATGTCAACGTCTACATAGAACCCATCAGAAGGGGTTGCAGCGTCTTCTGTAAAAATGTAGATTATAGCAACATGAGTACAAAGGTACTCAACAAGACTTACATCAGATCCTACATACATGCATAGTATCAAGAAGGGTTGGTGGAGTTATTGCAGCAAGCCAGCTTTGACTCTTGGCTAGGCTAACCTACGATACTCCAACTTGAAATGGTTTTGCGCACACGAGTCCACTACTCACCACTTCAATACACTACCGAGGATCCGCCTCCGTCTTCCTACAGAAGAGCCATCCTCGGCACTCACACTTATCTTGAGGTTTTTAACAGTTTCCATTTACTTGTCTATGAACTGTATAGGCAACCAAGTAGTCCTTTACCGCGGACGCGGCTATTCGAATAGATCATGTTAACCCTGCAGGGGGTACTTCTTCATACACGCTCTCACCACTTACCGTCGTTTACACGACATGTACTCGGCAACCTTCAAGCGGAAGCCCAACGTGGGTGTCGGCCACGACCTACCGAATCACCTAAGCCTCCAGTCCAGGTTTATCGCCTATTCAGGTTCCATCCGCAGGGAGTCCGGCCGAGGTTTCCCATACGGCCCCGAACGATGTGAACAGGGTTCCCGAGATACCTAACGGGTATTCGGTACACCCGGCCACGTACCTACCGCATCACAGCCCACCCCTACGGCCAGCGCTGTCCACGGCCTCTAGTAGGCTACAAACACCAGAAACTACTTGCAACTCCTGGACGAAGAACTAGGGTGAATAAGAAGCCGAGAGGGTCCATTGGTTTCGGGCCCAATGCATGGTAGTAGCTGATTCTTAAATCACACATACAGATCTCAGTGCTTAAGGTCGGCTTCAATGAAACAACCCACCATGTACTCCTACATGGCCTTTCATCGATACCTTTACCAAATCGTGTTCACCACACCACTCTCATTACCGACATAATCATTTCACTCCAGCCCATCACCCAGATGAACCAGACCTGACACGACTCTAAGCATAGCAGGCATAGCAAGGTAGGAACAACACATACATATGGCTCAAGCAACTCCTACACATGCTAGTGGGTTTCATCTAGTTACTGTGGCAATGACAGGTCATGCAGAGGAAATGGGTTCAACTACCGTAGCACACAGCAGTTTGAATCGCGTTGTCTTAATGCAGTAAAAGAGAGCAGGAGCGAGAACATGGGATTGTATCAATATGATCAAATGGTTGGTTGCTTGCCTGATGGTTCGATGCACGGATACGGTTCTTCGTTAGGGTAATCACGGTACTCCTCGGGGACAGAACATGTCGCAAGGGCATCGATACACAAGCATCACCAAACAATGTGCAACAATATGATGCATGCATGAAACATGGCAATATGAGTGTATTGGGCTAATGCAACTAAAGCCAGAAGGGTTTGAACAAATTTGAATCAAAGATTCAAATTTCAAATTCAAATATGGCCTTTTAAAGTGATTTTCCTTGTTCTGCTTAAAACATCAATTTAACTTGTTTGATCATGCATGAAAATAGTACAGATGGATAGATTGGATTTTTCTGATCATTTTTCATATATAATTTGTCCAATTTGGAGTTACAGAATAAAAGTTATGAATTTTTGAAGTTTAAATAATATTCTGGAATTTCCTGATTTAATTTAAATCCAGAAAATCAATTACTGCGTCAGCCTGACGTCAGTGTGACGTCAGCAGGTCAACGGAACTGGTCCAGGTCAAACCTGACAGTGGGTCCCGCATGTCAGGGTGATTATTTTAATTAAAACTTAATTAAAACTAATCCTGTTTAAATAACAGGGCTGGGCCCCACCTGTCATTGACTCAGGGGAGTCAACCAGGGCCCACCCGTGGTCAAAGTTAATGTCGGCTGCCGGCGTTTAGTCGCCGGCGAGCCCGACGCGGCGGCGGAAGTGGTTTTGGTCATTTCGGCCACCAAACGGACCGCGGAGACCACCGGAGTGGAGCTGAGGCAAACCCGCAGCTCTTGGCGAAGCCCGTTGGGGTCGGGGTGGCCGGAGTCGACGGCGGCGAGCTCGGCTGCGGCCGCCGGGGTTCGGTCGTGCACGGGAACGGTGCTGGAGCTCGAAGTCGAGCAAAGCGAGGCGCTAGGGATGCTCTACGGGGTCTTGCAAACTCGTTGGACTCGCCGGGGTGACCAAATGGTCACCGGAGCTGCGTCGACGGCGAGCTCGGCGACGGCGGAGGTTCGGCCGTGGTGGGGAGGTGGCTACGGTGAGGGAACGAGGGGAAGGAGAGGGGGAAACGGTGGCGTAGCTCACCGCGGTTGCAGTGGACGTCGAAGCGGGCTCGGGGACGCGCTGGAGACGGCGAATTCGACGGCGACGGTGGTCGGAGCCCGAAGAGGGGAACGGCGACGTGGCGGCGATGCAGGGCTTCCGGGGAGCTATGGAGCGGTGGGGAGGAAGAGGGAGTCGAGGCGGAGCTCCTGAGCTAGTCGGGGGAGCGAGGGGTGGCCGGAGATGGCTGCTATGGCGAACGGCGGCGACGGTGGTGTTCGGCCGTGTGAGAGAGAGAGCGAGGGAGAGGAGGGGAGAGCCGGGGGAGAGTGAGAGAGAGCAGGGGGGATCGGGACGGCCTGCGGGAGTCGTCCACGCGGCCAGGAGCGCGTCGGCAAGCAGGAGGTGGCCGCGCGGCCGTGCGCGCGCGAGCACGCAGCAGCTTCGGGGCGAGGGGAGGAAGACGACGGAGAGCTGCAGTGGTGGGCTGGGCCGCTGCTGGCTGGGCCGGCCAGCTGGCTGGGCCGCACAGTGGAGGAGCCCAGGTAAGTTTTTCCCCTTTTTATTTCTGTTTCTGTTTTATTTAATATATCTGCAACTTTGTTGAATTAAATAAAATACCTAGGCAAGTTCAAAAATCACCAAACTATTCCTGGCCCATAGTTGGATTATTTCCAACATGAAACATTTTAGTTTGGAGATATTTGAGCATTTAAATATTTTATATTATTTTAAATGCCCAAATTCAAATATTTATGATTTAATTCAAAAACCCTAGGATGGCCTAGGAAAATGTGCACCATTTTTGGCAGAGGTTCTGAACCAAGACAAAAATGATGGGCATTTTAGAAGGGCATTTCAGGTTCATTGAAAAATTATTTTAGTAACCCTAGTTGGTTTCAGAGGGGACTGGGGGTTCTGTCATCCCCATTTCAAGTTTCTGATGAAAGAGTAAACATGATGCAACACTCTAATGCATGACTAGCTAGGTTGTGACATTTGTGAACTATGTGAACTGGTGTGAAACATGTAGAAAAATATATGGAACTAGGGTGCATAGTCCTAATACCCAAACTAGTGGGGCTGCCGGTTTGAATTTTAAGTTACTGACTTTTTTTGTTCAATCTTGTCTCCATAAGATACAATTAGTGTGTAAATTGTTTGTAATCAGTAGAGCTGAGTAGCCCAACTGGATGCTCTTGCTAAATTTACTATGTGGGTCGTGTGTTCGATCCCCACCAATCCATTATCGATTTTTTACTCTTTCCAGGGAAAAACATGGGGTGGACGTGGGATCGAAGGGTAGGAGGTCGCGTTTCTTTTACCTATTTTTGTGCGGGGATCAGGAGCAGCCCAGAAAATCGTGAAGGACGCGGGATCGAAGGAGACGGACTATTCGGGAGGACGTGGGATCACAAGGTGGGAGACGAGTTGGTACTTTTGCAATCTGTCACACGGTCGCCAAATATCACTGTCCTATAAATAAATTATCTTTTGATTTATAGAAAACAACTATATGTCTGTACCAGGGAAAAACATGGGGTGGACGTGGGATCGAAGGGTAGGAGGTCGCGTTTCTTTTACCTATTTTTGTGCGGGGATCAGGAGCAGCCCAGAAAATCGTGAAGGACGCGGGATCGAAGGAGACGGACTATTCGGGAGGACGTGGGATCACAAGATGGGAGACGAGTTGGTACTTTTGCAATCTGTCACACGGTTGCCAAATATCACTGTCCTATAAATAAATTATCTTTTGATTTATAGAAAACAACTATATGTCTGTATGTCGGTATACAGTAATAAGAAATAAGTATAACAAATGAAAAAGTTAGTGCAAACACCACATATAACTTAAATTGCTAAATACAAATAAGTTATGCATAAAACTATTATTAGGTGGATCAAGAAAATTATGATTTTTTACACATAGCTAAAGTATATTTTTAAAAAATATGTTTCCATATGAACTACATAGGTGGGAAACATGAGTCAGGACGACCTGAACCTGGGTATATCTACACCCACTTTTCTAAAATGGGTTTCAAAATGCCAAAAAAAAATAAAAATATCACGCGTACATCTGCGTAAAATATGTGCGCCGCCCAATGTTTTGCGAGTAAATAATTTTTATTTTGGCTCGGCCAAAAAGACAAATTTTAGTATTTCTAAATAGCATTCCACGACACTTTTTTTTGTCTTTTTTGCACATATCAAAAGAAGTTGTCACGTCACCACGTGACACTCCTGGTAAGCAATCCAAACTTGATGAAAACTTGATGAAAAGAAGTTGTCACGTCTATGCATATCGTCACGTCTATGCATATCATCAATGGTACATGTACAGAAAGACAACCTGCACACTAGAATTAAACATGCCTTTTGATTTTCAAAAATAAATAAATTAAACGGGCCTAAACTGGTGTATCCAAGTTGGCCGCGTGCGTGCACAGCAAGGAAAAATACAGCCTGAGTTTCCAGAGACACACGAAAGCACGTAACATCAGTTTTCTATTGATTTGCGTGGCCTGATTGATTTCAAGCATAGGAGGCAAGTATCGAGTGCTAAAAGCCTACTTTTTTTCTCTCAATCCACCACGTTGGAGTAATTAACTACTACTATATCACATGCATGCACACGAGCTAGCACAATACTGTCCCTAGAAATAATTACAATTTTTTACGTACAAGGTAAGGAATTTGGCACCCTCACACCTTCTCTAAAGGTTCAAGAGAGTCTATAGCAGTTGTATTAGCATAAAGTAAGACATTATAACTATATTATTTAAACCTTTAAATTTGATAATGACAAATAATAATAATAATCCAGTTCTGATATGCAGTCTACATATAGTCCAAAAATAGAAGCATAATACCTACGAAATAACCCTACTTGAATATATCAGGTCTGTATGACGAAGAATAACAGTTTTATTTCCAAGACAAATCCTCTCTATTATATCTTAAATATTTATTTTTGAAAGAAGCATACAAATCCATCAGTACATTTAGTACAAGTCGTTAAATATTACTATGAGAAATTGAGAGAATTCCAAATTACTAGAAGTACAATCATAAGAATAGCTACATGACGCCATTGCTTCATTACTAAACTTACAACACAAATCAAAATGATGAAGCGGGTGCGGGAATAAATTGGAAGCAACAGAGCATGGCAAGCCTGATAAATAATTTAATCTGGGTATATTCCCAGATAAGCACAATTAGCATGAAATTAGCGAGATGGAATGTGTGAGAATATTTAGCTATTTTGGTGAATCCCTTAGATGGCCAATAAATATAACTGATGATAGATAAAATTATAATGCCTTAGATGGCCAAGAAATATAAATGATGATAGATAAAATCAAGACGCGTATCTCTCACAAAAAAATCAACATCCGTGGAAGCCTCTTGAGGCAAGAGTATTCACAAAGCAAGATTCGCAACTGCAATAAAACGAATATGGAGCACAAAGAAGGAGAAAATAAAAAAAGACTTCGATCAATGTTTAGATATCGTTCTTGGCGTTAAATTTCTAAAGAGGGCTTTGATAGAAATATAGACACCAATGGATTCAGAGATTTATAAGAGAAAAATAGAAAACATTATGATACTCTAATTGTGTGCATGGTGAATCATAGATTGCCTTAGACCTTTTAATCTACAAAGTATCAAAGTTTGGATGTTATTCTCGATGTAAATTTTCTCTGCAAACTATTGTTTGAAGCTAGACACTAACAAATGTAGAGAAGTGGAAGATAAAAATCAAGAAAATGTAGCTTTGTGAATGAAGAAACATGCCTTATAAGCTAACTAATATGTACACTCAAAGAAAAGAGGTACTCCCACTGAATTCCAGATACTTTTCCTGAAGATATCCATATCGTTTGCAATGATTTCCTATAATTTGAATGGTACATCATATGTTGTGTAGTGGTGACCTAAGTAAAATTAAAATCTATGGACACAAATGACTAGATAGTAAACAATCTGAATAACTTTTTTCTCAATATGTATTCCGGCTATAATTGTAATACCTAACATCCTACTAATGTTAAGTTGTAATAGTATATGAGGAAACAGAAACAAAACAACACTGCTAAACCTAGCCGCGCAAATGCGCGGGTGACCCCGCTAGTTTTATTAAATTTTGAAAAAATAAGCGTGAGCATTTTTCCAAAAAGAAAAGAGAGGGAAAGTTAAAAAAGAAAAGAAATAGTAGAGAATACAAAAAATAAATAGTGATAAAAGGACAGATTGAATCTGGGTGGGCCTAGCCACGAACTGAATTAGAAGAAAACAAAAAAAAGTAAATATCCACTAGCATTAGGATGTCCTAGTTTTTCAGTGTGGTCCACCTTTGATCAAGAAAGTCTTGAGTTTGATTCACGTTAGATGCACCTATTTTTTTCTTTTAAAAAGAAAGTGTAACTGTTGAGGGCGCCGCAAGAAAAAAAAGACGCCGCGTATATGTACGCATGCCGCGTATCTATGTGGCTAAAAAGACTATCCTACCCTTTATTGTGAAGGGGTATAGAGAGATCTC
>NC_041382.1:664842416-664866759 GCF_002162155.2 Triticum dicoccoides | reverse complement strand
GTGAAGCAAAAGTGATTTTAAGTACTTACCATAGAAAGTTCTTTCATGCACTGAATTGTTTGTGTTTTGTGAATTTTCAAGCACTGAATTGAAGTGTGAATATTTAGCAGAATAATATTTAGTGTGCAGTATGGAAATGAGTATTGAATTTCATATACGTGAAATGTAGGATAAGAATTGTAGATTGTTCTGCTATAGATAAACATGGAGAAATTGATACCTTAATATGCAATTGGTGGTTTGGTAGTTGGAGGATGTTTGTCTGGATATCTTTGGTAACCCACCTACATGATAACAATGCAGGTGTATACTTCAATAGTGGATCAGATAACTATGTTGAATTTGTTAATATTTTTGTACAAAGCGGTTAATTGAACATATCTTTGAAGATGTACTACCTTTTCCAGTGGATTCTATGTTGATGAAATGTCTTGAAGGTCCAATAAAAAGCCTTGATCGTTATTCGGGATGCACATCACCTACTACTCACATGGAAGGATTGGTGAAGTGATCTTGTGTATATTTAGTTAGAAGATCAACAACCTTTTGTTTGCTACTTAAATTTATTTCATTGTATAAACTCTGAAGAAAGAAAAAGGGGGACCAGGCAAATATTTTCAAATAAGAACAAGTTCTGTTTTGTAGTTTTATTGAGTTCCTCCACGAGGAAAACCAATTCGGCTGTTCTAGTTAGACTATATTATGGATCACCAAGTTCTCCATAGCACTAGCTATGTGCTTAACATGCATGACCTATCAAGTAATAGATGTAAAACAAGCTCCCTCAAGAGCGACAACAGAGAACTAAACACATATTTCTATGATAATCTATATGCCAGTGATTTTAGTTGGAGCAGCAGTAGCCAAATATGTCGATGGATAATCACCATGTGGAGTTTTTTGAAAGTGGTCAAGCAAGCTATTTCTTTATATCTTTTGTTTTGTGTGAAATGAATTCTAGTTTGTGTTGCATAAAAATATTATGCTTGGATAATGAAATATTGTTCGGTAATATACCATAGATTGTATTTTCATGTTGTCAACCCACCGATTTTCATTCTTGGAGTGATATACAAGGTAACACTTAAAGAACCGTCATGCACAATGCCAGTGGTGGAGATTGGTGAAGATTGTTGAGGGGGCTAGTCTGAGTTGAGGGGGCAAAGAAGATAAGTCATGCATGGACTTTGAGAAAAAAATGTATTCAAGCCTAATAATTAAAGGTACACTTAAGAGTTTTCCTAGAGTAGAGGGGGCAATGTGTTGGGGAACGTAGTAATTTCAAAAAATTTCCTACGCACACGCAAGATCATGGTGATGCATAGCAACGAGGGGAGAGTGTGATCTACGTACCATGTAGATCGACAACGGAAGCGTTTGGTTGATGTAGTCGTACGTCTCCACGGTTTGACCGATCCAAGCACCGTTACTCCGGCACCTCCGAGTTCTTGGCACACGTTCAGCTCGATGACGATCCCCGGATTCCGATCCAGCAAAGCGTCGGGGAGGAGTTCCATCAGCGCAATGGCGTGGTGACGATCTTGATGTTCTATCGTCGCAGGGCTTCGCCTAAGCACCGCTACAATATGACCGAGGTGGAATATGGTGGAGGAGGGCACCGCACACGGCTAAGGAACGATCACGAAGATCAACTTGTGTGTCCATGGGGTGCCCATTGCCTCAGTTTATAAAGGATGGAGGAGGAGGAGGCCGGCCAAGGCTTGGTGCGGCCAGGATGTGGAGTCCTACTAGGACTCCAAGTCCTAGTAGGAGTCCACCAAGAGGGGAGGAAGGGGGAAGGAAGTGGAGGAGAAGGAAAGGTGGCTGGCCCCCTTTTCCCTAGTCCAATTCGGACTAGAGGGGAGGGGGGGCGCAGCATCCCCTTGGCCCTTTCTCCTCTTCCCACTAAAGCCCATCAAGGCCCATTGCTTCTCCCGTAACTACCCGGTACTCCGAAAAATACCCGAATCACTTGGAACCTTTCCGATGTCCGAATATAGTCGTCCAATATATCGATCTTTACGTCTCGACCATTTCGAGACTCCTCGTCATGTCCCCGATCTCATCCGGGACTCCGAACTCCTTCGGTACATCAAAACTCATAAACTCATAATATAACTGTCATCGAAACCTTAAGCGTTCGGACCCTACGGTTCGAGAACAATGTAGACATGACCAAGACATGTCTCCGGTCAATAACCAATAGCGGGACCTGGATGCCCATATTGGCTCCTACATATTCTACGAAGATCTTTATCGGTCAGACCGCATAACAACATACGTTGTTCCCTTTGTCATCGGTATGTTACTTGCCCGAGATTCGATCATCGGTATCCAATACCTAGTTCAATCTCGTTACCGGCAAGTCTCTTTACTCGTTCTGTAATACATCATCCCGCAACTAACTCGTTAGTTGCAATGCTTGCAAGGCTTAAGTGATGTGCATTACCGAGAGGGCCCAGAGATACCTCTCCAACAATCGGAGTGACAAATCCTAATCTCGAAATACGCCAACCCAACATGTACCTTTGGAGACACCCGTAGAGCTCCTTTATAATCACCTAGTTACATTGTGATGTTTGGTAGCACACAAAGTGTTCCTCCGGCAAACGGGAGTTGCATAATCTCATAGTCATAGGAACATGTATAAGTCATGAAGAAAGCAATAGCAACATACTAAACGATCGGGTGCTAAGCTAATGGAATGGGTCATGTAAATCACATCATTCTCCTAATGATGTGATCCCGTTAATCAAATAACAACTCTTTTGTTTATGGTTAGGAAACATAACCATCTTCGATTAACGAGCTAGTCAAGTAGAGGCATACTAGTGACACTCTGTTTGTCTATGTATTCACACATGTATTATGTTTCCGGTTAATACAATTCTAGCATGAATAATAAACATTTATCATGATATAAGGAAATAAATAATAACTTTATTATTGCCTCTAGGGCATATTTCCTTCAGTCTCCCACTTGCACTAGAGTCAATAATCTAGATCACATCACCATGTGATTAACATCGATAGTTCACATCATCATGTGATTAACACCCATAGTTCACATCTCCATGTGACCAACACCCAAAGGGTTTACTAGATTTAGTAATCTAGTTCACATCGCTATGTGATTAACACCCAAAGAGTACTAAGGTGTGATCATGTTTTGCTTGTGAGAGAATCTTAGTCAATGGGTCTGCCATATTCAGATCCACATGTATTTTACAAATTTCTATGTCAACAATGCTCTGCATGGAGCTACTCTAGCTAATTGCTCCCACTTTCAATATGTATCTAGACCGAGACTTAGAGTCATCTAGATTAGTGTCAAAACTTGCATCAGCGTAACCCTTTACAACGAACCTTTTTGTCACGTCCATAATCGAGAAACATATCCTTATTTCACTAAGGATAATTCTGACCGATGTCCAGTGATCTACTCCTAGATCACCATTGTACTCCCTTGCCAAATCAGTGCAGGGTATACAATAGATCTGGTACACAGCATGGCATACTTTATAGAACCTATGGCCAAGGCATAGGGAATGACTTTCATTCTCTTTCTATCTTCTGCCGTGGTCGGGCTTTGAGTCTTACTCAACTTCACACCTTGTAATACAGGAAAGAACTCTTTCTTTGACTGCTCCATTTTGAATTACTTCAAAATCTTGTCAAGGTATGTACTCATTGGAAAAACTTATCAAGCGTCTTGATCTATCTCTATAGATCTTGAAGCTCAATATGTAAGTAGCTTCACCGAAGTCTTTCTTTGAAAAACTCCTTTCAAACACTCCTTTATGCTTTACAGAATAATTCTACATTATTTCCGATCAACAATATGTCATTCACATATACTTATCAGAAATGTCGTAGTGCTCCCACTCACTTTCTTGCAAATACAGGCTTCACCGCAAGTCTATATAAAACTATATGCTTTGATCAACTCATCAAAGCGTATATTCCAACTCCGAGATGCTTGCACCAGTTCACAGATGGATCGCTGGAGCTTGCACATTTTGTTAGTACCTTTCGGATTGACAAAACCTTCTAGTTGCATCGTATACAACTCTTCTTCAATAAATCCATTAAGGAATTCAGTTTTGTTTATCCATTTGCCAGATTTCATAAAATGCGGCAATTGCTAACATGATTCGGACAGACTTAAGCATAGATACGAGTGAGAATCTCTCATCGTAGTCAACACCTTGAACTTGTCGAAAAACCTTTTGCGACAATTCTAGCTTTGTAGATAATAACACTACTATCAGCGTCCATCTTCCTCTTGAAGATCCATTTATTTTTATGGCTTGCCGATCATCGGGCAAATCCATCAAAGTCCATACTTTGTTCTCATACATGGATCATATCTCAGATTTCATGGCCTCAAACCATTTCGCGGAATCTGGGCTCATCATCGCTTCCTCATAGTTCGCAAGTTCGTCATGGTCTAGTAACATGACTTCCAGAACAGGATTACCGTACCACTCTGGTGCGGATCCTACTCTGGTTTACCTACAAGATCTGGGCTCATCATCATTATCTTCCTCACTAATTGGTGTAGTAGTCACAAGAACAGATTTCTGTGATGAACTACTTTCCAATAAGGGAGAAGGTACAATTACCTTATCAAGTTTTCTCCTTTCCTCCCACTCACTTCTTTCGAGAGAAACTCCTTCTCTAGAAAGTTTCCGAACTTAGCAACAAAAGTCTTGCCTTCGGATCTGTGATAGAAGGTGTACCCAACTGTCTCCTTTGGGTATCCTATGAAGACATATTTCTCCGATTTGAGTTTGAGCTTATCGAGATGAAACTTTTTCACAGAAGCATCACAACTCCAAACTTTAAGAAACGACAACTTTGGTTTCTTGCCAAACCATAGTTCACACGGTGTCATCTCAACGGATTTAGATGGTGCCCTATTTAACGTGAATGCAGCTGTCTCTAATGCATAACCCCAAAACGATAGTGGTAGATCGGTAAGAGACATCGTAGATTGCACTATATCTAATAAAGTACGGTTATGATGTTCGGACACACCATTACACTATGGTGTTCTAGGTGGCGTGAGTGGTGAAACTATTTCACATTGTTTTAGTTGAAGGCCAAACTCGTAACTCAAATATTTTACCTCTGCGATCATATCGTAGAAACTTTTATTTTCTTGTCACGATGATTTTCCACTTCACTCTGAAATTCTTTGAACTGTTCAAATGTTTCAGACTTATGTTTCATCAAGTAGATATCCCCATATCTGCTCAAATCATCTGTGAAGGTTAGAAAATAATGATACCTGCTGCAAGCCTTAATATTCATCGGACCACATACATCAGTATGTATGATTTCCAACAAATCTGTTGCTTGCTTCATTGTTCCGGAGAATGGCGTTTTAGTCATCTTGCCCATAAGGCATGGTTCACAAGCATCAAGTGATTCATAATCAAGTGATTCCAAAAGCCCATCAGCATGGAGTTTCTTCATGCGCTTTACACCAATATGACCTAAACGGCAGTGCTACAAATAAGTTGCACTATCATTATTAACTTTGCATCTTTTGGTTTCAATTTTATTATTATGTGTATCACTATGATCGAGATCCAACGAACTATTTTCATTGGGTGTGTAACCATATAAGGTTTTATTCATGTAAACACAACAACAATTTATTCTCTTACTTAAATGAATAACCGTATCACAATAAACATGATCAAATCATATTCATGCTCAACGTAAACACCAAATAACACTTATTTAGGTTCAACACTAATCCCGAATTTATAGGGAGTGTGCGATGATGATCATATCAATCTTGGAACCACTTCCAACACACATCGTCACTTCACCCTTAACTAGTCTCTGTTTATTCTGCAACTCCCGTTTCGAGTTACTAATCTTAGCAACTGAACTAGTATCAAATACTGAGGGGTTGCTATAAACACTAGTAAATTACACATCAATAACATGTATATCAAATATACTTATGTTCACTTTGCCATCCTTCTTATCCGCCAAATACTTGGGGCAGTTCCGCTTCTAGTGACCAGTCCCTTTGCAGTAGAAGCACTTAGTCTCAGGCTTAGGACCAGACTTGGGCTTCTTCACTTGAGCAGCAACTTGCTTGCCGTTCTTCTTGAAGTTCCCCTTCTTCCCTTTGCCCTTTTCTTGAAACTAGTGGTCTTGTTAACCATCAACACTTGATGTTTTTCTTGATTTCTACCTTCGTCGATTTCAGCATCACGAAGAGCTTGGGAATTATTTTTGTCATCCCTTGCATATTATAGTTCATCACGAAGTTCTACTAACTTGGTGATGGTGACTAGAGAATTCTGTCAATCACTATCTTATCTGGAAGATTAACTCCCACTTGATTCAAGCGATTGTAGTACTCAGACAATCTGGGCACATGCTCACTAGTTGAGCGATTCTCCTCCATCTTTTAGCTATAGAACTTGTTGGAGACTTCATATCTCTCAACTCAGGTATTTGCTTGAAATATTAACTTCAACTCCTGGAACATCTCATATGCTCCATGACGTTCAAAACGTCTTTGAAGTCCCGATTCTAAGCCATTAAGCATGGTGCACTAAACTATCAAGTAGTCATCATATTGAGCTAGCCAAACGTTCATAACGTCTACATCTGCTCCTGCAATAGGTCTGTCACCTAGCGGTGCATCAAGGACATAATTCTTCTGTGCAGCAATGAGGATAAACCTCAGATTACGGATCCAATCTGCATCATTGCTACTAACATCTTTCAACACAATTTTTCTCTAGGAACATATCAAAATAAACATATGAAAGCAATAACACGAGCTATTGATCTACAACATAATTTGCAAAATACTACCAGGACTAAGTTCATGATAAATTTAAGTTCAATTAATCATATTACTTAAGAACTCCCACTTAGATAGACATCCCTCTAATCCTCTAAGTGATCACGTGATCCAAATCAACTAAACCATAACCGATCATCACGTGAAATGGAGTAGTTTTCAATGGTGAACATCGTTATGTTGATCATATCTACTATATGATTCACGCTCGACCTTTCGGTCTTCGTGTTCCGAGGCCATATCTGCATATGCTAGGCTCGTCAAGTTTAACCCGAGTATTCTGCGTGTGCAAAACTGGCTTGCACCCGTTGTAGATGGACGTAGAGCTTATCACACCCGATCATCACGTGGTGTCTGGGCACGACAAACTTTGGCAACGGTGCATACTCAGGGAGAACACTTCTTGATAATTTAGTGAGAGATCATCTTATAATGCTACCGTCAATCAAAGCAAGATAAGATGTATAAAAGATAGACATCATATGCAATCAAAATATGTGACATGATATGGCCATCATCATCTTGCGCCTTTGATTTCCATCTCCAAAGTACTGTTATGATCTCTATCGTCACTGGCATGACACCATGATCTCCATCATCTTGATCTATATCAATGTGTCGTCACGTGGTCGTCTCGCCAACAATTGCTCTTGCAACTATTGCTATCGCATAGCAACAAAGTAAAGCAGTTATTGGGCGCTTGCATCTTATGCAATAAAGAGACAACCATAAGGATTTTGCCAGCTGCCGATAACTTCAACAAAACATGATCATCTCATACAATAACTTATATCTCATCACGTCTTGACCATATCACATCACAACATGCCCTGCAAAAACAAGTTAGACGTCCTCTACTTTGTTGTTGCAAGTTTTACGTGGCTGCTACGGGCTTAAGCAAGAATCAATCTTACCTACGCATCAAAACCACAACGATAGTTTGTCAAGTTGGTGCTGTTTTAACCTTCGCAAGGACCGGGCGTAGCCACACTCGGTTCAACTAAAGTTGGAGAAACTGTCACCCGCTAGCCACCTTTGCGCAAAGCACGTCGGGAGAACCGGTCTCGCGTAAGCGTACGCATAATGTCGGTCCGAGCCGCTTCATCCAACAATACCGCCGAACCAAAGTATGACATGCTGGTAAGCAGTATGACTTATATCGCCCACAACTCACTTGTGTTCTACTCGTGCATATAACATCAACACATAAAATCTAGGCTCGGATGCCACTGTTGGGGAACGTAGTAATTTCAAAAAAATTCCTACGCACACGCAAGATCATGGTGATGCATAGCAACGAGGGGAGAGTGTGATCTACGTACCATGTAGATCGACAACGGAAGTGTTTGGTTGATGTAGTCGTACGTATCCACGGTTCGACCGATCCAAGCACCGTTACTCCGGCACCTCTGAGTTCTTGGCACACGTTCAGCTCGATGACGATCCCCGGGCTCCGATCCAGCAAAGTGTCGGGGAGGAGTTCCGTCAGCATAACGGCGTGGTGACGATCTTGATGTTCTACCATCGCAGGGCTTCGCCTAAGCACCGCTACAATATGACCGAGGTGGAATATGGTGGAGGGGGGCACCGCACACGGCTAAGGAACGATCACGAAGATCAACTTGTGTGTCCATGGGGTGCCCCTTGCCTCAGTATATAAAGGATGAAGGAGGAGGAGGCCGGCCAAGGCTTGGTGCGGCCAGGATGTGGAGTCCTACTAGGACTTCAAGTCCTAGTAGGAGTCCACCAAGAGGGGAGGAAGGGAGAAGGAAGTGGAGGAGAAGGAAAGGTGGCCGGCCCCCTTTTCCCTAGTCCAATTCGGACTAGAGGGGAGGGGGGGCGCAGCATCCCCTTGGCCCTTTCTCCTCTTCCCACTAAAGCCCATCAAGGCCCATTGCTTCTCCCGTAACTACCCGGTACTCCGAAAAATACCCAAATCACTCGGAACCTTTCCGATGTCCCAATATAGTCGTCCAATATATCGATCTTTACGTCTCGACCATTTCGAGACTCCTCGTCATGTCCCCGATCTCATCCGGGACTCCGAACTCCTTCGGTACATCAAAACTCATAAACTTATAATATAACTGTCATCGAAACCTTAAGCGTGCGGACCCTATGGTTTGAGAACAATGTAGATATGACCGAGACATGTCTCCGGTCAATAACCAATAGCGGGACCTGGATGCCCATATTGGCTCCTACATATTCTACGAAGGTCTTTATCGGTCAGACCACATAACAACATACGTTGTTCCCTTTGTCATCGGTATGTTACTTGCCCGAGATCCGATCGTCGGTATCCAATACCTAGTTCAATCTCGTTACCGGCAAGTCTCTTTACTCGTTTTGTAATACATCATCCCGCAACTAACTCATTAGTTGCAATGCTTGCAAGGCTTAAGTGATGTGCATTACCGAGAGGGCCCAGAGATACCTCTCCGACAATCGGAGTGACAAATCCTAATCTCGAAATACGCCAACCCAACATGTACCTTTGGAGACACCTGTAGAGCTCCTTTATACTCACCCAGTTATGTTGTGACGTTTGGTAGCACACAAAGTGTTCCTCCGGCAAACGGTAGTTGCATAATCTCATAGTCATAGGAACATGTATAAGTCATGAAGAAAGCAATAGCAACATACTAAACGATCGGGTGCTAAGCTAATGGAATGGGTCATGTCAATCAGATCATTCATCTAATGATGTGATCCCGTTAATCAAATAACAACTCTTTTGTCCATGGTTAGGAAACATAACCATCTTTGATTAACAAGCTAGTCAAGTAGAGGCATACTAGTGACACTCTGTTTGTCTATGTATTCACACATGTATTATGTTTCCGGTTAATACAATTCTAGCATGAATAATAAACATTTATCATGATATAAGGAAATAAATAATAACTTTATTATTGCCTCTAGGGCATATTTCCTTCACAATGGCCCCCTTTGCCTCCCATGAAGCTCTGTCAGTGTATAATGCCAAAGGACCAAATGACGGGGCAAAGAGCACCTTTCCTTCTAGTTAATTATCATTCCCAAAAAGAAGGGAAGGAGCGTATTAATCTGTCTTGTCCCATTCAAGAACAACGGTTGTCCCTAAGTTAACTTCATTATAACAAGACCTTTCTTGCATCCATAATAGTTGTATATGATGGGTAACGACTACTCGTCGCACCTTGGGACACTCTCATAGTAGACAGACTTATCAACTGATGATCAAAATGTGAGCATCCCAGACGTGAACCTGACACCCGTGGTCGGCAGCCACATGTTGCACTCGATGGACTGCCCCATGGTGAAGTTACTGGCCTTGGCCTGGCTCATATTCACGTGGTAGCCCGGCCACCTCACCCATTCGCTGTCGCTGGCGCTAGGGGCCGTGTCATGTACTCCCCATAGTAGATGGTGCCGAGCGTGGTCTGGTTGTCGTCCCATGCAAGCCATACCTCAGGCTGCACCACGGCGCCGATGTAGGACTACATGAACACCACTCACGAGTACGCCTTCCACGGCCGGTCTAGGAAGGTATACGGGCAGGACAGATTAATGCTCTCCTTCTCTCCTCGTTGGGAATGATAATTAACTAGAAGGAAAAGGCGATCTTTGCCCTGCCGTTTGGTCCTTTGGTGATGTGCAGTGGTGGAGCATCATGGGGGCCAAAGGGGGCCATTGCCCCCTCTACTCTAAGAAAACACTTAAGTGTACCTTTAATTATTAGGCTTGAATATAAAAAATTACTCGGTCACATAAGAATGTTTTCAAATAATAGTTTATATGAATATGGTTGCCTAATATATACTAGAAACCACTATTAAAATTGTATGTATGATTTAGAAATATCTACCATGTTGTTCGATAATATTAAAAGATATATGAACAAATACATAGATATGCAAATATATGTGTATAACTATATAGTTTATGCAATATTTGAAAATAGGAATTTTTAACAAGAGATATTGTAAATCATAGTATAATTTAGATTTTGGAGAACCAAAAAAATCATTGATATACATTACAATTGTGTAATGATGAATATATTATTTGAAAACATTCTTATGTGACTGGGTAATAGAAAATTGTATTAATTAAAATTATAATATGGTGCACTTATTTTAAAATAAGTATATAAGTTCAGTATGAAATACCTTTCTCAGTCAATCGAATGTAAACACAGAGTACTTGCATTTTCATGCTCAGAGTATTTCTAATTGGCCCGTTAAAAAACTTTAAAGAAGTAAATATTGAATTTTGCTCCTCTAAATCGCAGTTGGCCAATTTTTTATCGGCATTACAGGAGTACAAATTATACTCCACAGCTGCGCCGACCCTTTTATTTACTCCACCGCCCACCCATGGAGTAAATTTTTTCCTCTCCTCACTACTCAACCTCACCCATCCAGCGTCTCCCAATCCCTGCTGCAACGCACCTTGCATCCTCGTTGATGTGACACCGCATCCACTTCGGCGCTTCCTCGCCGCCCAAATGGTCGGATCCAGCCGCCACAGGTCCTAGTCGCCAATTAGAAGCACAGATCCACGCCGCCATGCACAACTATCTTGAGCAAGAGGTCATGGTGGTTCCTCCCACGGTTATGTGTCTTCCTCCTGGATCCCAGACCTGCCACCACCGTCAGCACCACAGAGGAGGTACCATGACGTGCATCACCGACCATGGGGGACATGGTTATCCGAGATCACGGACCACGACACCCATCGCCGCATTTGGATCGGCTACTTCCAGTTTGCAGCACAGGTGGTATGGGTGTATGACATCTAGGTGATGTGCCTCTATGGCGCCCGTGCGCGGCTCAACTTCCCCTTCGGCGCTCTCATGCCGGATTTGGCCCCAATTGACCCCAGAGTGGTGCTCTCATGCCGGATTTGGCCCCAATTGACCCCAGAGTGGTCTCCCGTTGTGAGCCGCAGGAGAACTCGGAAGCCTATGAGCGCCTCGAGGCAGAGCATGATGATGAGGATTACATGGCCGAGCTCCGCCATCGGGTATCTGAAGTGCATTGAGGAGGAGTGCTGGCACTTTGAGTTGTATAAGGTGGGGACGACCTACGGAGCCGGGCCATCCAGTGTGTCCGCCATCGACCTTTGCTCCAGCAACGGCTTCGGGTCCAGGGTTGACGACGGAGACGGCTCTGATGATGGAGCGGGCGAGGGAGGTAGAGACAACAACAACGATGAGGACATGAACGGCAAGCCAAATTGGGAGAAGATCATGACCAAGGAGGACTAGTTCTTTTTAAGTTTTCATGCAAATTTAGTTTAGATCTCGTTTTAATTTTGTAATATAGTTTATGCTAGTAGTTTGAATTGAGTTTGATGGATTGGTTTGAATCAATTTTGCATGAATTTGTGTTCAACTGTTTTTAACGAGTTAAGTTTAAGGATTCGGCTAGGAACTGCTAAATTTTAGCAGAGCAAATTTGAGGAGTTAAAGGATAAGAAGCCATATACAGATCTAAATTTTGAGGGTTCGGTTAGAGATGCTCTCAAGTACGAATGAGAGGAAATTCAGGGAGACCAAAACTTGCTTAGGTATGTGATTGATTGATTTGTAGATATGTTTGGGCCACTTGAGATGACCAAAATAAAAAATAGTGAGATAGATTCTCAGCAAATAAATGCATGAGTCATATAGCTTTTAACCTCGTACTAAAAATACTCCAAATTTATAACGGAGCAAATAAAAAATGTTTCGTTTGGTATGAAGTACTAAGAATCTGCAAACAAGAAATCAAAATGAATTTGAATGGTCTTTTTTATAAAGGTAAAAGGTGCGTCAAGTGTTCATGATCTTTATAAATGCTAAGAATAAGTCAAATGTGTTTCTTATAATGGCTAAAACACTCTTGGGGACATAAGGAAATCTCGTAAGGTTATTTTAACCACGATGAATTAAGTTATTGTCCATTGCTTTGATACGTGTTGTGTGGGTGGACCGGCGCTATGGTACTGTCCTGACTTGAACAAATACCTACTTATAATTATACCTTCTGTGCAAACATCTAAAACTGCAAGATAAGTAATTAAGATAGATCTAACCATAGCATTAAACAGTTGGATCCAAAATAGCCCATCATAGAACAATTCATAAACTGGGGTTTAGGTTTCTATCATTCCCGCAACCCACCATTTACAAACTAATTATACAATGTCTTCTCCTAGGCCCAAAGATGGTGAGTGTCATGTAGTCGACATTCACATAATTCCACAATGTATTCCCCTAGTCCGGTATCCAAATCATCTCGTTACCATCCACAAGGTTTACAGTTTCATTAGAAACTACAATGATCCTCTCCTAAACAGTGGAACAAATTCTACCTTCATTTTGCTTCATGCATAACAAGCACGATGTCCTCAACTACTGTAGTAACTCGGTTGCCCTCTGTGTCACTATCATAGTTTTCTTGCTTATGCCCTTGCTTTTCCTTTTCTTTTTTCTCTTTCCTGCACTTATCACATTACCGCTTAATGTGAACCTTCTCATGGCAGTGTTGGCACTCATAATCAACATGCTTGCCTCATGATTTGTTTCTACCTTTTTCAGCTCCTTTACCTGGACCTATGATCTTGCTGCTCCCCTGGACTGAGTAACAAGCATTTTCGAATTTGGGGAAGAACTAGCTTCAACCACCTTTCTGGGCTCTTCCTTTAGTACCCTGGTTTTCACAAGATATCAATTGACAACTCCATTAGGTGATGAATTGCAAATAGTGATCTTAAAGGTCTGCAAGTTGTCCGGTAATTTGCTAGTATCAACAAGGTTCTCACTTTAGCTTCAATGTAATTCCCATTGAAGAAAGTTGATTTATAATGCCTTGGAATGTATTCACATGATCTACAATTTAAATGCCCTCTTTGTACCTCAAACACATGAATTGTTTGATCAAGAACATCTTGTTTGTACCTTTCTTTCGGACAAACAACTCCTCCAATTTCTACCATAAGATGTGTGCATGTGTCTCATCAATGATATGGCTCAAAACATTATCATCGATGCATTGTCGAATCAACCCACGAACTTGGCAATGAAGCACCTTACACTAATATTCACTAATGCCCCCCAACATCTTAGTGGAGAACACTGGCTTCCAATATTCATTGACATATAATAGTTCCTCTATCTTCCCATTCTATGCTTGCTAATTTCTACCATTCAAAGTTATCATCATGTTGGTATTCATATCCATCTTTCACTACAAGAAAAATCAGCAATTATCTCAAAGCAAACCAAAACTCTAATGCCACTTCGTGGGGCTGGACAACAAAGATGTGATGCACACATTCATTGGCATGACAAATATGCACACTAAACAACCCCCTCACTTATAGTGAACTTCAAGGACAGTTTCAACCAACAAGTAAGCAACGGAATAAACTCAAACAACATGCACATGTGACACAAGATTTAACGTGAAAAACATCCTCAGTTTGAGCATGAAAAACTATGGTTGTGGACCGACTGGTCGACACAACTTCACTATGAGAATGAAGAGTACAAAGTCTTGTGTAAAACCTCTAGAGATATTTACAACACACTCTCTATGTTGTGAACCGGCAACAAGGCAAGATTTTAGTAAAACAAAGTTTAAACAACTTTCTCCTCCCATATGTATTTTGCATAATTGATGTCGCTTGAAACTGCGTCGGTATTTCCCCAAAGAGGAAGGGATGATGTAGTACAGCTATGGTAGGTATTTCCCTTAGTTATGAAACGAAGGTATCAATCTAGTACGAGAACCAAGCAACATTATGTAAACAGTACCTGCACACAAAGAACAAATACTTGCAACCCGATGACCCTCCCTTTTTTGATGTCTTGAATCCATGCCAGTATTTTCCCCAAAGAGTATGGGATGATGCAGTACAACTAAGGTAGGTAGATCGCGCAGTTATGAAACCAAGGTTATTGAACCAGTTTGTGAACCAAGCAACACTATGTAAACGGTACCTGCACACAAAGAACAAATACTTGCAACCCGACGCGAAAGAGGGGTTGTCACGGGAAACCACAGCCACCTATGGGGCCAGAGGGCCCCTTGCTGGTTTGGCGGGGGGACATCACGTTGCACAAAGAGCAGACGAGCGTGGGGCAGTGTGGTAGGGATCACACAAGCAATTTACCCAGGTTCGGGCCACCGCGAGGCGTAAAACCCTACTCCTGCTTTGGGGGATTGATGGTGGAAGAGTGGTGGTGGAGCGTAGTACACTTGCCCGACAAGGGCGGCAGTGGCTACGCGCGAGTGGGGTGTGAGTTATCCAATCTTCTAACCCTTTCTATGGTTGCTATGGGCCTCCTTTTATAAATTAAGGGGCTACCATAATGGCAAAGTGGTCATTATGCACTGATAAGATAGCAAACAGTGCTATCATACCTAACTCTGCAGGTTGACAGGGGCGCATTAAATGTGCCGCTCAACATCACATCATTGGGTGCCCGGCAAGCCTTGCCGGGCTATCTCGCCAGCTCCATGCCTACTTGCTTGACACATGGCAGGACGGGTGTCAACTATAGGCATCTCCTATAGAAAGAGGCTTCCATGTGGCGAATGGCTGCCACTTAGTCACCTTGCGGCTTGACACCACACCGATTGATGACATGGGTCGTGGCGGAGTGGTTGGGTGAGGTGGTTCTGCCTTCGCGAGTCCTGGCAGGCCCTGCCGGGATGCCTTGGACGTCTTCTTCCGGGGGTTGCCCCGTCCTTGCCGAGCTCGCTTGCCCGGTAAGGGAGACTTTTCTCCTAGGGGTGTCTTGCTTCTCTGGCTTGAAATCGGTCATCTTGATCTGCATATTGGTTCTTTGATGCTCTTGGTTCCTTGTGTTCTGACATGGGTTGGTGTTGTATTCTTGTTCCCGCAACTGTGCATAGTCTGGGCAACAGACCCAGGGTGTGTTGCACCGCTAGAAGCCCACGGGCCTGCCCCGAACACGCTGCCGAGTGTCGTCGGGGTAGGGACTAATAAGTGCATGGGCGAGGGTGCTGAAGAGGCTAGTCTCTTGAGGTCTTCTTTGCTTCTTCATTAATCTTGGGTCCATGCAAGTTTCCAGTTTCCCCACGCGTCGTGCGCAATGCTGTGGAAGAACTTTTGATCGTGGCCCGCGGATTCTCCTCGCCCCATGACTGATACGTCTCCAATGTATCTATGATTTTTGATTGTTCCATGCTATTATATTATCTGTATTGGATATTTAATGAGTTTATTATGCACGTTTATATTATTTTTGGGACTAACCTATTAACGGAAGGCCCAGTTCAGATTGTTGTTTTTTGTCTATTTCAGTGTTTCGCAGAAATGGAATATCAAATGGAATGAAACCTTCGCGAGGATCTTTTTTGGAACAAACACAATCCAGGAGATTTGGAGTGGATGTCAAGGAAGCAGCGAGGTGGCCACGAGGTAGGGCGGCGTGTCCAGGGGGCTAGGCGCGCCTCCACCCTCGTGGGCCCCTCGCAGCTCCACTGAGCTACTTCTTTCGCCTATATATACTCTTATACCCTGAAAACATCCAGGAGAGCCACGAAACCACTTTTCCACCGCCGCAACCTTCTGTACCCATGAGATCCCATCTGGAGACCTTTTCCGGCGATCTGCTAGAGAGGGGTTTGATCACGGAGGGCTTCTATATCAACGCCATAGCATCTCCGACGATGTGTGAGTAGTTTACCACAGACCTTCAGGTCCATAGTTATTAGCTAGATGGCTTCTTCTCTCTTTTTGGATCTCAATACAAAGTTCTCATCGATGTTCTTGGAGATCTATTCGATGTAATTCTTTTTGCAGTGTGTTTGCCGTGATCCGATGAATTGTTGGTTTATGATTAAGATTATCTATGAGAAATATTTGATTCTTCTCTGAATTCTTATATGCATGATTTTATATCTTTGCAAGTCCTGTCAAATTATCAGTTTGGTTTGCCCTACTAGATTGATCTTTATTGCAATGGGAGAAGTGCTTAGCTTTGGGTTCAATCTTGCGGTGTCCTTTCCCAGTGATAGTAGGGGCAGCAAGGCACATATTGTATTGTTGCCATCGAGGATAAAAAGATGGGGTTTATATCATATTGCTTGAGTTTATCCCTCTACATCATGTCATCTTGCCTAATGCGTTACTCTGTTCTTATGAACTTAATACTCTAGATGCATGCTGGATAGCAGTCGATGTGTGGAGTAATAGTAGTAGATGCAGAATCGTTTCGGGCTACTTGACACAAACGTGATGCTTATGTTCATGATCATGCCTAGATATCATCATAACTATGCGCTTTTCTATCAATTGCTCAGTAGTAATTCGTTCACCCACCGTAATATATGCTATCTTGAGAGAAGCCACTAGTGAAACCTATGACCCCGGGGTCTACTTTACATCATATTATTTTCCCGTCAACTAACTATTTCTGTCGCCGTTTATTTTTGCAATCTTTACTTTTCAGTCTATATAACAAAAATACCAAAAATATTTATCTAATTATCTCTATCAGATCTCACTTTTGTAAGTGACCGTTAAGGGATTGACAACCCATTTATCGCGTTGGTTGAGAGGTTCTTGTTTGCTTGTGCAGGTACTAGGCGACTTGCATGTAGTCTCCTACTGGATTGATACCTTGGTTCTCAAAAACTGAGGGAAATACTTACGCTACTTTGCTACATCACCCTTTCCTCTTCAAGGGAAAACCAACACATGCTCAAAAGGTAGCAAGAAGGATTTCCGGCGCCGTTGCCGGGGAGATCTACGCCAAGTCAAGATACCAAGTACCCATCACAAACTATTATCCCTCACATGACATTATTTGCCATTCGCCTCTCGTTTCCTCTCCCCCACTTCACCCTTGCTGTTTTATTCGCCTATTTTCTGTTCGCCCTCTTTCCGTTCACCTTCTTTCGCTTGCCTCTTGTGTGAGTGTTTGTTGGATTGATTGTTTGTCACGATGGCTCAAGATAATACTAAATTATGTGACTTTTCCAATACCAACAATAATGATTTTATTATCACTCCGATTGCTCCTCTTTCCGATGCTGGATCTTGTGAAATTAATACTGCTTTGCTAAATCTTGTCATGAAAAATCAATTTGCTGGCCTTCCTAGTGAAGATGCCGCTACCCATCTAAACAACTTTGTTGATTTATGTGATATGCAAAATAAGAAAGATGTGGATAAGATATTGTTAAATTGAAGCTATTTCCGTTTTCTCTTAGAGATCGTGCTAAAACTTTGTTCTCTTCTTTGCCTAAAAATAGTATTGATTCATGGAATAAGTGCAAAGATGCTTTTATCTCTAAGTATTTTCCTCCCGCTAAGATCATCTCTCTTAGAAATGATATTATGAACTTTAAGCAACTTGATCATGATCATGTTGCACAAGCATGGGAGAGGATGAAATTAATGATACATAATTTCCCTACACATGGTTTGAATTTATGGATAATTATACATAATTTTTATGCTGGATTGAATTTTGCTTGTAGAAATCTTTTAGATTCGGCCGTGGGAGGCACTTTTATGGAAATCACTTTGGGAGAAGCTACTAAACTCCTAGATAATATTATGGTTAATTATTCTCAATGGCACACCGAAAGATCTACTAATAAAAAAGTTCATGCGATAGAAGAGATTAATGTTTTGAGTGGAAAGATGGATGAACTTATGAAATTGTTTGCTAATAAGAGTGCTTCTTTTGATCCTAATCATATGACTTTGTCCACTTTGATTGAGAATAATAATGAATCTATGGATGTGAATTTTGTTGGTACAAACAGTTTTGGTAACAACGCGTATAGAGGAAACATTAATTCTAGGCCGTTTCCTAGTAATTACTCTAATAATTATGGTAATTCCTACAACAACTCTTATGGAAATTTTAATAATATGCCCTCTTATTTTGAGACTAGTGTTAAAGAATTCATGAATTCGCAAAATAATTTCAATGCTTTGCTTGAAGAAAAATTGCTTAAGATTGATGAGTTGGCTAGGAACGTGGATAGAATTTCTCTTGATGTTGATTCTTTGAAACTTAGATCTATTCCACACAAGCATGATATCAATGAGTCTCTCAAAGCGATCAGAATTTCCATTGATGAGTGCAAAGAAAGAACCGCTAGGATGCGTGCTAAAAAGATTGCTTTGTGAAGGCGTGTTCTTCTAGTTTACATGATTATAATGATGAAGATCTAAAAGTGATTGGTGTGTCTCCTATTAAATCTTTGTTTGCCAATATGAAACTTAATAAATATGGGACTGGAGATGAGTCAACTTTAGTTAGAAGGTGTCCCAATGATTCAGAGTTTTTAGATCTTGATGCAAAAATTGGTAAAAGTGGGATTGAAGATGTCAAAACTTTACATAGCAATGAACCCACTATTTTGGATTTCAAGGAACTTAATTATGAATTGCTCTTCAATAGATTGTATTTCCTTGTTTCAATCCGTGCTAAATTCTCCTCATGCTTATGATCAAAACAAAGCTTTTACTAAACATATTGTTGATGCTTTAATGCAATCCCATAAAGAAAAACTTGAATTAGAAGTTTCTATCCCTAGAAAGCTTTATGATGAGTGGGAACCTACTATTAAAATTAAGATTAAAGATCATGAATGCTATGATTTATGTGATTTGGGTGCTAGTGTTTCCACGATTCCAAAAACTTTGTGTGATGTGTTAGGTTTCCGTGAATTTGATGATTGTTCTTTAAATTTGCATCTCGCGGATTCCACCATTAAGAAACCTATGGGAAGGATTTATGATGTTCTTATTGTTGCAAATATGAATTATGTGCGCGTAGATTTCATTGTTCTTGATATAGATTGCAATCCTACATGTTCTATTATTCTTGGTAGACCTTTCCTTAGAACGATTGGTGCAATTATTGATAAGAAAGAAGGAAATATTAGATTCCAATTTCTGTTAAGAAAAGGCATGGTACACTTTCCTAGAAAGAAATTAAATTACCTTATGAATATATTATGAGAGCCACATATGTATTGCATACCAAATATGACAATACCAAGACCTATTCTTGTTTTTTATGCCTAGCTAAGGGCGTTAAACGATAGCGCCTGTTGGGAGGCAACCCAGTTTTATTTTTGTTCCTTGATTTTTGTTCCTGTTTGGTAATAAATAAATCATCTATCCTATGTTATTATTGTGTTTTTTATGTTTTAATTAGTTTTTGTGCCAAGTAAAGCCTTTAGGATCTTTTTGGATCATTGTTATTTGATCTTGCCGAAAAAACAGAAAGTATGCGCTCACGAGAATAATTTTCATTTTAACCAGAGATCAATAAAATACTGATTCCAACTGATTTATATCAATATACAAATTATTTAGGATTTCCTAATTTCTTAGGATTTTTGGAGTTACATAAGTATTCGAAACCTACAGATTACTACAGACTGTTCTGTTTTTTACACATTCTATTTTTCGTGTGTTGTTTGCTTATTTTGATGAATCTATGGCTAGTATCGGGGGGTATAAACCATAGATAAGTTGGATACAGTAGGTTTAACAGCAAAATAAATAAAAAATGAGTTTATTACAGTACCTTAAGGTGGTGATTTGTTTTCTTATACTAACGAAGCTCATGAGATTTTCTGTTGAGTTTTGTGTTGTGAAGTTTTCAAGTTTTTGGGTAAAGATTTGATGGATTTTGGAACAAGGAGTGGCAAGAGCCTAAGATTGTGTATGCCCAAGCCACCCCAAGGTAAAATTCAAGGACATCCAAAAGCCTAAGCTTGGGGGTGCCCCGGAAGGCATCCCCTCTTTCGTCTTCATCTATCGGTAACTTTACTTGAGGCTATATTTTATTCACCACACGATATGTGTTTTGCTTGGAGCGTCTTGCATGATTTGATTCTTTGCTTTTTAGTTTACCATAGTCATCCTTGCTGTACACACCTTTTGGGAGAGACTCACATGAATCGGAATTTATTAGAATACTCTATGTGCTTCACTTATATCTTTTGAGCTAGATAATTTTGCTCTAGTGCTTCACTTATATATTTTTAGAGCACGGTGGTGATTTTATTTTATAGAAATTATTGATCTCTCATGCTTCACTTATATTATTTTGAGATTATTTTAGAACAAAATGGTAATTTCCTTTGGTTATGAAATTAGTCCTAATATGATAGGCATCCAAGATGGGTATAATAAAAACTTTCATATAGAGTGCATTAAATGTTATGAGAAGTTTGATTCTTGATAGTTGTTTTGAGATATAAAGGTGGTAATATTAGAGTTGTGCTAGTTGAGTAATTGTGGAATTGAGAAATACTTGTGTTGAAGTTGGCAAGTCCCGTAGCATGCACGTATGGTAAACGTTGTGTGACAAATTTGAAGCATGAGGTGTTCTTTGATTGCTTTCCTTATGAGTGGCGGTCAGGGACGAGCGATGGTCTTTTCCTACCAATCTATCCCCCTAGGAGCATGCGCGTAGTGCTTGGTTTTGAAGACTTGTAGATTTTTGCAATAAGTATGTGAGTTCTTTATGACTAATGTTGAGTCCATGGATTATACGCACTCTCACCCTTCCATTATTGCTAGCCTCTTCGGTACCGTGCATTGCCCTTTCTCACCTCGAGAGTTGGTGCAAACTTCACCGGTGCATCCAAACCCCATGATATGATACACTCTATCACACATAAGCCTCCTTATATCTTCCTCAAAACAGCCACCATGCCTGCCTATTATGGCATTTCCATAGCCATTCCGAGATATATTGCCATGCAACTTTCCACCGTTCCGTTTATTATGACACACTCCATCATTGTCATATTACCTTGCATGATCATGTAGTTGACATCATATTTGTGGCAAAGCCACCTTGATAATTCTTTCATACATGTCACTCTTGATTCATTGCATATCCTGGTACACCGCCGGAGGCATTCACATAGAGTCATATTTTGTTCTAAGTATCGAGTTGTGATTCTTGAGTTGTAAGTAAATAAAAGTGTGATGATTTTGATTATTAGAGCATTGTCCCATGTGAGGAAAGTTCTACAGAAAAAAAGAGAAAGGCCATAAAAAGAGAGGCCAAAGAAAAAAATGAGAGAAAAAGAGAGAAGGGGCAATGTTACTATCCATTTTCCACACTTGTGCTTCAAAGTAGAACCATGTTCATGATAGAGAGTCTCTTATGTTGTCACTTTCATATACTAGTGGGATTTTTTCATTATAGAACTTGGATTGTGTATTCCAATAATGGGCTTCCTCAAAATGCCCTAGGTTTTCGTGAGCAAGCAAGTTGGATGCACACCCACTTAGTTTCTTTTGTTGAGCTTTCATATATTTATAGCTCTAGTGCATCCGTTGCATGGCAATCCCTACTCCTTGCATTGCCATCAATTGATGGGCATCTCCATAGCCCGTCGATTAGCCGCGTCAATGTGAGACTTTCTCCCTTTTTGTCTTCTCACACAACCTCCATCATCATATTCTATTCCACCCATAGTGCTATGTCCATGGCTCGCGCTCATATATTGCATGAAAGTTGAAAAAGTTTGAAAAGGCTAAAGTATGAAACAATTGCTTGGCTTGTCATCGGAGTTGTGCATGATGGGAGCATTTTGTGTGACGAAAATGAAGCATGGCCAAACTATATGGTTTTGTAGCGATAAGCTTTCTTTGGCTATGTTATTTTGATAAGACATGATTGCTTGGTTAGCATTGCTTCAAGTATTATTATTTTTTATGTAAATATTAAAATTCTGTCTAGAATCTTTCGGATCTAAACATGCATGCCATAATAAAGAGAAATACATTGAAAATTATGTTAGGTAGCATTCAAAATAAAAAATTCTGTTTTTATCATTTACCTACTCGAGGACGAGCAGGAATTAAGCTTGGGGATGCTTGTCTCAACGTATCTATAATTTTTTATTGTTCCATGCTATTATATTATCTGTTTTGGATGTTTAATGGGCTTTATTATGCACTTTTATATTATTTTTGGGACTAACCTATTAACCGAAGGCCCAGTGCAAATTGTTGTTTTTTCCGCCTATTTTAGTGTTTCGCAGAAAAGGAATATCAAACGGAATGAAACCTTCGCGAGGATATTTTTTTGGAAAAAACGCAATCCAGGAGACTTGGAGTGGACGTCAAGGAAGCAGCAAGGCGGCCATGAGGTTGGGCGGTGCGCCCAGGGGGGCCAGGCACGCCCCCACCCTCGTGGGCCCCTCGCAGCTCCACCGACCTACTTCTTTCACCTATATATACTCTTATACCCTGAAAACATCTAGGAGAGCCACGAAAGCACTTTTGCATCGCCGCAACCTTCTGTACCCGTGAGATTCCATCTGGGGACCTTTTTCGGCGATCTGCCGGAGGAGAATCGATCAGAGAGGGCTTCTACATAAATACCATAGCCTCTCCGATGATGTGTGAGTAGTTTACCACAGACCTTCGGGTCCATAGTTATTAGCTAGATGGCTTCTTCTCTCTCTTTGGATCTCAATACAAAGTTCTCCTTGATGTTCTTGGAGATCTATTCGATGTAATTCTTTTTGCGGTGTGTTTGCCGACATCCTATAAATTGTGGGTTTATGATTAAGATTATCTATGAACTATATTTGATTCTTCTATGAATTCTTATATGCATGATTTGATATCTTTTCAAGTCTCTTCGAATTATCAGTTTGGTTTGGCCTACTAGATTGGTCTTTCTTGCAATGGGAGAAGTGCTTAGCTTTGGGTTCAATCTTGCGGTGTCCTTTCCCAGTGACAGTAGGGGCAGCAAGGCACATATTGTATTGTTGCCATCGAGGATAAAAACACTAGTAGAAAACGGAGCTTTAGCGGCGGTTCATCAGGGCCTTTAGTGCCGGTTCCATAACCGGCACTAAAGGGTGGGCACTAAAGGCCCCCCCTTTAGTACCGGTTCGGCACGAACCGGCGCTAAAGTGCCACCGCGTGGCGTGAGCTCGCGCCCTGGTATGGGGGACCTTTAGTACCGGTTGGTGACTAAAGGTTTTTTTTGAAAATTTTGGAATTTTTTTTTGATTTTTACTTTTTTTAATTTTTTTTGAATTATTTGATGATTTAGTCTCTAATCACCTCTCTTAACTGCTCAAGTGTGGATCACTCATTCCAAATCATCTAACTTCCCGACCGGTCACCCATCCCTCTCACTACTCCAGCCCGACCACGCTTAACTTTCGGGTTCTATTCTCCTTCGTTTCCGAGTCTGCACTTGTTGTTTTACTGACAATAGTAAGATGGAGACAATTTTTCGTGCTATAGGCTGTCTCCATCGGATGCGGATTTTCATGCTGAATTTTTTGATATATTATACGTTTTTTTCCGACATCGTATGCAAAAGTTATAGCCGTTTTACATTTTCCCTACACTTTTTGCAAAACATGTCCAAATTGTAGTTTTTAAATTTTCCTAACTAGTAGATGTAGTAATATAACTACCTCTCGAAGGATTTTATTTTTTGAAGTTTTTATCATTTTCTTTTGATTTTTTCAGAACTGAAATGGCGAC
>NC_041382.1:664707555-664842144 GCF_002162155.2 Triticum dicoccoides | reverse complement strand
TAGAGTTTGAAAATTACCCTATAGTGCCGGTTTGTGTCACAAACCGGTACTATAGGTCAGACCCCTTTAGTACCGGTTCATGGCACGAACCGATACTAAAGGTTAGTGCCACGAACCGGTACTAAAGGTGATCATGGGGCCCCGGCCTGACGCCAGCCTGCCACCACCCCTTTAGTACCGGTTCGTGCCACGAACCGGTACTAAAGGTTCAACACGAACCGGCATTAATGCAAATCCGTTCGAACCGGCACTAATGGTACCATTAGTACCGGGCCAAAATCAAACCGGCACTAATGTGCTTCAAGTTTGACCCTTTTTCTACTAGTGAAAGATGGGGTTTATATCATATTGCTTGAGTTTATCCCTCTACTTCATGTCATCTTGCCTAATGCGTTACTCTGTTCTTATGAACTTAATACTCTAGATGCATACTGGATAGCGGTCGATGTGTGGAGTAATAGTAGTAGACGCAGAGTCAATTCGGTCTACTTGACATGGACGTCATGCATATGTTCATGATCATGCCTAGATATCATCAGAACTATGCGATTTTCTATCAATTGCTCGGCAGCAATTCGTTCACCCACTGTAATATATGCTATCTTGAGAGAAGCCACTAGTGAAACCTATGGCCCCCGGGTCTACTTTACATCATATTATTTTTCCGTCAACTAACTATTATGTCGCCGTTTATTTTTGCAATCTTTATTTTTTAATCTATACAACAAAAATACCAAAAATATTTATCTTATTATCTCTATCAGATCTCACTTTCGTAAGTGACCGTGAATGGATTGACAACCCCTTTGTCGTGTTGTTTGCAAGGTTCTTGTTTGTTTGTGCAGGTACTAGGTGACTTGCTTGTAGTCTCCGACTGGATTGATACCTTGGTTCTCAAAAACTAAGGGAAGTACTTACACTACTTTGCTGCATCACCGTTTCCTCTTCAAGGGAAAACCAACGCATGCTCAAGAGGTAGCAATGACCACGGGGTGGACACCGCCATCCCACTTGCCCCCCCCCCCCCGTTTAACACGCACCTTCCACGTGTTGTGCATGAATTGGGCGTGGTAGGTGTTGGATGCGGAGGGCGCGGGGAGGAGCGCCATGGCCGAAAACCGCGTGCCGATGGCTGGATCAGAGGATCGGCCTTGATTCTTAGAGCCACAGAGGGTGTAGAGAGGCTGCATTGGAGGAGCGGGGTGGTTATTTCATGTGTGAGGAGCCAGCCCCGGGACTCGCCCTCCTATAAAGAGGGGCTGGGGCAGTGCCTCTGCCACACACACTTCTTCTCCTCCTTCTCTGCAACCCTTCCCTTGTAGCCATGGTGAGGGGGTGAGGGCGCGGTGGTGCCCCAGTGGCAGCGACGTGGGCTTCTACTCGACAGTGCATCCCTCCTCCTCCGGATCCTACGGCGGCGGAACCCGCTATGAGGGGAGGCGGGAGAAGGCAGGGCCGAGGTCGTCGTGGCTCCGGAGGAAAGGAGGACGGGGTGGTTTAGCTGCGCCCCCACCGACGGCCCTCCCACCAATGGAAGGCCATGTCGAGGATCACCCTCGGGAGTTCATCATCAGGCTGTACAAGCCCTCGTGCGGTCATCTTCGTCTCCCTACTCCATTCACACGGGAAATGGAGCTTGAACAACCACGCTCTCTGAGGTTGCACATGAGGGGCTGCGGGAATGGCGGGATGCGGGTGGATGCCGATTTCCTAGCTCCTCATGTCATGTACCTCCGTCGCGGCTGGAAGACTTGCTCGCGCCCACAACTTTTTGGAGGGGCATGTTCTCTAGTTCAAAATAATGGAGAACGGTCTGCTCTCCGTCAAGATCTTCGGGCACTTAGGGGGTCGCTTAGGGTGCTGCGCGGAGAGCTCGACCGACGACGAAAGCTCCTCCTCGAGCGAAAGCGACGAGGAGGACAGTGACGGTGATGACGACGGTAGCGGGCGGGAGGGCGACGACTCTAACTCCGGCTGAGCACCGCCCGCACCATCTTCATTAGGCGGCAACACCATCATCTGCATCCGCATCTCCTCCCCGACAATGTGATTTTTCAGGGAGTTGGATGCAGAGGTTGGGATGGTGCTCCCTGGCTCCTCCAACAGTCTTCCAGCTAGACCCCGACAGGCTTCTTCTCGGGCTGCAGCTCCATTAGCCCTTCCGCATCCTGCTGGCCCTGGTGGCGGTAGCTGACGGGTCTCCTCCGCCGTGCTCTCTATCGACGCGTTCCTCGGTGCTCCCCTGCTTCCACCGGGCTACCTCTCCCAAAGCCCGATGGGGGCGGGCTGGGCTTTTGCCCAGGTGCTCCTTTTGCCCTCCTCGCCTTCGACGGCCATGCCTAGGAGGAGAGGGACAAGAAATGGCATTACGGGGCACTTATCTTTTTTCAATCTTAAATATGTAGGCACTTCCCAAATCTTAATTCAAATAATGTAATCTCTCGAGTCCATATTTGTGTTCTATAATGCTAGTACTTGCACTCCGCATGTTAATGAAAAAGATGAACCTTGCCGAGAACTCGTGCATGTATACGTCCATGCAGAGGTGGGATGCCTCTTTAATGTAAATAAATGAGTTTTCCCGGGAAGGCTTATCCTGTCGGTACCCTTTTGTCTGTCGGGCAAAATACAAAAGGGACCAGCCCCCCGCCAAGTTCCTTTGACCAGAGGCCACTGCGACCATTCTGACTAAAGCAACATTCAAGTCAAGAATGGGAGCACCTAAGCCTCAACAGAGTGGCGAGGTTTTCTCATGCACAAGCTATAGCTTACAGAACCCTAATGGACAAGAGGTAGAACTTATCAGTTTTTGGCTTGCCGGGGATCGTAGTGCCGGGCTGTCTCCTCAACTCCTTGGCTTCATGCAGATGAGAATGAATGCAGGATGCGATCATATCTATATGCATGTGCAAATGCTCATGAAATGCTTATGAAGTGCTCTTGGAATGCTCATGCATGCATGCAACTTGATCGCCCCCCACAGCGCTTCGTTTATTTTCTCTTGCACAGGGTCATCGCCCTGGCTTTGTACAAGGGGTTACATGCAGCTGAGATAAGGCCTGCACAAAAGGGTGGATGCCGGGCACGGCTCGACAGCCGCACCTTACGGGTAGAACTTGCGGAGATGCTCAATATTCCATGAGTTTTGCAAATGAGTGCCATCTCCGGTGTTCAGACGAAGTGTGCCAGGTCTGGTGACTCATACTACCTGGTAAGGGCCTTCCCACTTCGGCGATAACTTGTTTGTACCCTTGGCGGACTAAACACGCCTAAGGATAAGGTCGCCTTCGTCAAAACACCGGGCGTGAACCCTGCGGATATGATAGCGACGCAGGGCTTGCTGATAGCGTGCAACACGCGTAGCAGCCCAGAGACGGTTCTCCTCGAGTAGCACATCATCGTCACGCCGGTGCTAATCTTGCACTATTTCACCATAGGCCAGCACTGGAAGCGACCCGTAAATGAGTTCCGTGGGGATAAGTGCTTCTGCCCCGTAGATCATGGAGAAGGGAGTCTGCCCGATAGGTTAGATGGTGTATTCCCAAGGGACCAGAGAACTACCCGCCGCCCCTCGATCCACTGCCTGCCGTGCTTCTGCAGCGTATCAAAGGTTATTGTCTTGAGTCCCTGTAGCACTTCAGCGTTCGCCCTCTCAGCTTGTCCATTGCTCCGGGGGTGTGCCATAGAGGCGAATGAGATCTTGCATCCGAGGGCATGAACATATTGCATGAAGGCGCGACTCGTGAACTGGGTGCCGTTGTCAGTAATGATCCTTGCCGGAACTCCAAAACGACACACCAATTCTTTCAAGAACTTGATAGCTGACTGAGCAGTCACCTTTCTCACGGCAGTCACTTCTGGACACTTTGTAAACTTGTCGATAGCAACGAACAAGAATTCAAAGCCCCCGATTTCTCGGGTGAAGGGGTCAAGGATATCGTGCCCCCAGACCGAAAATGGCCGTGATAGAGGGATTGTCTGAAGAGCTTGGGCATGCAGGTGGGTTTTCTTGGAATGGAACTGGCAGGCTTCACACTTGGTGACTAGCTTAACTGCATCTTGGAGGGATGTGGGCATATAGAGTCCTTGCTGGAATGCTTTCCCAACTAATGCCCTTGATCCAATGTGGGAGCCACACATGCCTTTGTGTATCTCAGCCAGCAGTTCATTTCCTTCCTCCCAGCAGACACACACTTCAATTTCACACCATTGGGCCTTCTTCTGTACAGAGTGTCATCGACAAACCGGTACATACTGGCCCTCCGGGCTACTCTTTCAGCTTCATCTTGGTCACCGAGAAGCTCTCTGGTTTCGAGGAAGTGGACTGTGTTCCTTGTCCAAGTGGGATCCTAAGGCTCGGCAACGAGGACTGGCGGCACCTCCTCTACTGCGGGAGCACATGCCTTGTTCATGGGGTCCATGGGCCCGGCTGGAGGGTGTGGTCCGGCAGATGGCGAGGAGTTGTTGCCGGCAGGGTCTCTGCCAGGAGCAGACGGCTCTATCGGGAGAGGCTTACTGGAGTCCAACTTCCTCCTTTTCTGGGCCATTGTTGCTGGGGATACGGAGTGCTGAGTGAGACGGAGAACAAAAGTTCCTGGTTCCACAGGAAGCTTCTGTGCAACACACTTTGACAGATGATCAGCTATGTTGTTTTCCGCACGGGGTACGTGCTCTGTTTGCAATCTATCAAAGGGCTCCTCCAATCTCCTCACTTCCTCGATGTATGGCTCCATCAATGGACTTTGGTAATCCTTGTTGATGTGTCTCACCACAAGCTATGAATCTCCTCAAATGATCGGCTTCTTAATTTCCAATTCAGCTGCAATCCTGAGCCCAGCAAGGAGCCCTTCATACTTTGTTGTATTGTTGGTTGCCTCTTCCCGGGCAAAATGCATATGGACGACGTACTTCAGGTGCTCCCCGGAGGGGGCGACAAGAAGCACGCCAGATCATGCACCTTGCAGGGAAAAGACACCATCGAAATACGTAATCCATTCTTGGGGCGATTCCTTGCCGGGGACAGTTGTCTCTCGCACTTCCTCATCAGGGGTTGGCGTCCATTCTGCAATAAACTCTGCCAACACCCTGCTCTGGATTGTTGACGTGCTCTCAAACTTCAAACCAAAGCTGGATAACTCCAAAGCCCACTCCACTATTCTGCCAGTAGCCTCAGGGTTTCGGAGTATCCTTTGCAACGGGAAGCGAGTGACAACCATGATCTCATGGGCTTGGAAGTAGTGGTGCAATTTCTTTGAGGCCATGATGAGGCCAAAGATCAATTTTTGCACACCAGAGTACATCGATCTAGCCCCCTGTAACAAGGAGCTGACAAAGTACACTGGGCGTTGCACCACTTTCTTGCTTGCCGCGTCCTTGGGGTTGCTCTCGCTGTCGTGCTCATTTCTGTCCAGATCCTTTTCTGACTCTGCCGGTCCTTGCTCAGCTTCTGCTTCATCCACTTGCCGCTGTGCCACCAAGCTTGCACTAACTATCGGATTATGGGTTCCGACAAAGCCTTGAGGTTCGAACTCTGCGGTGCGCACGAAGATCTCTCCCTAGGTCGCTCTTGCAACAATCTCAAGGCCTAGCTCGCCGAACCCAAGGAACAAGAGACATGAGGGTTTATACTGGTTCAGGCCACCGTTGTGGTGTAATACCCTACTCTAGTGTGGCATGGTGGATTGCCTCGTGGGCTAAGGATGAACTAGTACAGTGGATGAACATCCTCCTGAGGAGAGGTGTTCTTGAGCTCGATGAGGTGGTGAGATGGCCTTGGTGGAGTGGATCTGATCCAAGATGAGCCGATCCTTGACTATGGTGGTGGCTAGTCCTATTTATAGAGGCCCCGGTCCTCTTCCCAAATGTTAGGCGGGAAGGGATCCCACAATGGCCAATTTCGAAGGGAGACAACTAGTACAAGCTATCCTGAGAAAAGGTGGTCTTCGCCTGCCAAAGGTTCTGGTGGTGACACCGCTGTGGGCTCCACGGTGACCTCCATCCTGCTGTCCTACTGGTCTTGGTATGGTTGCACCGATATGGAAACCTTTGCCCGACGCCTTGGGACTCCTCGCATGCACCTGCTTCCTTAGCAGCAAAGAGGAAATTGGCACTCTGCGCCCACTGGCGCCCACCTGGCTTTGGTAGTCACGGCTCACGTCATGTGAACCTCGTGAGGTGCCCCCGCCTTGATATCTCCGCTCCTCGGGAGCCAACCTAGTGAGGCCGTCCCTGGGGAGGTCTTGGTGTCATCTGCCTCGCGAGGGTCTCGAGTGGTTGCTGCCGAAGGTGGGCCGTACCAGGCCGTTGGTGGGGCCACGCCCTGGGCTACAGGCAGGCAAGTCTGGGTACCCCCGTTCCCAGGACGCTGACACTAACCACTTGGTTGGTTGCCGCTAAATATAGCAGCAATGGTTCTTGTGGCTTCGGGGCAACCAAGGTGGGCACAGAGGACAAGTAGGCCTTCAACTCTAGCAGGGTTGCATCTGCTTCCGGAGTCCACTTCAAGGGCCCTGCCTTCTTCAAAATTTTGAAGAATGGCAGGGTGCGCTCGGCAGACTTGGAGATGGATCTGCTTATGGCGGCAAAGCATCCTGCCAGGCGCCTCACATCCTTGACTGTCCTTCGTACTTGAATATGCTCGATAGCTTTAATCTTGTCGAGGTTGGCTTTGATCCCCTGATGGGACACAAAGAACCCAAGCATCTTGCTGGAGGGAACACCAAACACACACTTCTCCGGGTTGAGCTTCAAGTTGATCTTGTGCAGATTAGCAAACATCTCCTCCAAATCCTGAATAAGGGTGGCTCTATCCTTGGTCTTGATCACAATATCATCCATGTAAGCTTGTATGTTTCTCTGCAGTTGTGGCTCAAAACCAATCTGGACAGCTCTTGCAAAAGTGGACCCAACACTCTTTAACCCGAATGGCATGTGGCACCCTGGCTCATAGAAAACCAGAACGCCCCGTATTCCAGCCCAGAGATCAAGGAGAAGTCTTCTGGAATACGACACTTCTTAGCATAGAACAAACCATCTTTCTATTATTACACGAATAAGAATACAAGGTCTCCGATGTTACAATGAATAAGATCGGCACAGTGACACTATGCCATCCTCAATTGCTCTATGCAAGCAGCAGAACAAGTTGAGGCAGCTGGAACGTTGATCCTAGCTCGCGAACACAGGAACAACACCAAACAAGCAACAAATCCAGACACGACCTACAAACTGGCATGACACGCCAGGTCAGTACATTGAATGTACTTGCAAGCTCACAATAACCAGCATCATTCAAGAAAAACAACAGCATGGCAATTACCAGTTAAGCAGGAATTATCATGAGATTATCAGGATAACATGGCATGAACAACATGAACATAATATCGCTAGAACAATATGATCATGGCATGAACAACATGACATAATATCGCTAGAACAATATGATCATTGCATGAACATATAAATCTGATGATACTAGCATGCAACATGATGACACTACATGCACCATTTATTCCGCTCGGGTTACCTTGTAACCATCACATGCATCACTTACCAACCTCGGACATTACATGATCATCTCAGGATCAAATCAAGCTTGGTATAAACAATACTGTAGTAATCATCAAATGACCACAAGGATATCCAACAACTCAGTATCCTCGATACCACGGTGATCATTCCGGCAATCACAACCATGACCAACACTTGGTCTCAAACGGTGATCTTCCGGCGATCACAACCAACTTATCTCATCATTGAACCGGGGTTGTCATTAATCAAGTTATTATTAATACTGTTGACTCACGGTGTGACCGACACGAACTGGGCCCTTATCCGCGGGCGTGGCTATCGATAGATTTAATATACACTCTGTAGAGGTTAGTACACTGTACCCACACTACGGAACCCATCGCCTCACACTCCCATTCGGGTGGACCAATGGCATTCCGACAAAACCGATATACTGCCATGACGCTCTCCCGGCCACTCCGACCCTCTCCCAACTGGGCTAGTCCTAGGTGGCCCCGTGTCTACCAAAGACACAATGACCATTGTCGTGGCCAAAACGTCCCTCACGGGGACCAGATCCATAACAACAACAACGGGCACACAAGGCTTATGTCCTCCTACCTGATCAGGGTAGCGCGCCCATAACCTTCCCTAGTTGGAGGCACCGGCGAGAGGCACGGCAATAGACCCAGTTAGGACCTTCCCATAAAGGTAAGCGTGGTTGCACTGGTCAGTTTCGATATGGTGGCACCATGACTCAGCCAACAGTTGTTCAAGTTCAATTTAATCCGGTTAAACTTGAATGCAATATGCTGAGCCATGATAAAATAACATGATGCATTTACAAAGCATGAGCATGCTATCAACATAAGCACGGGATGCAACATAACTATCCACCATATCAACTATGAATAAACTCCAACTGAACATGGCATAATGACGAGCATGAATATTACAAGTGTAACACTACTCATAGCATAACATGACCACTAGCATCAACCATAAATACCATGCAAGAACTCATCAATAACATTACCGAGTAACACTTAACCAACTAACAGCAAAGAAACAACGCATACTAACAGTACTCGGTAACCGACGTTAGTCATGCACCGAAGAACATGACCAACCCAACATGTACTACTATCAAGCATGGCAATATGAAAGTAATACTGCAACTAGCAGGGCATGATAACCAGGTGCATAACAACATTGCAAGCAAGTAAGCACTAACCTAGAAGCATTACCGAATCAACGATAACCATATTTTAAACAAACAATCATTTAATAAATATTCAAGTTGAAAACCATGGCTATTGCATGACTATGATGCAAGTGGGTATTGTGGCTTGCCTGGGGGTGAAGAAGGCACCGGGGAGAAGTGCGGTGAAGCCGCGGAAAGATTTACCGGAAACAGTTCTCTCTCGGAGGGGCTGTTTACATGCAAGGGCAAAAAGGTCATTTCCAAAATATTAACACATGGTGAAAGTGATACCAACAGAATGGGCTCGACGAGACGAAGAAGTGTGCTTTGGAATCACCTCATTTGGAGTTGTGGTTAAAAAGTTGTAGCTATTTTTCTGCCAGGGACCTATATGTAATGAAATCATCACAAACAAGCCCTCAGCTGGAAAAACAGAAAGCGCCTTCTTAGGAAATACGTTTTCCATAAAAGAAAGCGTATTTTGGCTCGAAGAAGAAAGAATGTGCTTTCGATAAGCGAAGACGTAATCCAGTGGACTACGCCTCCACTTATCCAGCGTGGCAAAGGCGGGGCCGGGGCCATCTCGCTGACGCGTAGGTCCCACACACCTCTTCTCTCTCCTCCTGGCTCCTTATTCCTCCTCCCCGACATGCGCTGAGGCAGAAGCGAGGCCGGTTGTCCCGACGACGACCACCGGCGGCTCCGGCCACCTCTCGCGATGTCCTCGAGGCTCGTGAACCCCATGGATGGATGCGTCACTCCTCCCTGAGCATGCCGGAGGTCAGAGGCCATTGGAGGAGGGAAAAGATGCTAGGGTGGCTCCAAGGTGAGGATGGAGGTCTCTGGTGGTGGAGTGAGGGAGGGAGGAGCACGACATTGAGCGAATTTAGGCCGAGGCCAAGGCGGGCACGACGGCCATGGAGGGAAGCAGAGAGCTCTATGAGCTCGGGAGAGTAGTGGGGCGGGGTCTTGGAAGGTCGAGGAGTGGCTTGGTGAGGTCGAGGGCACCTGGGGCTGCTTAAATAGCTAAGAGGAGGGGTGTGTCGTGCTGGCGCCGTTGCGGACGCATGTCCGGCGCCGCGGATGCATGCCCACGTGCATGAGCTCGGAGGTAGACCACGATGGAGGCACATGGAGAAAGCTCACGGGGAAGAGGCGGCCAAGGGAGCGCAGGGAGGATGACGACGGTGACGAACCGAGCCAAACCGCCACTGTGCGCCCATGGGCACGCGGTGGCTTGCGTCGGTGAGGAAGCTGTCGGAGGGGGAGCGGGGTCCAGGTGATCAGCGACGACGAGAGGAAAACAATGGACATGCTCACGCGCGCTAAGACGACAAGGGGGAGCGGACGAAGCAGAAACAATGCCCTGGATGCGGCCACTGCGCACAAAGCGCATGCACAGGCACACCATTGTCGTGGTCACCATGTGAACCGGGGCATTCAATGGCCTACAGCACCCAAAACGTTGTCTAGATGATAGTTCATCTAGGGAAGGTTGCAACTACGGTGGTAGTTCGATAAAAAGGGCTCTGGTTAAAAGGTAATCACCCTCTGAAGTTTACTGCAGTAAACTTGGCCGCGAAACAGTACTCAACCGAGGTGAGGTTAGAGGCAAACGAGTTGTCTGGGATGATTAGCTTATGAAGAACTGCCATACAGGGGAGTTTGGCATGAAATGGACCAAGATTTAATGCACTTGCTTTGCAACTGCATATATCTGGTCCAGAAACTTGATCAGGAAGGTGCACTCACATGGAGTGTCAAGTTGAGCTCAAATTGGGCAAGGCAGAGTCATCTGGTCCTATGAAGATGCTCAAAAAGTCTCATACCAATTGGCCACGCCAAACTGGTACATGCTTCACAAACATCTCCTCTGGATAGAAACTTGCAAAAATTCTAGAGGAATATTGGCTTGATGAACCATGCCCAAAATTGGTGGAGGTAGGTCACATTGATAATAGAAGGCCTAGAAAAATTGACAGCCATAATGGAGCAAGATAAAATATACTTGCTTCACAAACAGAAATTTTGGACAGAATCAAAGAATTAAAGATGAGCTCATATGGAGGCATGACATGAGATCTACTTTGGTGGAGGGGTATGATATGATGATATGAGGGACCATGCAAAATGGCAACTCATTTGGATATGCCTAGCTTGCTCCTCCTTCCCAAAGCTTCTTTCTGGATAGAAACTTTGGAAAATCATAATTAAATAATTACTAGGAAAATGAGGTTGAATTTTGGCATGTGGCAATGATATGGACATGAAAAGGCGTCCAAGGAGTTTGAGGTCAATTGGGAAAAGGAAAATAGCACTTGCTTCACAATGCGCCATTTAGGGCAGAATAGGAAATGAATTATTTGAGCATGATGACAAACATGACAAATGAAATATTTTGCCATATTTGAGAAATATATGACCCAAACAATTTGTGAGAATTATTTGGGAATTTTATGAGTGATGGAAGTAAAGGTTGCTTCATGACCTAGGGCAATTTGAGTTATTCCTTTAATAGAAAAGGAATATTCCCAATAAAAAGAATATTGGATTTGGGCTCGGATGAAAATGACAGGGTCTAGGGAAGTATTTGGGAATGACAAGCCACTCTGGTAGGGCTGGAATTCGAGCCGAGTCGAGCCAGCTTGGCTCGACTCGCTAAAGCTCGTTTCGTTAACGAGCTAACTCGACTCGACTCGTTAATATAACGAGCTCAAATCCAAGATTGGCTCGACTCGTATAACTCGCGGGCTGGCTTGTTTAGCTTGTTAAGCTCGTTAAGGATATGAACATAAACCTTACGAATAAGATAAAAATAAACATTGTTTGTGAACATTGTACATGTTTACATTCACATGTAATCATTTTTTTTCATATTCGTAAGGTGCCTTGGGCGTCCCGGCCTTGTTTGTGCGCCTAGGACGCAGGGTGCTTGACTGATCTCTTGTACCGAGCCTAACGAGTTACACGAGTACTCGTGAGATTGGCTTGTTTAACTTGGTCCATAAACGATCTTAAACTAAAGCTCAACTCAACTCGTTATTCTTCGAGTTCGAGTCGATTCAAGGCGAGTCACGAGTTACTCATTTAGCTCACGAGCTTCGCGTTTTTTTCCAGCCCTACACTCTGGAAACAAAGAAGAGGGCATCTTCTTCAGTTTCCGGACCACAAAGCCACGGAAAAAGGAAATCTCATGCAAAAACCTCAGAAAAACAAAAGAAAAAAAAAGGGCCAAAAAATCAGGCTGTTACAAACCTTACCCCCTTAAAGAAATCTCGTCCTCGAGATTTGGTTTCTCAGGGAACAAGTATGAAGATACTGACTTAAGGAAACCGTTTTCAACTCGGGTATCCTTTTTCTTATTTTTGTTCCCACTAAATTTTTATCTGACTGGTCCTGGGGTGGTCTGATTCACTGTATCCATATTCTGGCAAATCCTACCTAGCTGGTTCATGTTTATACAAGATACCATTTCTTTTAGATCTACTGACTTAGCTGTCTGTGATTGATCTTGCGACTGAAATATATGTCGGTCTCTCAAATCCAAGAGTTATTTCCACTGGGTGTGTCATCCGGCACTGACAATCTTTCATGAAGTGGTGATCAGATTTTTCTAGTGGACACCCAAGCTCTAACTCCTTGCATTGGGTTTCTCCACTAAATGCGGGTCCTTTGGGATCCAAACAGTGAGTTGGGTCATAACCGCTTTCCTGACAGCTTCTGGCTTATCGCGGAAGTTTCTGAATCATCTTAACTGGTTCCACTGTCTTGAATATCAGATCCATACCAAATATTTGATTGTCACCGGTCGTGGCTAGCATAAGAGTTTGACCTATATGATAATATCTGCAGACTTGACTGACAGTGGTTCTGCACCACGCGTGTCTTGCAACAATTTTCATACCTGCATCACTGGTCTTGCTCCTTCATTATTGTTTTATTGGCCTGGATCCTTGGCTGAAAGAGCTGGGTCATATTGCTTCTTCGTATCACCATCGGTACTGTCGGTGTAATTTCTCGGCAATCGCAGCTTATCCTCATTTTTCTGACAGGGTACCCCATTAAATGGCAGGTTCAACACCCCTCAAGTTCTGACCGCAGGAAAATGATAATCCAAACCTTTGCAAGAAATTGGGAAATAAATCAGTAGCCACCAGAATGGTCTTTACAACTTAGATTGGGGACATTACTGAAATAACTTAACCACGGCTCAGGACGGCCGAAAAGCAGCTCAGAACATGAGACCGGGTTGATAAGAAGAAGGTGGCAGCTCCCTAAAATATCCAAAAAGCAGCTATAGGGCTACTGTCACAAAAGAAACTCAACAGCTGTACGAGACGGCCGAAAAGCAGCTCAGAACTAGTGATAGTCGTTGAAGAGAGAAATAAAAATCGACATCCACCCTGGATAGCTAAAAACAGCTTAGATCACAGGCGCGGTGCCATCATTGGAGAAAAAGGGGACAAGGGCTCATCAGGATCCTTTTCGAGGTTCACAAGTACTTGCATTGAGCTCATTGAGGTCGTCAATCCTCATAATCCTTTGTCACATTGCGGTGTATACTAGCTTTCTTCTCTTAACCATCCTCACGTGGTTGTTAGATCCTCATCCGAGGGACTTGTAGGATCTTGGTGGTATGCTCACCGCATATATATGAGAATCCGATTCCCGAGACAGACGTGTATTTTGACTGATTCTTGCTTCTGACCAAAATGTTGCGGATCTGATTCTTGGGATTCACTGCCATATGCTATCAATTCACAGCGTACTACATTGTACCAATGTCTTACTGAGGAAGATTGGCTGGCTAGTGCTCGAAACTTTCATCGGACAGCTTGCTGAAGAAGACTGGGTATCGTGCTTCAGAAGCTAACCCCCTTAAAGACTTTGCTGGGGAAAGACTCAGTACCTTATGCCGGAAGCTTTTACGGTTGCTTACTGAAGAAGGCAGAGTACCTTGTACATGAAATCATCCATGTATCGTACTGAGGAAGATAGATGAATCTTGCCTTGGAAGCCTCTCGGGCATCTTGCAAGGGAAGATTGGGTTGCTTACACCATAAGCCTCTTATTGTGATATGCGGACCGATTTCCACATACATAACCATCTTAGAATTTTTGTTATGGACTATCCTCCTTTCTGAGTACATGCCATATTTTTGCTTGCTTCCAGGTACATGGGGTTCCAAAATCATCCTCAACGAAAAATTAAACTTGTATCTGAGCCATACCTTTGATAATATTCTGTCAACCTTGCACACAATTTATCTTCTTGCTGATTTGATCATTTCTGCTATGAGGAATGCAGTCGACTGAGAATTCCATACTATTGTGAGGAGTGCATGTTAATGCAAACTTTATACTGACATTCCATCCAGGATTTCTTTTGTATTCAAACGAGCTATTTCCAATTTCACTGCAGTCTGCTGAAGATTCCATTCTGTTTAGCTGAGTTTCCAAATACATGTATTTCTTGCTGACTCTTCGGGTCCGGTGTCGGCTGACGAGCAACTTTAATAGGGGAAAATTTGTAACACCGGAGGACCAAAGAAAGAAACAAAAGAAACGACTAAAACAAAAGCACACAAGCATACTACTAATATAATTAATCAAGCAATCATCACATATTACTGCTACTCACACCATAATATGCATGCACACCTAAGCACACAAATCGCAGGGAAACTCTGGTATTACGGTCTAATATGCTGTGGCGGTGTGCATGAAAATTATATCCATGTGTGGAAGGAGTTGGCGTAACCGAAGCTACACCAAGCACTGGCTGGATCTGGATGGATACACAGGTGAGGACGGACTTGACGATCAAGTAGTGAGACACAAAAGTCACGAACACATCATCATCAAGCGTATGAAAGGGATTCATACACGTCCAAAGAATAGAATGACTGGGTAGGGTAGCGGTGGAAAAACAAGGCTCGTTGGCATTGCCCTTTTCTGATAACCAAGATCAGTAAGGGTTTCCAAAGGGACGAGATGGATGGCATGATTCGGGATAGGAACAAGTCTGTCGCCGAAATAATATGGGTGGGTGGCGGAAAAATATACGCGATACCTGAGCATAACTCCTGCAAATGGTGCCTGGAACTCTGGGTACCAGGGCATCACTCTGCTAGGACAGAGATGACGCCGAACACCAAAGAGCAGACATGCTAAGAAGGAGGGTGCAGGCGGTGGACCGAAAATGATGCCGCCTACACTCACAAGATCAACCATTAGTGATAAAATAATAATCTATATGCATGCTATGCGACAAACAAATGCAACAATCAAGTGCAATGAACCAACTGGGGTCTATACTACCACTTTCTAATGTTCGCGCGGGCTAAGGCATCCTATAGCCAGACCTGCTCTGATACCAAACCTGTGGCAGCCCGGCTCATAGAAAATCGGAACGCCCCGTATTCCAGCCCAGAGATCAAGGAGAAGTCTCTGATGTTATTATTACACGGATATAACAAACTGCTTAGCATAGATCGAGGAGAAGTCTCCGATGTCATAGAAATACGGCACTGCTTAGCATAGAACAAACCAGCTTTCTATTATTACACGAATAAGAATATAAGGTCTCCGATGTTACAATGAATAACATCGGCACAGTGACACTACGCCATCCTCAGTTGCTCTATGCAAGCAGCAGAACAAGTTGAGGCAGCGGAACAACTACTGGCAGCAGAACAACGAACGGCGATGATGGACTCCCATCCGCAGGGACTCTGGCTGGAACGTTGATGCTAGCTCGCGGACACAGGAACAACCCCAAAGAAGCAAGCAATCCAGACACGACCTACAAACTGGCATGACATGCCAGGTCAGTACATTGAATGTACTTGCAAGCTCACAATAACCAGCAGCATTCAAGACAAACAACAACATGGCAATTACTGGTTAAGCAGGAATTATCATGAGATTATCAGGATAACATGGTATGAACAACATGAACATAATATCACTATAACAATATGATCATGGCATGAACAACATGACATAATATCGCTAGAACAATATGATCATGACATGAACATATAAATCTGATGATACTAGCATGCAACATGATGACACTACATGCACCATTTATTCCGCTCGGGTTACCTCGTAACCATCACATGCATCACTTACCAACCTCAGACATTACATGATCATCTCAGGATCAAATCAAGCTTGGTATAAACAATACCGTAGTAATCATCAAATGAACACAAGGAGAATGATCTTTACCCACGATTCTCGCACAACATCACGGATATCCAACAACTTGGTATCCTCGATACCACGGTGATCATTCCAGCGATCACAACCATGACCAACACTTGGTCTCAAACGGTGATCTTTCCGGCGATCACAGCCAACTTATCTCATCATCGAACCGGGGTTCTCATTAATCAAGTTATTATTAATACTATTGACTCACGGTGTGACCGACACGAACTGGGCCCTTATCCGCGGGCGCGGCTATCGATAGATTTAATATACACTCTATAGAGGTTAGTACACTGTACCCACACTACGGAACCCATGGCCTCGCACTCCCATTCGGGTGGACCAACGGCGTTCCGACAAAACCGATCTACTGCCATGACACTCTCCCGGCCACTCCGACCCACTCCCAACTGGGCTAGTCCTGGGTGGCCCCATGTCTACCAAAGACACAACGACCACCATCGTGGCCAAAACATCCCTCGCGGGGACCGGATCCATAACAACAACAATGGGCACACAAGGCTTATGTCCGCCTACCTGATCAGGGTAGCGTGCCCATAACCTTCCCTAGTTGGAGGCACCGGTGAGAGGCACGACAATAGACCCAGTTAGGACCTTCCCATAAAGGTAAGCGTGGTTGCACTGGTCAGTTTCGATATGGTGGCACCATGACTCAGCCAACAGTTGTTCAAGTTCAATTTAATCCGGTTAAACTTGAATGCAATATGCTGAGCCATGATAAAATAACATGATGCATTTACAAAGCATGAGCATGCTATCAACATAAGCACGGGATGCAACATAACTATCCACCATATCAACTATGAATAAACTCCAACTGAACATGGCATAATGACGAGCATGAATATTACAAGTGTAACACTACTCATAGCATAACATGACCACTAGCATCAACCATAAATACCATGCAAGAACTCATCAATAACATTACCGAGTAACACTTAACCAAATAACAGCAAAGAAACAACGCATACTAACAGTACTCGGTAACCGACGTTAGTCATGCACCGAAGAACATGACCAACCCAACATGTACTACTATCAAGCATGGCAATATGAAAGTAATACTGCAACTAGCAGGGCATGATAACCCAGAAGCATTACCGAATCAACGATAACCATATTTTAAACAAACAATCATTTAATAAATATTCAAGTTGAAAACCATGGCTATTGCATGACTATCATGCAAGTGGGTATTGTGGCTTGCCTGGGGGTGAAGAAGGCACCAGGGAGAAGTGCGGTGAAGCCGCGGAAAGATTTGTCGGAAACAGTTCTCTCTCGGAGGGGATGTTTACGTGCAAGGGCAAAAAGGTCATTTCCAGACTATTAACACATGGTGAAAGTGATACCAACAGAATGGGCTCGACGAGACGAAGAAGTGGGCTTCGGAATCACCTCATTTGCAGTTGTGGTTAAAAAGTTGTAGCTGTTTTTCTGCCAGGGACCTATCTATAATGAAATCATCACAAACAAGCACTCAGCCGGAAAAACAGAAAGCGCCTTCTCAGGAAATACGTTTTCCATAAAAGAAAGCGTATTTTGGCTCTAAGAAGAAAGAATGTGCTTTCGATAAGCGAAGACGTAATCCAGTGGACTACGCCTCCACTTATCCAGCATGGCAAAGGCGGGGTCGGGGCCGTCTCGCTGACGCACGGGTCCAACACACCTCTTATCTCTCCTCCTGGCTCCTTCTTCCTCCTCCCCGACGTGCGCTGAGGCAGAAGTGAGGCCGGTCGCCCCGACGACGACCACCAGCGGCTCCGGCCACCTCTCGCAGCGTTCTGCCCTCCGGCGTGCTCAGGAAGGAGTGGCGCATCCATCCATGGGGTTCACGAGCCTCGAGGACAAAGGAGGTAGGCACACCTCGGGCCGGGGCGGACGGCGTCTCTGGTCGTTGCAGAGCCCGCGGGCAGAGGCCACCGGAGGAGGGGAAAAGATGCTGGGGTGGCTCCGGGGTGAGGATGGAGGTCTCTGGTGGTGGAGTGAGGAAGGGAGGAGCACGACGTTGAGCAAATTTAGGCCGAGGCCAAGGCGGGCACGGCGGCCATGGAGGGAAGCAGAGAGCTCTATGAGCTCGGGAGAGTAGTGGGGCGGGGTCCTAGGAGGTCGAGGAGTGGCTTGGTGAGGTCGAGGGCACCCGGGGCTGCTTAAATAGCCAAGGGGAGGGGTGTGCCGTGCTAGCGCCGTCGCGGACGCGTGTCCGGTGCCGCGGATGCGTGCCCACGCGCATGAGCTCGGAGGTAGACGACGATGGAGGCACAGGGAGAAAGCTCACGGGGAAGAGGCGGCCAAGGGAGCGCAGGGAGGATGACGACATCGACGAACCGAGCCAAACCACCACTGTCCACCCATGGGCACGCGATGGCTTGCGTCGGTGAGGAAGCTGCCGGAGGGGGAGCGGGGTCCAGGTGATCGGTGACGACGAGAGGAAAACAATGGACATGCTCATGCGTGCTAAGACGACGAGGGGGAAGCGGATGAAGCAAAAACGGCTCCCTGGACACGGCCACTGCGCACAGAGCGCATGGACAGGCATGCCATTGTCATGGTCACCATGTGAAACGGAGCATTCAATGGTCTACAGCACCCAAAACATTGTCTAGATGATAGTTCATCCAGGGAAGGTTGCAACTGCGGTGGTAGTTCGATAAAAAGGGCTCTGGTTAAAAGGTATTCACCCTCTGAAGTATACTACAGTAAACTTGGCCGTGAAATAGTACTCAATCGAGGTGAGTTTCCGAACCACAAAGCCACGGAAAAACGAAATCTCAGGCAAAAACCTCAGAAAAACAAAAGAAAAGAAAGGGCCAAAAATCAGGCTGTTACATGGCATGTGGACAAAACAGTACGTACCACATGGAGTGATGAACGACATCTTCTCTAAGTCTTCCTTGGACATGAAGATCTTGTGGTACCCAGAATATGCATCCAAAAAGGCGAGAAAATCACAACCTAAAGTGGAATCCACAATATGATCGATACGCGGCAAGGGAAACGGGTCTGTCAGGCAAGCTTTGTTGAGATATATGAAATATATGCAAAGCCTCCACCTCCTGTTAGCCTTTCGGACTACCACTTGATTTTCCAACCATGTGGGATGCAACACTCCTCTGACCAAACTAGCTGCTTCCAGTTTCTTGATCTCTTCTGCAATAAACTGTTGCCTCTCCAAGGCCTACTTTCGAACTTTCTGCTTGACAGGTCGCCCGTGTGGGCAGACAACAAGGTGGTGCTCGATTACCTCCCTAGGAACACCAGGGATATTCGATGGTTGCCAGGAAAACAGATCGACATCCGCTCCCAGGAAGGCAACGAGCGCGCTTTCCTATTTGTCATCGAGGGTGGCGCTGATAGTGAAAGTACCATCAACGCCAGCCAGCCCTGCCTGGACCTTCTTCACTTGGGGAGCACTGACCTTGGATCTCTTGCTGTTGGAACACTCTGGTAAAGGAAATATGCCCTAGAGGCAATAATAAAGTTGTTATTTATATTTCCTTATATCATGATAAATGTTTATTATTCATGCAAGAATTGTATTAACCGGAAACTTACTACATGTGTGAATACATAGACAAACATAGTTTCACTCGTTTGCCTCTACTTGACTAGCTCGTTGAATCAATGATGGTTATGTTTCCTAACCATAGACATGAGTTGTCATTTGATTAACAGGATCACATCATTAGAGAATGATGTATTGACTTGACCCATCCGTTAGCTTAGCACGATGATCGTTTAGTTTGTTGCTTTTGCTTTCTCCATAACTATACATGTTCCTATGACTATGAGATCATGCAACTCCCGAATACCGAAAGAACACTTTGTGTGCTACCAAACGTCACAACGTAACTGGGTGATTATAAAGGTGCTCTACAGGTGTCTCCGATGGTGTTGTTCAGTTGGCATGGATTAAGATTAGGATTTGTCACTCCGATTGTCGGAGAGGTATCTCTGGGCCCTCTCGGTAATGTACATCACAATAAGCCTTGCAAGCAATGTAGCTAATGAGTTAGTTACGGGATGTAGTATTACGGAACAAGTAAAGAGGCTTTCCGGTAACGAAATTAAACTAGTTATTGAGATATCGATGATCGAATCTCGGGCAAGTAACATACCTATGACAAAGGGAACAACGTATACTGTTATGCGGTTTGACCGATAAAGATCTTCGTAGAATATGTAGGAGCCAATATGAGCAGCCAGGTTCCGCTATTGGTTATTGACAGGAGACATGTCTCGGTCATGTCTACGTAGTTCTCGAACCCGTAGGGTCCTCACGCTTAACATTCAGTGACGATCGGTATTTTGAGTTTATGTGTTTTGATGTATCGAAGGTAGTTTGGACTCCCGGATTTGATAAAAAACATGACGAGGAGTCTCGAAATGGTCGAGACATAAAGATCGATATATTGGAAGCCTATATTTGGACATCGGAATGGTTCCGAGTGGTTCTGGCATTTTTTCGGAGTACTGGGAGGTTACCGCAACCCCCCAGGGAGTATATGGGCCTTATTGGGCCTTAGTGGAATAGAGGAGAGGGGAGGGAAAAAAGAGGGAGGCACGCCCCCCAAGCCCAATCCGAATTGGGAGGGGGGCTGGCCCCCTTTCCTTCCTTCCTCTCTCCTCCTTCCTTTCTCTCCCACTCCTACTTGGAAGGGGGGGAATCCTACTCCTAGAGGGAGTAGGACTCCCCTAGGGCACGCCATAGAGAGGGCCGGTCCTCCCCCTCCTCCACTCCTTTATATACGGGGGAGGGGGCACCCCATGGACACACAAGTTGATAATTGATCTTTTAGTCGTGTGCGGTGCCCTCCTCCACCATAATCCACCTCCATTATATCGTAGCGGTGCTTAGGCGAAGCCCTGTTCGGGTAGCAACATCATCACCATCATCATGCTATCGTGCTGACGAAACTCGCCCTCGAAGCTCTATTGGATCGTGAGTTCGCGGGACGTCACCAAGCTGAACGTGTGCAGATCGCGAAGGTGCCATACCTTCGGTGCTAGATCGGTCGATCATGAAGACGTACGACTCATCAACCGCGTTGTCATAACGCTTCCGCTTATGGTCTACGAGGCTACGTAGACGATACTCTTCCCTCTCGTTGCTATGCATCACCATGATCTTGCGTGTGCGTAGGATCTTTTTTGAAATTACTTCCTTCCCCAAAGTGGCATCAGAGCCCGGTTTATGCGTAGACATTATATGCACGAGTAGAACACAAAGGAGTTGTGGGTGTGGGTATATACATATTGCTTGCCGTCACTAGTTGATTCTTGATTCAGCGGCATTGTAGGATGAAGTGGTCCAGACCGACATTATTCGTACACTTACGCGAGACTGGTTCTTCCGATGTGCTTCACACACAGGTGGCTAGTGGGTGTTTGTTTCTCCAGCTTTAGTTGAATCAGATTCAATGAACAGGGTTCTTTCTGAAGATCAAAAAGCAATCACTATACCGCGTTGTGGTTTTTGATGCGTAGGTAAGAACGATTCTTGCTCAGCCCGTAGTAGCCACGTAAAACTTGCAACAACAAAGTAGAGGACGTCTAACTTGTTTTTGCAGGGCATGTTGTGATGTTATATGGTCAAGACATGATGCTAAATTTTATTGTATGAGATGATCATGTTTTGTAACACAGTTATCGGCAACTGGCAGGAGCCATATGGTTGTCGCTTTATTCTATGAAATGCAATCGCCATGTAATTGCTTTACTTTATCACTAAGCGCTTCGATGGAGATCGAGGTGTCAAGCCGGTGATGATGGTGATCATGACGGTGCTTCGGAGATGGAGATCAAAGGCACAAGATGATGATGGCCATCTCATATCACTTATATTGATTGCATGTGATGTTTATCCTTTATGCATCTTATTTTGCTTAGTTCGGTAGTAGCATTATAAGATGATCTCTCACTAAATTTCAAGGTATAAGTGTTCTCCCTGAGTATACACCGTTGCTACAGTTCATTGTGCCGAGACACCACCTAATGATCGGGTGTGATAATCTCTATGTTCACATACAACGGGTGCAAGCCAGTTTTGCACACGCATAATACTCGGGTTAAACTTGACGAGCCTAGCATATACAGATATGGCCTCGGAACATTGAAGACCAAAAGGTCGAGCGTGAATCATATAGTAGATATGATCAACATAGTGATGTTCACCATTGAAAACTACTCCATCTCACGTGATGATCAGACTTGGTTTAGTTGATATGGATCACGTGATCACTTAGATGATTAGAGAGATGTGTATCTAAGTGGGAGTTCTTAAGTAATTTGATTAATTGAACTTTAATTTATCATGAACTTAGTACCTGATAGTATTTTGCATGTCTATGTTGTTGTAGAAAGATGGCCCGTGTTGTTGTTCCGTTGAATTTTAATGTGTTCCTAGAGAAAGCTAAGTTGAAAGATGATGGTAGCAACTACACAGACTAGGTCCGTAACTTGAGGATTATCCTCATTGCTGCACATAAGAATTACGTCCTAGAAGCACCACAAGGTGACAAACCTGCTGCAGGAGCAACACCAGATGTTATGAACACCTAGCAGAGCAAAGCTGATGACTACTCGATAGTTCAGTGTGCCATGCTTTACGGCTTAGAACCGGGACTTCAACGACGTTTTGAACGTCATGGAGCATATGAGATGTTCCAGGAGTTGAAGTTAATATTTCAAGCAAATGCCCGGATTGAGAGATATGAAGTCTCCAATAAGTTCTACAGCTGCAAGATGGAGGAGAATAGTACTGTCAGTGAACATATACTCAGAATGTCTGGGTACCACAACCACTTGACTCAACTGGGAGTTAATATTCTTGATGATAGTGTCATTGACAGAGTTCTTCAATCACTGCCACCAAGCTACAAGAGCTTTGTGATGAACTATAATATGCAAGGGATGGATAAGACAATTCCCGAGCTCTTCGCGATGCTAAAGGCTACGGAGGTAGAAATCAAGAAGGAGCATCAAGTGTTGATGATCAAAAACACCACCAGTTTCAAGAAAAAGGGTAAAGGGAAGAAAGGGAACTTCAAGAAGAAGAGCAAGCCAGTTGCTGCTCAAGTGATGAAACCCAAGTCTGGACCTAAGCATGAGACTTAGTGTTTCTACTGCAAAGGAACTGGTCACTGGAAGCAGAACTGCCCCAAGTATTTGGCGGAGAAGAAGGATGGCAAAGTGAAAGGTATACTTGATATACATGTTATTGATGTGTACCTTACTAATGCTCGCAGTAGTGCCTGGGTTTTTGATACTGGTTCAGTTGCTAACATTTGCAACTCGAAACAGGGGCTACGAATTAAGCGAACATTGGCTAAGGACAAGGTGACGATGCGCGTGGGAAATGGTTCCAAAGTCGATGTGATCTCCGTCGGCACGCTACCTCTACATCTACCTTCGGGATTAGTATTAACCTAAATTATTGCTATTTGGTGCCAGCGTTGAGCATGAACATTATATCTGGATCTTGTTTGATGCGAGACAGTTATTCATTTAAATTAGAGAATAATGGTTGTTCTATTTATATGAGTAGTATCTTTTATGGTCATGCACCCCTGATGAGTGGTCTATTTTTACTAAATCTTGATAGTATTGATACACATGTTCATAGTATTGAAGCCAAAGGATGCAGATTTGATAATGATAGTGCAACTTATTTATGGCACTGCCGTTTAGGTCATATTGGTGCAAAGCGCATGAAGAAACTCCATTCTGATGGACTTCTGGAATCACTTGATTATGAATCACTTGGTACTTGCGAACCATGCCTCATGGGCAAGATGACTAAAACTCCGTTCTCCGGAACAATGGAGCGAGCAACAGAGTTATTGGAAATCATACATACTGATGTGTGTGGTCCAATGAACATTGAAGCTCGCGGCGGATATCATTATTTTCTCACCTTCACAGATGATTTGAGCAGATATGGGTATATCTACTTAATGAAACATAAGTCTGAAACATTTGAAAAGTTCAAAGAATTTCAGAGTGAAGTGGAAAATCATCGTAACAAGAAAATCAAGTTTGTACGATCTGATCATGGAGGCGAATATTTGAGTTATGAGTTTGGACTTCATTTGAAACAATGCGGAATAGTTTCGCAACTCACGCCACCTGGAACACAATAGCGTAATGGTGTGTCCGAACATCGTAATAGTACTTTACTAGATATGGTGTGATATATGATGTCTCTCACTGATTTACCGCTATCGTTTTGGCGTTACGCTTTAGAGACAACTGCATTCACGTTAGGCACCATCTAAATCCGTTGATACGACACCTTATGAACTGTCGTTTGGCAAGAAACCCAAAGTTGTCGTTTCTTAAAGTTTGGGGCTGCGATGCTTATGTGAAAAGCTTCAACCTGATAAGCTCGAACCCAAATCGGAGAAATGTGTATTCATAGGATACCCAAAGGAGACTGTTGGGTACACCTTCTATCACAGATCCGAAGGCAAGATATTCGTTGCTAAGAATGGATTCTTTCTAGAGAAGGAGTTTCTCTCGAAAGAAGTGAGTGGGAGGAAAGTAGAACTTGATGAGGTAATTGTACCTTCTCCCTTATTGGAAAGTAGTTCATCACTGAAATCAGTTCTAGTGATTCCTACACCAGTAAGTGAGGAAGCTAATGATGATGATCATGAAACTTCTGATCAAGTTACTACCGAACCTCATAGGTCAACCAGAGTAAGATCCGCACCAGAGTGGTACGGTAATCCTGTTCTGGAAGTCATGTTACTTGACCATGACGAACCTATGAACTATGAGGAAGCGATGATGAGCCCAGATTCCGCAAAATGGCTTGAAGACATGAAATCTGAGATGGGATCCATGTATGAGAACAAAGTATGGACTTTGCTTGACTTGCCCGATGGTCGACAGGCCATAGAGAATAAATGGATCTTCAAGAAGAAGACTGACGCTGGTGGTAATGTTACTGTCTACAAAGCTCAACTTGTTGCGAAAGGTTTTAGACAAGTTCAAGGAGTTGACTACGATGAGACCTTCTCACCCGTAGCGATGCTTAAGTCCGTCCGAATCATGTTAGCAATTGCCGCATTTTATGATTATGAAATTTGGCAAATGGATGTCAAAACTTTATTCCTTAATGGATATCTTAAAGAAGAGTTGTATATGATGCAACCAGAAGGTTTTGTCGATCCAAAAGGTGCTAATAAAGTGTGCAAGTTCCAGTGATCCGTTTATGGACTGGTGCAAGCCTCTCGGAGTTGGAATATACGCTTTGGTAGTGTGATCAAAGCATATGGTTTTATACAGACTTTTGGAGAAGCTTGTATTTACGAGAAAGTGAGTGGGAGCACCATAGCATTTCTGATATTATATGTAGATGACATATTGTTAATCGGAAATGATACTGAATTTCTAAATAGCATAAAAGGATACTTGAATAAGATTTTTTCAATGAAAGACCTCGGTGAAGCTGCTTATATATTGGGCATCAAGATCTATAGAGATAGATCAAGACGCTTAATTGGACTTTCACAAAGCACATACCATAAAGTTTTTAAGAAGTTCAAAATGGATCATGCAAAGAAAGGGTTCTTGCCTGTATTACAAGGTGTGAAATTGAGTCACACTCAATGCCTGACCACTGCATAAGATAGAGAGAAAATGAAAGGGGTTCCCTATGCTTCAACCATAGGCTCTATCATGTATGCAATGCTGTGTACTAGACCTGATGTGTGCCTTGCTATAAGTTTAGCAGGGAGGTACCAAAGTAATACAGGAGTGGATCACTGGACAGCGGTCAAGAACATCCTGAAATACCTGAAAAGGACTAAGGACATGTTTCTCGTATATGGAGGTGACAAAAGCTCCTCGTAAACGGTTACGTCGATGCAAGCTTTGACACTGATCCGGATGACTCTAAGTCACAGACTGGATACATGTTTTTATTAAATGGAATAGATGTCAGTTGGTGCAGTTCCAAGCAGAGCGTCATGGTGGGATCTACCTGTGAAGCGGAATACATAGCTGCTTCGGAAGCAGCAAATGAAGGAGTCTGGATGAAGGAGTTCATATCCGATCTAGGTATCATACCTAGTGCATCGGGTCTAATGAAAATCTTTTGTGACAATACTGGAGCAATTGCCTTGGCAAAGGAATCCAGATTTCACAAGAGAACCAAGCACATCAAGAGACGCTACAATTCCATCCGCGATCAAGTCAAGGAGGGAGACATAGAGATTTGCAAGATACATATGGATCTGAGTGTTGCAGACCCGTTGACTAAACCTCTCTCATGAGCAAAAGATGATCAGCACCAAGACTCCATGGGTGTTAGAATCATTACAATGTAATCTAGATTATTGACTCTAGTGCAAGTGGGAGACTAAAGGAAATATGCCCTAGAGGTAATAATAAAGTTGTTATTTATATTTCCTTATATCATTATAAATGTTTACTATTCATGCTAGAGTTGTATTAACCAGAAACTTAGTACATGTGTGAATACATAGACAAACAGAGTGTCACTAGTTTGCCTCTACTTGACTAGCTCGTTGAATCAATGATGGTTATGTTTCCTAACCATTGACATGAGTTGTCATTTGATTAACGGGATCACATCATTAGAGAATGATGTGATTGACTTGACCCATCCGTTAGCTTAGCACAATGATCATTTAGTTTGTTGCTATTGCTTTCTCCATAACTATACATGTTCCTATGACTATGAGATCATGCAACTCCTGAATATCGGAGGAACACTTTGTGTGCTACCAAACGTCACAACGTAACTGGGTGATTATAAAGGTGCTCTGCAGGTGTCTCCGATGGTGTTTGTTGAGTTGGCATGGATCAAGATTGTCAGAGAGGTATCCCTGGGCCCTCTCGGTAATGTACATCACAATAAGCCTTGCAAGCAACGTAGCTAATGAGTTAGTTACGGGATGTAGCATTACGGAACGAGTAAAGAGACTTGCCGGTAATAAGATTGAACTAGGTATTGAGATACGGACGATCGAATCTCGGGCAAGTAACATACCGATGACAAAGGGAACAACGTATACCGTTATGCGGTTTGGACGATAAAGATCTTCGTAGAATGTGTAGGAGCCAATATGAGCATCCAGGTTCTGCTATTGGTTATTTATAGGAGACATGTCTCGGTCATGTCTACATAGTTCTCGAACCCGTAGGGTCCGCATGCTTAACGTTCGGTGACGATCGATATTATGAGTTTATGTGTTTTGATGTACCGAAGTTAGTTCGGAGTCCCGGATTTGATCACGGACATGATGAGGAGTCTCAAAATGGTCGAGACAAAAAGATCTATATATTGGAAGCCTATATTTGGACATCGGAAAGGTTCCGAGTGGTTCGGGCATTTTTCCGGAGTACCGGGAGGTTACCAGAACCCCCCGGGGAGTATATGGGCCTTATTGGGCCTTAGTGGAATAGAGGAGAGGGAAGGGAAGAAAGAGGGAGGCGCTCCCCCCAAGCCCAATCCGAATTGGGAGGGGGGCCGCCCCCCCTTTCCTTCCTCCCTCTCTCCTCCTTCCTTCCTCTCCTACTCCTACTTGGAACAGGGGGGATTCCTACTCCTGGAGGGAGTAGGACTCCCCTAGGGCGCACCATAGAGAGGGCTGGCCCTTCCCCTCCTCCACTACTTTATATATGGGGGAGGGGGAACCCCATGGACACACAAGTTGATCATTGATCTTTTAGCCATGTGCGGTGCCCCCCTCCACTATAATCCACCTCGGTTATATCATAGCGGTGCTTAGGCAAAGCCCTATTCCGGTAGCAACATCATCACCGTCATCACACCATCGTGCTAACGAAACTCTCCCTCGAAGCTCTACTGGATCGTGAGTTCGCGGGACGTCACCGAGCCGAACTTGTGCAGATTGCAAAGGTGCCGTACCTTGGGTGCTAGATCGGTCGATCATGAAGACGTACAACTACATCAACCATGTTGTCATAATGCTTCTGCTTACGGTCTATGAGGGTACGTAGACGATACTCTCCCCTCTCCTTGCTATGCATCACCATGATCTTGCGTGTGCGTAGGAATTTTTTTGGAGTTACTGCGTTCCCCAACATCCGGCACGTCATTAACGGGTGTCATGCTCTCAGTGGGGGCACACTTCCCGGACTCTTTTCCGAATTCCCTACAACCCTTCTTCTTTCCTTTGTCCTCCTTGGAGGGAACTGCCACTACTGCTGCCTCCGCCGCGACTGCGTCCCGATACATCTTGTCCACGCAAATGATTGCATCTTTCTCGTTAGATGGGATGGTAAGGACTCCCATTGGCCCAGGCATCTTCAAGGTGTTGTAGGCATAGTGGGATGCTGCCATGAATTTGGCCAGGGTTGGGCGTCCAATAATCCCATTGTACGGCAGGGGGAGGTCAACCATATCAAACACAATCTTTTCAGTCCGATAGTTCAGCTCTCCCCCAAACATCACCGACAACATGATCTTTCCCTTAGGATGACTGCTGTCGGGATTAACTCCTTGAAACGTACCGGTAACTTCTAGCTCTTCTTCTGCTATGTGAAGTCTTTTGACGACTGCCGGGGAGATCAGATTCAACCCAGCCCCACCATCCACCAACATCTTTGTTACCTTGAGGTTGCGAATGGTTGGAGAGATCAACAATAGCAAACCCCCTACCATAGTGATGCGGCTAGGATGGTCCTCTTCGTCAACGATGATGGGCATGCGTGACCATTTGAGCGGCTTCCTGGCCTCTGGTGCTGGTTCCACGACATTGACTTCTCATACCCACCGCTTGAGCTGGCGGTGGGAGGTGTGCAAAGATGCGCCCCCCTTAATGCACAGGGCGTTAGTGGCCTTCTGAAAATCCTGCTCACTTGTGTCCTCTTCATCCCCTCCATCCCTCTCATCATCATAGACTTCCTTCTCTCGACCCCTAGTGGGTTTTCCTTGGTTCTGAAGGGGTTTGCCGGGGCGATTTGCTTCACCGCCCCGACCCTTACCGCCAGTAGCATTCTGACCATTTTCCTTATCACACTTCTCATACTCTACTCTCTGTCTCTTGACAAGATGCTCAACTTGATAACACTCTTGAAGGTCATGGCCTTTGGTCCGATGGATCTTGCAGTACATTCCATCACCTTTCCTAGCTCTCTCGACAGCCATGGCCTCCCGGCAGCCAGCGCACATGGCAGTTTCCTTGCTGAGGGCCTCACCTTTGTCTTTCTTGCCGGTACTAGGTGTACCCAATCCTTCGACAGTTGACGGTGTATTGGACTAGGGGGTACTCACCACGTCGTCTCCCGATCTATTAGATTGGGCCGAGGACCCCCGTGGCCGTATACTCATGGGCCAGTTCGGACGGCTACCGGATACAAGAAAGATTCCACAAGACTTGGCGATCAAGACAAGGACTTCTCTCCACCGGCGTATTCGGCTAGGACTCTTGTTATCCTAGGCCTCCGGTGCATTATATAAACCGAGGCCAGGCTAGTCGATAGATATACAATATATACGACAATCATACCATAGGCTAGCTTCTAGAGTTTAGCCTTCTTGATCTCGTGGTAGATCTACTCTTGTACTACCCATATCATCAATATTAATCAAGCAGGACGTAGGGTTTTACCTCCATCAAGAGGGCCCGAACCTGGGTAAAACATCATGTTCCCTGCCTCTTGTTACCATCCGGCCTAAACGCACAGTTCGGGACCCACTACCCGAGATCCGCCGGTTTTGACACCGACATTGGTGCTTTCATTGAGAGTTCCGCTGTGTGATCGACAAAAGGATCGATGGCTCGCCTGCAAGATCAACTGCGACTTCGGCATCTTCGTCACCAGCTCGACTGGTCACCTTGGTTCGACCAAGAACTGTGCCCCGTGTTCGGATCACCATGTTCGGACGAGGGCCTTCATCAACACCAACTCCGATCCTTATCAAGATCATGGAGGAATCGTCCATGGAGCTCGGGGGCTCAACATCAACATTGCCCTCGGGCGACCGTGCTGTTTTTTCAGACAGCGAACGCGTATCCGTCGCCACTGCCTCCTCGAGCATCGCTTTGAAGATCGCTTTTGTCGAATTGTGCGGAATTGAGTCTATAACAACCCTGGAAAATTTTGTCGAGTTCTGATGGAGGAATCTCTGGCAATCCACGATATACCAGAGCCTTGTCAAATCTGGATGGGAATTTGGATGAGTTTAGGGCGTGGTGTCCAGCTTCTAGCTCGTACGTCCTTTGGAAGATCCAACCGTTGATCAGCTGGGGAATTCCTATATCTACCACCTCTCAAAATTTCAGCTCGATCCGACCGTCCAAACTCCGGGAACCTTCCGATTTGTGCATCACTTTTCGGATCTATTTTCTACGCGAAAACGAATCCGACCCGAGTTCATCTTTTTTATGAACGGGATTTCGGACATACCTTTTAAAGGAAGTTTTGTATGGGGTATTGTGTTTTGTTCCCGAACACACCCCACTAACTTTAAGATCTTTTGAACATGATCTTCAACATCACGCTGGTGTCAAACCAGTCCGGCAATATTACTCCACGACTGCCGACCTATGCTAGACATGTCGTCACTTTAGCCGAGCTCAACTTCTTCGGATCATCATCTCGGCAAGCCAAACAAGAGCCCGGCATCGCGAAGGATAAATGATCACCAACATCGCCGCCCCACGGATTACACGGAGCGGGCATACCGGCATCACCGCACGGTCGCTTCATCAAGCCGGCATCGACCACGTCACGACCTGCATCGGCAGGGCCGCACTATTGCTTCTTCAAGCTGGTGTCCATCACGCCGACCTACTTCGACTCATCAGCTGACATCGAGGCTTCGCCATCTCTTCATCAACCTACTCCGGTAATGGGTGTGCGGATCGAGTCCCAATTTTGGGAATCACCTTCCTTCGGATTGCTACAACAAATAAACCAGGTGCTATTAATCCTAGTATTTTTTGCTTGTTTGGGTTCAATTCTTCCCAAGGAATTACTACTCTAGTTTTTCCATCATATGTACATAGGTCTATCAAATGGTGGCCGCATTAACGATGGTCGCATGGTGGTCCGGTCAGTCTCCGTACGTAGTCCGGCGAATGCCGCATCCGGAACTCGGACCGAACTGTGAATTCAGGCTTTGCCACGCCTTTACCGCATCACACCGACGCCCTGCATCGACATTGACTTCGGCGCTGGGCCATATTTCTATTATTACTCACTTTGCATAAATTACTTATTATGCAACATTTTTTTTAATTATCATTATTACTATTATCTCCGGTTTGCATTATTTTTTGTGCACAGGAAAATGATCCGGGGACTTCGGCGTCACTCTGCCGGTCTGCATTGATCGTGCTATGTCACCACTTCGGCATGTCGAGCTCTCCGCTCCGCCACCTCGGGACCAGCTTGGGGGATGAAACCTTGCCCCGCATCGAGCTCGGACGGCATCATCAATACCCAACACATTAACCAGCTAAGTCGCTTTCATGCTCAAAGCTTTAATTTCTAACTTGTGCTCGGTTCGACCAAGCATTATACTTTTTTGGGAAAAAGTTGCTTGTAAAAAAATTTTCCTTGTCCAAACTTTGTTTGTGACGCATAAATTCAAATACCCCGTTTACTTGGGGGCTTCCTTTATGAAGCTTTTCCTCTTGCATATGATTATACTTGTCCGGCTTCGTTCCTTGTTCGTGTATTATGCCACAATATGCACCATATTGACTTAAGCGATTTGCAAGCTGGGTTGCCTCGCTCCTGTGTTTACCCCTACGTTCCCGATTGTTCGGCTAGGGAGTAAAGGGAGCACCTCTGCGATTGTCACGATCGGGTCAACCGAGCCGGACCTCAGAATGGGTGAAGCCGAAAGCTAGTGCTCTTATAGTTTTCAATGATGGTCGGCACACAATGGAACTCATGAGTACAAAAAATCCATTGCACAAGTCTCATAATAACAATGAGCACCGAAGAAAGGTATCGTTGGGGGTACTATTTTCTTCGAAGATGCTTCTTACACTTCACGGTAATATAGCATAAGTTCCCTGAGCGCGCTTTGTCTGTTACAGCCTTATGGCCTGATTGCCTGGTTATTGGAAACACCGTCGATATTCTCGACCGATGGAGTACATAACACTTTTCGGTCCTTGACCGAAGAGGGAGAAGCTGACGGTCGGTTAAGACGCATTTAAAGTTCGATTGAACATAGATATGATATAAGTACTTCGGTACATGCAATCATTCTTCTACCCAAGTCACTTGGGGGCTCTTAAGTTTATTTGAGCCGTTTTATAATAAGTGTTCTTCTTCTCAGTCGTTGCAAAGTTCTATTATTATTATTATTATTATTATTATTATTATTATTTATCACTCCTTTTTTCGACGCGAGTGTGCGATCACTAGCCGGGGAGCCTAATTTCTCTCTCAAAGCCGCTAGAGTTTAGTTTGCTAAACTGGCCTAATGAGAAGTACTCCGCCCTCGGGATAGGAGGTTGAAGCCGTAGGCTGACCCGCTCGAAGTCTTGAGATAGGATGTGTCATATTAAAGGACGACAGAAGCACTTGTTTTTTCTAAGACCAATTTTCGGATTGGCACCGAACACTTGATCTTGTTCGAACGTCATGTTTTTACTGACGTTTCTTGGTTTTCCAAGCTTTTTGGCACTTTTAAACTATTTGTGCTTTTCCAGCATTAGTCTCACAGTGCAACGCCGGACACCTTTAGGGATTCAGCAAAAACATTCTCAGATATTGCTATATATGCATCGGTTTCGAATTGTGTCTTCGGTCAATAGTTGGGTTGCCCGGCTCCTGCACTTGCTTCCTACGTTCCGTTTTGTTCGGCTAGGCGTGCAATGGAAGAACCACTGCGATTGTGCTTCCAGCTCACATGGTTAAGCACCTTAGTGGAGAAAGCCGAAAACTGACTGTCACAATAAGTGTAAACTGGTCAGTGATCTGATGACTATGATGGGCCATTCATAAAATTGGCCGAAGTGTTTACGGCTTGACCCCGACTGTCGCCGAACACTACCGGGGGCTATTAACTGGCCTCCCAAACTAAATCCTCGATATTTTGCTCTTACATTAGAGCTGAGGTTTAATGATCATGCTTAGCATGACAACCCAAAGAAAGGAACCGATAGCGGGACTATTTTCTTTGGAAGACATTTCTTCTGTTAAATAGTAATATAACATATCTCTCTGCGTACCTTTGTTTATAAAACTGTGTGGCCATATTGCCTTGTTTGTCATAAATCTTTGCCCTCATAAAGGCTTTATAAAGTAGGACAAACACTCCTCGGCTATTGGCCAAGGAGGTGGAAGCCGATGGTCGGTCAGCAAAGTTTTGTACAATGCGGATCCGAGCATTAATGATGTAAAGTACTTGGATACATAGAGTCATTACACATAATTTGTGATTTTACTATGGATATTGATCCTTAATTCAGCCACCCGTGCCCGCATTAAGGCTCAGGGGCTACTGGGCTTCAGGCTTATTATTTACAAATATTAAAGGGGCACATCGATCCCCTGATCTGCTGTTGCCACCCAACCAGTGTCTCGGGGGCTACTGCATTGCTTATCCAATGCAGAAAATTTTATGTGCAATATAGTTTCCGAGGAGATTTTGATCCTCAGGTTGGTTGGCCGCACCCAACCTGAGTCTTGAGGACTGAGCACGCCGCTTTTGTGTCCCGAAGTATTCTGCCGAGCTAGGACTTGATCCTCAGGCCGATTTTGCAAATTAACCTAAGTCTCAGCGGCTACTGGGATCAGCGGTCTTATGTCATCCTTCATGTGCATCTCGGGTTTTAGACCGATACACACCTTGATGGCTACTGGCTATATATCTCGGCAGAGAATAAATTCCAACAATAAAAAATATTGACAAAAATCGGCCCATAGTCCGGGTGGTGCACCACCTCGGAAGCAGTCCGGCATAAAGCTCGGGCGCTAGTGGCTGGCTCCATAGAGGGCATTTCCGGCATTAAGCTCGGCTAAACTCCTTCAACTTTTTTGAACCAAGGTGATATGACACCTCGGATATAGTCCGGCATTGGAGCCTGGACACAGTCCGGCGTTGGAGCTCAGATATACAGTCCGGCGTTGGAGCTCGGATACATTCTGGCGCTAGAGCTGGGAAGCGGTCCGGCGTTGGTGCTCGGCTGCAAAAGATACCTCGAATGCAGTCCGGCGTTGGAGCTCGGATGCAAGAGGACCCTGCCTCCCGGGAACAACTTCAAACCCGAGGTGTGGCATAAAAATAAACAAGGCATTGATAAAGGCCGGAAACTTAAAGGGGCTCCTCGGATACCCGACGTGTAAACTCGTCGAATGCATTTTGGCGATCCTCAAGATCGAAGATAAAGAAGATTTGTTGAACCAGTTTTCAAGACCGGCAACCGAAGATGAAGAATAGTTCGGAAGAATCGAGGATCGTCCCTAACTTGAAGACCGGTTCAGGGGGCTACTGACGGTGTCCTGGATTAGGGGGTACTCACCACGTCATCTCCCGATCTATTAGATTGGGCCGAGGACCCCCGTGGTCGTATACTCATGGGCCAGTTCGGACGGCTACCGCATACAAGGAAGATTCCACAAGACTTGGCGATCAAGACAAGGACTTCTCTCCACCGGCGTATTCGTCTAGGACTCTTGTTATCCTAGGCCTCCGGTGCATTATATAAACCGAGGCCACGCTAGTCGATAGATATACAATATATACGACAATCATACCATAGGCTAGCTTCTAGGGTTTAGCCTCCTTGATCTCGTGGTAGATCTACTCTTGTACTACCCATATCATCAATATTAATCAAGCAGGACGTAGGGTTTTACCTCCATCAAGAGGGCCCGAACCTGGGTAAAACATCGTGTTCCCTGCATCCTGTTACCATCCGGCCTAGACGCACAGTTCGGGACCCACTACCCGAGATCCGCCGGTTTTGACACCGACAACAGTCATCACTACCTTATCCTTCTGCTTCTTACTGCGCTTCTTGCTCTTCCTCTGACTGGTTGACTCATCATCATCCTCTGGATTGACGTTGATGCAATCTTCCTCTCCTGGCAACTTCCTTCCCTCCTCCATTGATAACCCACAAGTATACGGGATCGCAACAGTTTTCGAGGGTAGAGTATGCAACCCAAATTTATTGATTCGACACAAGGGGAGCCAAAGAATATTTTCAAGTATTAGCAGCTGAGTTGTCAATTCAACCACACCTGGAAACTTAATATCTGTAGCAAAGTATTTAGTAGCAAAGTAATATGATAGTAGTGGTAACGGTAGCAAAAGGTAATGATAACAAAAGTAATGTTTTTGGTATTTTGTAGTGATTGTAACAAATAGCAATGGAGAAGTAAATAAGCGAAGAACAATATATGGAAAGCTCGTAGGCAATGGATCAGTGATAGAGAATTATGCCGGATGCAGTTCATCATGTAACAGTCATAACCTAGGGTGACACAGAACTAGCTCCAATTCATCAATGTAATGTAGGCATGTATTCCGAATATAGTCATACGTGCTTATGGAAAAGAACTTGCATGACATCTTTTGTCCTACCCTCCCGTGGCAGCGGGGTCCTAGCGGAAACTAAGGGATATTAAGGCCTCCTTTTAATAGAGTACCAGACCAAAGAATTAACACATAGTGAATACATGACCTCCTCAAACTACGGTCATCACCGGGAGTGGTCCCGATTATTGTCACTTCGGGGTTGCCGGATCATAACACATAGTAGGTGACTATAGACTTGCAAGATAGGATCAAGAACTCTCATATATTCATGAAAACATAATAGGTTCTGATCTGAAATCATGGCACTCGGGCCCTAGTGACAAGCATTAAGCATAGCAAAGTCATAGCAACATCACCGTTCAGCAAGCCTACGATGGAATTACTCACGCACGGCGGTGATCATCATGAAATTGGTGATGGAGGATGGTTGATGATGACGATGGCGACGGATTCCCCTGTCTGGAGCCCCGAATGGACTCCAGATCAGCCCTCCCGCGAGAGTTTAGGGCTTGGCGGCGGCTCCGTATCATAAAACGCGATGAATCCTTCTCTCTGATTTTTCTCTCCCCGAAAGTGAATATATAGAGTTGGAGTTGAGGTCGGAGGAGGTCCAGGGGGCCCACGAGGTAGGGGGGCGCGCCCAGGGGGGCAGGCGCGCCCCCACCCTCGTGGCTAGGGTGTGGCCCCCTGGCATTGATCTTCTGCCAGTATTTTTTATTATTTCCAAAAATACGCTCCATGAAGTTTCAGGTCATTCCGAGAACTTTTGTTTCTGCACATAAATAACACGATGGCAATTCTGCTGAAAACATCGTCAGTCGGGGTTAGTTCCATTCAAATCATGCAAGTTAGAGTCCAAAACAAGGGAAAAAGTGTTTGGAAAAGTAGATACGACAGAGACGTATCAACTCCCCCATGCTTAAACCTTTGCTTGTCCTCAAGCAATTCAGTTGACAAACTGAAAGTGATAAAGAAAAACTTTTACAAACTCTGTTTGCTCTTGTTGTTGTAAATATGTAAAGCCAGCATTCAAGTTTTTACCAAAGATTACGAACTAACCATATTCACAATAACTCTCAGGTCTCATGTTTACTCATATCAATGGCATAATCAACTAGCGAGCAATAATAATAAATCTAGGATGACAACACTTTCTCAAAACAATCATAATATGGTATAACAAGATGGTATCTCGCTAGCCCTTTCTGAGACCGCAAAACATAAATGCAGAGCACCTTTAAAGATCAAGGACTGACTAGACATTGTAATTCATGGTAAAAGAGATCCAGTCAAGTCATACTCAATGTAAACTAACAATAATGAATGCAAATGACAGCGGTGCTCTCCAACTGGTGCTTTTTAGTAAGAGGATGATGACTCAACATAAAAGTAAATAGATAGGCCCTTCGCAGAGGGAAGCAGGGATTTGTAGAGGTGCCAGAACTCGGTTTTGAAATAGAGATGAATAATATTTTGAGCGGTATACTTTCATTGTCAACATAACAACCAAGAGATGGTGATATCTTCCATGCTACACACATTATAGGCAGTTCCCAAACAGAATGGTAAAGTTATACTCCCCCTCCACAAACAAGCATCAATCCATGGCTTGCTCGAAACAACGAGTGCCTCCAACTAACAAGAGTCCTAGGGGAGTTCTGTTTGCAATTATTTTGATTTAGTTTGCATAAAGCATGGGACTGGGCATCCCGGTGACTAGCCATTTTCTCGTGAGTGAGGAGCGGAGTCCACTCCTCTTGAGAATAACCCGCCTAACATGGAAGATACGGACAACCCTAGTTGATACATGAGCTATTCGAGCATACAAGACATAATGTTTATTTGAAGGTTTAGAGTTTGGCACATACAAATTTACTTGGAACGGCAGGTAGATACCGTATATAGGTAGGTATGGTGGACTCATATGGAATAACTTTGGGGTTTATGGAGTTGGATGCACAAGCAGTATTCCCGCTTAGTACAGGTGAAGGCTAGAAAAAGACTGGGAAGCGACCAGTTAGAGAGCGACAACAGTCATGAACATGCATTAAAATTAATCAACACCGAATGCAAGCATGAGTGGGATATAATGCACCATGAACATAAGTATCGTAGAGGCTATGTTGACTTTGTTTCAAGTACATGCGTAAACATGTGCCAAGTCAAGTCACTTAAATCATTCAGAGGAGGATACCACCCTATCATACCACATCACAACCATTTTAATAGCATGTTGGCACGCAAGGTAAACCATTATAAGCTCCTAGCTAATTAAGCATGGCACAAGAAACTATGATCTCTAGTTGTCATTGCAAACATGTTTATTCATAATAGGCTGAATCAGGAACAAGAACTAATCATATTTACAAAAACAAGAGAGGTCGAGTTCATACCAGTTTTTCTCATCTCAGTCAGTCCATCATATATCGTCATAATTACCTTTCACTTGCACGACCGAACGATGTGGATAATAATAATGCACGTGCATTGGACTAAGCTGGAATCTGCAAGCATTCAATATAAGGGAGAAGACAAGGTAATATGGGCTCTTTTGTCAGATCAACAATAATGCATATAAGAGCCACTTCAACAATTTAATTATGGTCTTCTCCTATCGACCCCCAAAGAAAGGAAAATAAATAAATCTATTTACACGGGAAAGCTCCCAACAAGCAAAAGAAGAATATGAAATCTTTTTGGGTTTTCTTTTTAATTACTACTACAAGCATAGAAATTAAAACTAGCTAAAAGCTACAACTATTTTTTTGGTTTTTCTTAAGGTTTATTAAACACACAAGAAGAAAGCATAAAAAGAGAAAATAAACTAGCATGGATATTACAATGAAAAAGTATGAGCAACAACATCTAGCAATGAGTGTGTGAACATGAATGTAATGTCGATGAGAAATACGTACTCCCACAAGCTTAGGCTTTTGGCCTAAGTTGGTCTAATGCCACGGATGGCCTGGCGGATATCCAAAGTTGTAGTTGGGGTCGTACTGAGATGCAGCAGTCATTCCATCGTGGGCTGCAGCTTGGAGGCGAGCTATCTCAACCCTCCTCTTATACTCTTCTGCCTCCTCTCTGGTTATAGAATATCTCCCTCTTGCTTGAAAGTCAAAGAAAGTAGAAGTAGGGAGAGAGACATGATAGGTGCGTGTCTTTCAATGATTAGTTGGTACTTGAGGAACTGATCATTCCTCTCAATAAACTGATGACGAACTATAGCCTCATAATCCAAATAAGCAAGAGGCAACTCAATATCATCCTCACGTATGGTTATACCAAGAAAATTAGCTATGTGGGTTGCATAAATTCCACCAAAGAAATCTCCATTAAATCTATTAAGATGCAACCTACATGCAACAATGGCTCCCAAATTATAAGATTTATCTCCTAACACAGGACTCCTAAGAATACTAACATCAGGGACACACATATGACATGCTTCATCTTTACCGTTAATGCATCTACGTATGAAGAGAGCAAAATAATGTATAGCAGGAAAATGAATGCTCCCTATGGTAGCTTGTGCTATATCTCTAGATTCCCCCATAGTTATACTAGCAAGAAAATCTCTAAATTCAGATTTGTGAGGTTCACTAGCACTACCCCATTGTGGAAGTTTGCAAGCAGTGGTAAAGTCCTCTAAGTCCATAGTGTAAGAATTTTCATAAAGATCAAATAGGACAGTTTGAGAATTACGTGAAGATGAAAATTCAAACCTCATCACAAAGGAACTAGTGAGATAGTGGTACTGACGACATTTTTCTTCCTCGAAGCTCACAAGATCAGTGTTACGCAAATATGCGTTAAATTCTTCCTTAATTCCCGCTCGATCCATGAAGTCCTCTGAAGGCCATTCACAAGGCCACACTGGAGCGTCCCTTGGTGGCTCATCATCAGCATCACGCATTGCAAGCCTGGGTCCTTGTTTCCTTGAAGAACCACCTTGGAACATTTTCCTAAGCATATTTCTCCCGCTGAAAAATTTCTGTAATTTTTAGTAACTTCAAATAAAGTAAACCAAACTCAACAAAATTGATAGCAACTACTGCTACAAGTGCCTAGAGCCTATATCATGCATCAAAACTACTTGGAACCACATAAATTTGACATGCAAGCTCAAGAACAGGGTCACCTAAGTAGCAAAAATATGCAATGAATAAATCACTAGAACAAAAACTAATTGGACCATTGGAGGAGTCACATACCAAGGAACAATCCCCCAAGCAGTTTTGTGAGAGGTGCTTTGAGAAAGGAGATCGAAAATCGTAGCAAAATGAGCTAGAACTCGTGCTTGAGCTGGATAGTGGTGTTTGTGGGAGGAAGAAGGAGTGTATGGGCGCAGTCGAACCAGTGAACCCTCGTACTCCTCTCCGCGTGGGCATCCACTGCGCGTCTTCCCCGGCTTCGCGTCGTCCCCTTCCTAGGCCTCGCTGTCGTCCACCGCCGTGGTGCTGTCGGCACGGCGTGTTCAATGTGGTCAATGACCGAATTCCATCAGAAGAATACTCTACATGGAGAGGCTGACAGCTGGGTCCATGGCAGCTGCAAGGAAGTGCCTCCTTATTACGCGGAAAATAATTATTCCTCCACCTGACAGTAGGGACCCACCAGACGCGCACCAGTATATCACGAAAAAAACGTTTGCCCCTGACTGCTGGGACCCACCCGACGGGCCACCGTATTTCGCGAAAAAAAATTCCTCCTACTGTCAGCTCGGACCCACCGGAAGTGCCTCCTTATTACGCACAAAAAAATGAATACCCCCTGCTAGCTGGGATCCACCTTGGTGGGAGGCTGACTTGTGGGCCTACTAAGTTGACAGGGACGGAGGGCTTTGTCAACTTAGTCAATATGCACGATTCTAGCTCCAGTGACCGTACGATGTCCATCCAACGGCCGCAGTGCTTCTTCAACCTCTGGTCTTCTTGCTCCAGCCACCCAAACCAGCGCCGGTCGTGCCTCATGCTCCTGCCACCCGTGGCCGGCTACGATGTGGCGGAGGCCTCACTGCTCCCTACTACTCCCACCGCTAGCCAGGCCATCCCTCTACTCACCCACACCCCCTGTTATTCTGCGGCGACGGCAGCCTCACACTGCAGCGAACCAGTGAACCCTCGTACTCCTCTACGCGTGGGCATCCACTGCCGTGTCTTCACCGGCTCCGTGTCGTCCCCTTCCTAGGCCTCACCATCGTCCACCGCCCTGGTGCTCTCGACGCAGCATGGTCAATGTGGTCAAGGAACGGCTTCCATCGGACGTGGACTGTACATGGAGATGCTGACAGCTGGGTCCACGGCCGCAGTAAGGAAGTGCCTCCTTATTAGGTGCAAAATAATTATTCCTCCACCTGACAGCGGGGACCCACCAGACGGGCCACTGTATTTCCCGAAAAAAACGTTTGCCCCTAACTGCTGGGACCCACCAGCTACATCTTCGCACGCAAGGAAGTGCTTGACAGTCGGGACCCACCTGGTCGAAGCGTATGTAGTGTTGTCATTCTGGTCGCGAACGTGTATGTACATATATACTGGTGGATGTAGGGGCGCGCACGTGTCGTAGTAGAGGCGCGCACGTAGCATGTACATGTACGTACAGCGGCTAGGGTGCAAGAAAGAAAATACGGCCACGTATGTGTACATACGTACGACCAGGGCTCGTGTACATGGCTGGGTCGGAATGGAGAAACAACATCGTCGTCGTGTTCATGGGGAGGCAACGGAATGCGTCGTGTTCATGGGGAGGCAACGGAATGCGTCGTGTTCATCGGGAGGGCTTGGACGGAACAGGCGATGGAAACAAGGCCTGGCGTACCGCAGAACGGAGGAAATGGCCTTGTGTTTGACCGGCCACTTTCGAAATGGGATCCTGTTGATCGGGAGGGGTCTAGCGTACCGCAAAATGGAGGAAATGGACCTCCTATGGTCGAAATGGGGGTCCTGTTCATCGGAAGGGGTGTGGCGTACCGCAAAACGGAGGAAACGGACTTGTGTTGGAGCGCTACGGTCGAAACGGGGGTCCAGTTCATCGGGAGGGGTGTGGCGTACCGCAAAACGGGACTCCACGGGATACTGTTAATCTCCACCGTCGACCCCCTCCAGCCTCCATGAGCTACTGTTCATCCACCGTCGACCTCCTCTAGCCTCCACCAATGACTGTTCATCCATGGGCTCCTGTTCATCCAGCCTCCACCGCGCGCTACTCCAGCGGCTACTGTTTAACCAGCCCTCTCCATGGGCTCCTGTTCAACCACCCCTCCACGGGCTACTGTTCATCCTTCCCTCCACCCTCTACTGTTCATCCTGCCCTCCACGGGGTGGTCCTGTTCATCCAACCCTCCACGGGGTCCTGTTCATCCAGCCCCAACCGGCTCGATCGATCGGGGTCCTGTTCATCCAGAGGCAACACCACAGGGTCCTGTTCATCCACCCCCACCGGGAACTGTTCATCCCCCCCCCGCAACGCTCACTGTTCATCCAGAGGCAGCATCGGTCAGCTTCAGTTAGCAGCAGTAGCGAAGGAATCGCTCGATCGGGTTCAGTTAACAACCATCGATCGATCGCTCTGGTTCAGTAACACATAGCCTGCAGTGCAATCGCTCGGGTTCAGTTAGAGCCCAACACCTCACTCAGGTTCAGTTAGAGCCAACGCCTCGCACACACACGCGTATGTGTATGAGAGAAGTGCGCATCGCTCGGCCCCCGACCTCCCACCGTAACCGGGAACTCCCCGAAATTTTCCTCCCCCTCGCTTCTACCACGGTTTTTTTCTATCATGGACGGCCCAAAGAATGTCATGCATCTGCGTCTCCGGCCCGACCAGGACGAAAAGCCCATTTTCTGTCATGATTTTTTGTCATAGAAGTAGGAGCCCACCACATCTACGATGATACCGGGTTTTGTCACAATTATCGTCATAGAAGTGTCATATGTATGACAGAAAAAAATTCATTCGGCCCAAAATGTCACGGATGTGTCTTTTTTTGTAGTGATACAAAGGTTCCTGAGTCATTTTACCAGTTCTAGTAGCCACTCTAACAGCAAAATCATTATTCTTACTATTCAATTCATTGAGCAAATCATTTTGAGCTTTAAGTACTTGTTCTACTTGAGTGGTAACCATAGAAGCATGTTTACTAATAAGTTTAAGTTCACCTTTGACATTAGCCATATAATCACCCAAGTGTTCAAGCATATCAGCACTATGTTTTAATTGTCTACCAAAATAAGCATTGAAGTCTTCTTGCTCATAAATTTATCAAACTCATCTAAGCATGGGCTAGCAAACTTGATAAATGGGATTCCAACTTTATGATATCTATAGAGAGAATTTACCTTTACTACCTGTATCAGGTTATCAAGACCATGTATTTCTTCAGTAGGAGGTAAATTCTTAACATCTTCAGCTTTAATACCCTTTTCTTTCATAGATTTCTATGCCTCTTGCATATCTTCAGGACTAAGAAATAGAACACCTCTCTTCTTTGGAGTTGGTTTAGGAATAGGCTCAGGAAGTGTCCAATTATTTTCATTAGTCAACATATTATTTAATAGAATTTCGGCTTCATCCGGTGTTCTCTCCCTGAAAACAGAACCAACACAAGCATCGGTTAGTCCATTATAAAAGATATCAAGTATTTCATTTTTCTTAAGAGGTTGATCAGGCAAAGCATTAAGTAATTGGAGGAGCCTCCCCCAAGCTTGTGGGAGACTCTCTTCTTCAATTTGCACAAAATTATATATATTCCTTAAATCAGCTTGTTTCTTATGAGCAGGGAAATATTTAGCAGAGAAGTAATAAATCATATCCTGGGGACTACGCACACAACCAAGATTAAGATAATTAAACCATATCTTAGCATCACCCTTTAATGAGAACCGAAATATTTTAAGGATATAAAAGTAGTGAGTTCTCTCATCATTAGTGAACAAGGTAGCTATATCATTTAATTTAGTAAGATGTGCCACAACAGTTTCGGATTCATTGCCATAAAAAGGATCAGATTCAACCAAAGTAATTATATCAGAATCAACAGAGAATTCATAATCCTTATCAGTAACACAGATAGGTGAAGTAGCAACAACAGGGTCAGGTTTCATTCTAGCATTAAGGGATTGCTGCTTCCATTTAGCTAATAACCTCTTTAGATCATATCTATCATTGCAAGCTAAAATAGCTCTAGTTGCTTCTTCATCCATAACATAATTGTTGGGGATATTACTATCAGTTGAGACCCGCCCAGGAGGGGCCGGGTCAGCTTCAATGGCGGGTTATGCAAGCAGCTCAGTAAACATCCAAGTTTGTAGTTTATTAAGTTTTATAGAAGGCCCAAAGGCTTGGGGCCGGCTTGAGGCCCGATATTGTAAGTAAACCGCCACATGTAAGGAAATACTTGTACAGAAAGACATGTGAAGAAAATCACCGAGCCGGACAAGATTATGAGTCGGCCGGGACTCTATAGGCCACCTGGCGTCAACCCGTGTATATAAGGGGATGACCCAGTGGCAGTTTAGGGTAAGAAACAACCAAGTCGATAACCAAGCCGGCGAGTTGAGCCTCTTGGAAGTCGAAACCTCAGCAATACCGATCCCAACTAGACGTAGGCTTTTACCTTCATCGTAAGGGGCCGAACTAGTATAAAACTCTCTCGTGTCCTTTGTCCCGATTAACCCCTTCAAGCTTCCTAGTGTGATGGCCCTATGACTAAGTCCTTGCTCTAGGACATCTGCCGTGTCAACTCCACGACAGTTGGCACCCACCGTGGGGCCAGCGCACGATGGATTTGAGTTCTTGAAGGGAAACTTCGAAGGGCTCAAGGGATATGCTGTGGGCCAGATGACCAAGAGTCGTCGCGGCAAGATCTACATCGACAACGAAGGTTGGGGCCCCGACGCCGGCTCAATCGAGTACGGGTAGCGGGTCCCCTTCGACGGAATTCACGTGTTCATCGCCTGGATCAGCGAGTCAGGACCTGAGCCGGATGTCCACACCGACCTCATCGAAACGGCTTAGCGCGCTGGGTCCACCCGTGTTCAATCTGTCGTGAAGCATGCCTTCGTAGGCTGCATCCATGGCGGTGAATACTCCGAAGGATCAATGGAAGGCGGGGAGACGACCATCTGCTCTGATACTGCATCATCAACAGGTGAGATGGACTCGTTGTACCAACTGCAAGATGGCTTGCTCGGGGGCTGTTTCGATGGCAGCAGTATTCCGGACCCCCTTGAGCCGCCGAATTGGGCCGGAGTCTTCATGGCAGGGACGCAGCCCGGGCAGAACTCCACCGCAGCGACAACAGCAGCCACCGGGTCGGCAGCTGCTGGGTCAGGAGATCTCGCGCGCCCCCCGACTCAGGTTCTCATGGACCTCATGGATAAACTGACGACTCTGTTAACCATTGCGGTAGAGCCGACAGATAAAGCCCAGGATGACGCGGAAGTGGCACGCGAGCGGGAGGAGATGGTGCAAGCTAAGGAAAATCTGGCCGCGAAGGAAACCCGAATGGCAGCAGAGCGAGCAACTTTGGATGCTCGTGCTCAGCAACTTCAAGCAGAAACCTTCCGGATCTCGGTGGATCTTAATGCGTCAACCAAAGTCATGAGCAGGGGCATCTGAAAACTCAGTCGCGTTGCCTCTAACACTGGATCCGAGGAATCTGTTCCATACACCCGGAGCTGGAGGGAGCAACCCGCCACCGGGTCATGACACCCGATGCACCAGTTCAGCCACGCACCATGGAGCCGCCGCGCATGAATACAACTCTTCCTCGTTATATATCAACACTCTCGGGTCACTTCTCCAACCCCATGGAGAACCTCATTGCGGCGTCGGCTCGATTGGCAGCTCTCCCGATGGAAGGCGACTGACCAGTAGCAATTGAAACCCGGAGGATAAGAGAATTACTTCAGACAGCTGTGGCCCAGCAGGACGCATACTCCTATAGTCGAGACATGATTCATTCAACTCCACGCCCAAGCCGGAGCCTGAGTTACAGTAGGCACATGGAATCTGCAGAGATGTCAAGTAATGCTCAATGTCACAACCGGCCATATAGGTATGAGCGAGGGCGGGCTGGAGCTCTTAACTTGGCGGATCAGGAGAGGATTCGTCAAGAGGCGTTACGGGCAGCTCAAATAGCAGCGGAGCAGGCGGCTCACCAAACCTTTCCGGCTTATCCAGCAACCTCGGTTGAGGCAGGAGTGGCTACAAGAACCGGAGGCGTACCTTGCCTGGTCCCAGCCATACGCAATGAGCGGTTGCCCAAGGATTTCAAGGGACCTCATAAGGTGCCTAACTACACGGCTAACTTACAGCCGGGGGCTTGGATTGAGAGCTATGAGATGGCTATGGAGCTGTTGGAGGTTAGTGATGCTGCAATGGCCAAATATTTTACCATGATGTTGGATGGAACGACTCGGATCTGGTTGAAAGGATTACCACCCAATTCCATCGGCTCATGGGGAGAGTTGAAGGCACGGTTCATCCAGAACTTTAAAGACACGTGCAAGCAGCCAATGTCGATTGTGGATCTGGCTAATTGCAAGCAAGAGGATGGAGAGTCTACAACCCATTGGGTGCGCCGGGTCAAGGAGATAATACATTCATCTCATAAGATGGATGCCGGCTCACCAGTTTTGATGTTGGAGAAAAATTGCCGTTTTGAACCTCTGAAATAGAAGTTGGGGCGGCTTAAACGTGACTGTAATGACATGGGAACATTGATGGCGGCTCTTGTCAAGTATTCCGATTCTGATACCACCAAAGACCCGACATCTGATGAAGAAAAATTAACGAAGGGAAAGAAGAACGGCAATGGCAAGGGTCACTAGCATAACCCGGCAAATCAAGGAGGTAATAAGCATAAAGCTGATGAGTTTGTTGCTAATACTAATGCGCAGGGTGGTAATCAGCGGCGCAAGGGCAGACAACCCCCTTGATCGGGCAGGTCAGGCCCCACTCTTGAGCAGTTGTTGAATGAACCTTGTCCAAGACACGACACCCGGGAGAAGCCAGCCACCCACTTGTGGAAGGATTGCACGATCATGAAGGCGTTTAAAAATTCAAATGCATTTGATGTGGGTCATGGCCTGGGTGCCGGCTCAGGTGGAGGCGGCTTTCAGGGCCCGGGCGCCGGTTCAAGCGGAGGAGGTTTTCATGGTCAGGGTCATCCTGGTCACCAGGGAGGGTATAATCAGCAACACAGCCAAGGGAATCAACAGCAGCAACAATCCAGCTATCAGAGCAACCCAAAGCATTTGAGTAGCGGACAGTATCATGTCTTTACTACCAGTTTATGTAAGAGAGACCAGAAACTCCACAAGAGGGCCGTCAATGTCGTTGAACCGGCAATTCCACATTATCTACGTTGGTCGGAGCAGCCTATTGTGTGGAGCAGAGAGGATCACCCGCCCCGGGTTGATAATCCGGGTCACTTGCCTTTGGTGGTGGCACCTTAGGTTGGTGGGTACAAGTTTACTAACGTACTCATGGATGGAGGCAGCATCATCAACATCCTTTATTATGAGACGTTCCGCCGGATGGGATTGACGGATAAAAATCTTAAACAATCCAACACTGTTTTTCATGGTGTAGTACCCGGTAAGTCGGCATACCAAGTTGGTAAGATCGAGCTAGAGGTAGCCTTTGGGGATGAGTATGACTCCAGGGCAGAAAAATTAACCTTTGAAGTGGTTAAGATCAAAAGCCCATATCATGCTCTGTTTGGATGGCCGGCTTATGCCAAGTTCATGGCTTGGCCGTGTTACGTGTATTTGCAGCTCAAGATGCCGGGTCACAAGGGCACCATTACAGTCCATGGGAGCCAGAAGATCGCCTTGGAATGTGAAGAGGGGATGCTGCCTATGCTGAATCTGTTTGTGCAACAAAGGAGTTGAAATTCTACAAGGATCATGTTGACCCGGCGGACATGACGTCATTAAAGAAACCAACAACAGAGCATGAGCCAGAGTTAAAGTTCAAATCGGCTGATGACACTAAGATGGTTGACTTTGTGCCTGGCGATTCATCCAAACAGTTCATCATCAGCGCAAACTTGGATCCGAAATAGGAAAGCACGCTCATCGAGTTCATCCGTGAGAACCGGGACATCCTTGCATGGAAACCTTCGGACATGCCGGGTGTCCCAAGGGAACTTGCTGAGCACATTCTTAATATCGATCCAAAGTTCAAACCTGTCAGACAGTTTCTTCGGTGGTTCAATGAAGAAAGGCGCAAGGCCATTGGAGAAGAGGTGGCCTGGCTCCTGGCGGCCGGGTTCATTGTGGAGGTCTTTCACCCAGAATGGTTAGCTAACCCGGTGCTCGTACTAAAAAAGAATGGCACCTGGCGTATGTGTGTGGATTACACAGATTTAAACAAGGCATGTCTGGCTGATCCTTTTGCTCTTCCCCGTATTGATCAGATCATTGATGCTACGGCGGGTTGCGCACGGTTGAGTTTCTTAGATGCTTACTCCGGGTATCATTAGATTAAGATGGCAGTTAAGGATCAAGAGAAGACAGCGTTTATAACTCCTTTTGGGGCTTTCTGCTATGTGTCTATGCCTTTTGGGCTCAAGAGTGCTCAGGCGACTTACCAACAGTGTGTACAGAATTGTCTTCATGATCAAATTGGGCACAATGTTCATGCCTATGTGGATGATATAGTAGTGAAGTCCAAGGAAGAGGAAACCTTGGTCACAGACTTGAAAGGGACTTTTGATAATCTTCGGGTTTACAAGATGATGCTTACCCCGGCCAAGTGTGTTTTTGGAGTGCCAGCCGGCAAGCTTTTGGGTTTTCTAGTGTCTAACCGAGGTATTGAAGCCAACCCGGAGAAGATCAAGGCAATTACATCCCTGGCCAAACCGACCTACGTCAATGATGTTCAATGACTGGTGGGTTGTGTGGCTGCTTTGAGCCGGTTCATAAGCCGGTTAGGGGAAAAGGCTATGCCTCTGTATCAGTTGATGAAAAAACAGATGTGTTTGGTTGGAGCGATGCTGCGAACGCCGCTTTTGAGGATCTGAAGGCACAACTGGCTGAGCCGCTGGTCCTAGCTGCTCCAATTGAGAAAGAGCCGCTATTGTTATACGTAGCTGCCAACTCACGGGTTGTTAGTGTGGCTATGGTGGTAGAGCGCAAGGAGGCTGGCAAAGAGCATCCGGTTCAATGGCCGGTTTATTATGTCAGTGAAGTGCTAATTGAGTCTAAGCAACGATATCCACATTGGCAGAAGCTTGTTTATGGGGTGTTCATGGCGAGCCGGAAGCTTAAGCATTACTTTCATGGACATCCAATCACTGTGGTTAGCTCTGCTGCTTTGGGAGACATTATTAAAAATAGAGAAGCTACAGGGCGAGTTGCCAAGTGGGCAATTGAGCTTGGGTCTCATGGGTTGAAGTATGTTCCACGCACTGCGATTAAGTCTCAAGCTCTGGTTGACTTCATCAATGACTGGACAAAGATGCAGATGCCAGAAGAAAAGCCGGACAACACATATTGGACTATTCATTTTGATGGGTCCAGGCAATTGGAGGGCTCGGGGGCTGGAGTTATATTAACTTCCCCACGAGGTGATAAATTTTGTTATGTGTTACGATTGATGTTTCCGTGCACTAACAACGCAGCAGAGTATGAAGAATTGCTCCATGGTCTTCAAGTGGCAAAGGAGATGAGCTTGAGCCGGGTCAGATGTCTTGGTGATTCAGATCTAGTGGCTCAGCAGGTGTCTGGCAAGTGGGATTCCAAAGACCCTCTCATGGCGGCTTATCGCCGAGAGGTAGATGCTGTTGTAGGATATTTTCAAGGTTATCAGGTGGAACACATTGACCATCGAAAGAACGAAGCAGCTGATGCTTTGAGCCGGCTGGGGTCTCAACGTAAGCCGCTACCACCCAACACCTTTTTAGATGTTTTGCATAACCCCTCTGTCAAGTTGCCCACAAAAGAAGATTTAGTTGTTCCTGACCCAGAGGCGCAGTTGGTGGCGGCTCTTCATGTCATCCCAGATTGGACGGTGCCGTTCTTGGCTAACATGACCCGGGGAGAATTCCCAGCAGATGAGACCCTGGCTCGACAGATAACCCGGCGGTCTGAGTCCATGACGATTTCGGATGGAGAGTTATTTCATCGCAGTGTTTTTGGAGCGTTTCAACGGTGTGTTTCCCCCGAAGAGGGTTAAGAAATCCTTCGTGAGATCCATGAAGGCGATAGTGGTCACTACGCCGGGTCAAAATCTTTAGTGGCCAAGGCGTTTCGTCATGGTTTTTACTGGTTGACGGCTCACGCCGATGCAGAAGATCTGGTCAGTAGATGTGATGGATGTCAGAAATTTGCATGACGAGCGCATGTGCCGGCTCAAGAGCTCCGGATGATTCCAATCACTTGGCCGTTTGCAGTCTGGGGGCTTGACATGGTGGGACCTTTCAAAAGGTCTAAGCACAAGAAAACACATCTCCTGGTGGCTGTTGTTAAGTTCCCTAAATGGGTTGAGGCGGAGCCTGTGAGTAAGTGTGATGCAGCCACAGCGGTTCAGTTCATGAAGAAAATAATCTTCCATTTTGGTTTTCCACACAGTATTATCACGGACAATGGCACTAATCTATCCCAAGGGGCTATGGAAGAGTTTTGTCAGCGAGAGCACATCCGGCTTGATGTTTCTTCTATAGCTCATCCTCAATCCAATGGTCAAGCTGAGAGAGCCAATCAGGAAATTCTGAAAGGGCTAAAACCCCGGCTCATGGTTCCTTTACAGCGAACGCCGGGTTGTTGCGTAGAGGAGTTGCCTTCAGTGTTATGGAGCATCAATACTACACCCAACAGGTCTACGGGTTACACACCCTTCTTCATGGTTTATGGGGCAGAAGCAGTATTGCCCAGTGACATCCGTCATGACTCGCCCCGTGTGGCGGCTTATGTTGAAGCTAACAATGAAAAAAATCCAGACAGGATGCGCTTGACTTGTTGGATGAAGAAAGAGACTTAGCAGCAGCACGATTAGCAATTTATCAACAGGACATGCGTCGTTATCACAGCCACCGGGTTAAGACCAGGACTTTTCAGGAAGGCGACTTGGTGCTCTGGCTCATCCAAGATCTTTCAGATGCACACAAGTTATCCCCACCTTGGGAAGGACCCTTTGTGGTCAGTAAAAAGTTAAACAACGGGTCTTACTACCTCATTGACGTTCGAGAGCATGCAGACTCACGTAAGTCGGAAGAGGAGATCCGCCGGCCGTGGAAGATTGCTCAACTTCGGCCGTACTATACCCGAGCCACATGCTCTCATCATGTACATACGTTCACATTGTATATACGATGATAAGCAATAAAGTAAGACCATCGGTCTCTTTTCTTTTCAAATATTATGCATCTTTATTATTTTTTCACAAATGACTATTAAGGAGTTGATCATATTTGAATCAAGTTTAACCTTTTCTAGTCCGGCTTATGATCGTATTCGAATCTAGCTGTAAATCTCATGGTCACTTGGGGGCTTCCTATTCAAACATAGGTCGTATTTGAACCAAAGAGAACATAGCTGTCGTAACCCTCTTGATCGGCTCAAGGCCAAACTCACTTGGGGGCTTCTTGATCGTATCCGAATCATAGCTCAACCCCTTTTGAGCTGACTTGGATCGTATTTGAATTAGGGTTGTTAAAAACATCTCAAGGTCATTTGGGGGCTTCCTATTCAAACATAGGTCATATTCTAACCAAAGAGAACATAGCTGTCGGTACCCTCTTGATCGGCGCAACGCCAAAGGCACTGGGGGCTATATGGTCGTATTCGAACCTTAGTTTAACCCCTTTGGTCTGGTTTACTGATCGTATTCGAATCAGAAACCCCCAATCTTTTAAATACAGAGTTAAAATTATGTTTGTTATCTGTTGCTTGCCTTTTAGTTTTTATTGTTTCAATATTACAAATGAGATGGCCTGGTTTTTTTGCCGGCTCAATTATTGGACAACACAGCCGCCCGGGTTATCCAAGCCGGTGGTCTAAGGATCCGAAGGTACGAGCTACTGAGATATGATGATTATTGAATATTCAAGGAGTATTAAATTTTATACATATTGAATTATCAAATTCATCACCCGGGTTATTTGAACCGGCAATCTAAGAATCAACAAGGACAAGGTATGATTCTTAATTATACGCGCTTACCGACTGCGTTAACTTAAGAGTTAGTATTAAAACATTATCCTTTATTTATATTTGTCTCTGTTTTTGAGGTGGAGATATGGGCTGTAAATTGGGTGTTTAAACCCAGTTGGTTTTAAACTGCCTTGCCAGGTTTTTCTTTGTGTTCACAGGAATAGAGTTTAAACATTGCAGAGACAAGCATTAAACGATGCTTAAGACAGCATTAAACATTGGCATCCGGAAGCACATATTCACATAGAAGTGTTTTTTGCACGATGGCATAAGCAAAAACGCAGTGTTTTAAACAGTTAAGCTATTACACGGCTTTATAAGCCCATGAAGATGATCATTGTCCTTCCCTCATCGGTTCGCCATCTTGAGTCTGTTGGAAGTTGGATTTGGACCAATCAAAGCCATTCATGGCGGAAAATTCAGCTTCGTCGTCAATCAGGCCGACCGGGTCAATTTTCGGGGCAAAGGTATCTTCTCTCACAGGTGGGATCAGATCAGCAACTTTGTATGAAGGAGTGACCATCTTCTTATTTGCACTATCAAAACCCAACTGGTATTTGTCCACGTTGGTATCATCTCCAAGGCTAGTCGCCTGAGGCCGGACTTCATGGACGCAGGCTATAAAGTCATCTTGATCAAAAGGAGACCCGTCCTCCTACACGGTAGGATAGCCCCTTGGAACGTCCGCCGGGCCTAGGTCTGGCACCCAAGCTTTGGAGCGGCTTAGGGCAGTCAGTGCACCGGCTCGCGCACAGGAGCGTTTCACCTCTTGGAATCTAGCAGGAAGGATGGATAGCTTCTTCAAGACATCACTGAGCCGGTTGGATCCTTGATTTACCGTAGAGATAGCGGCCAGAGCCCGTTGTGTACCAATGTACAATAGTTTAACCAAGGTGTATAGTGCCTTCAGTTTAATCAACGGGTCTTGGCTCAGGTTTTTTCTTCGCGGACCTGTATATTTCTTTATAGAGTCAGTTGGCGGATCATATTCCGGTTTGACAAAATTAATATTCAAGATCAATTCAGACGGCTTACCAAAAATCGCAACAACCATCTGAGATACCCGGCCCTTCAAATTGTTTAGCTCTGTTGAAATTTCTTTCAGAGCTGTTTCGGCTGTCTCAACTCGGCGGGTCAGGAGTGTTTTCTCATTCTCCCAAGTTTTCTCTTTGGCAGCAAAGCTGGTCTTCAAAGTCTCCGTCTCAGAAAGGCTCATTTGCAACTTGGAGGTGGAAGATTTAATTTCTGATTCCTGGCTTGCTAGCCGGGTCTTTGCGTTAGTCAATTGGGAGTTCAGTTCAGATAATGCATTTTGTGAAACATTCAGATAAGTCAAGATTTGGTTTTAAATTCCAGTACACATATTCAAAATTCAAAGTCCCAAGTGCTTTACGAATAAAACACTTGGCACTTGGGGGCTAATTTATGCCAAATCAATTTTCTGTGACTCTACCAGCATATTAGAAGTCCCAAGTCCTTTACAATGTAACAGCACTTGGCACTTGGGGGCTAATGTATGCAGTTCAGCAAGGTTATCAAAGATAAACCGGAATGTTAAGTATTTTACAGATAGTGTTCAATTCTGAAGTACCGATTCATTAATGATTAAATAAACCGGTCCTTGGGGACTATGGGTGAAGTCTTGTTCTACCAATATGAGGCAAAGATTCAGAAGTAAAGGTATCGGTCTATATTTTAAGTCTACAGGTTATTCTGTTTCTCTCATAATCTACAGACTTGGGGGCTGAAGGAATATTGGTAAACCGGAAACTACATGCCTCATACTTCAATTGAAGCTGCTTGACCATCTCAATCTCAGAATCACGACTGGAGTGTACATGACTGAGATAGCCGGATAAAATGTCACTGGCATTAAGACGGTCATAGTTGGCAACATCAAGACGAACCTTCCGCCTCTCCAAAGCTTCTTGCTTAGTTGTGCATCATGCCAGTACCGTTGGGTTCCCCGGCTCAACATAGCGGCTCCCAGTAATATGAACATCTTGAACACGGGGAGACGGTGGGCCGGTTGAGCTTGATGGACCAGCTGCAGATGGGTTACTAGTGTTCTTGACAAGGGATTGCTCTGGAGGATTTGCTTCATGAACAATAGGCGGGTCTTCTGGGGCGACAGTTAATGGAGAAGGTGGCCTAGCTGGCTCAGATACCAGTACTGGCGGGTCTTCCACTGGTTTTGTTGCCTTCGCTTTCTTTGACTTAGCTTGACCGCTAAAGAAAAATATTGCAGGATAGTCAACATTAAGATAACAATTGATCAAACTCGGAATAAAAAAAGGATTTTTAATTACCCAGGAGCAGTCTTGAAAGCCGGAAATTGTGTTTTTGATGAGTCGCCCAAGGAACGAGACACCTCCTAAAAAGGTAAATGAAAGGAGTTAAAGGAAATACAAGGAGCAGGATTCATTAAAACAAAGGTAACGACAGTAATAAGTAAACCTCGTTCGGACGTTTCCGAGGGGTCTGTTCACGGACGACAGCCGGCTCATCTTCAATCTCAACTTCACGACGGCTTTCATGTTGCTGCTTTTTCAAATGAAAATTGGGATCCAAGTGAGCTAAGGGGTTAGAAAACCTTACTTTACGGATCACTCGTCAAACTTTGTGTCTTGGTAAGGGCTCTGAGTCGAAGGAAATGATAGTTAGCTCTGCTTCCCCGGCTTGACTAGCCCCAGTGTCATCCTAGTAAGGATCAGTACCAATGAGATTGTTAAAAAGTTGACCAAGGGAATCAAGGGCTACCTCCGAGTCAGACGAGTCATCAAGCTTCATTAAATCCTCAGTAGTAGTTCTCTTCTTCTTCTTTGATTTCCGAGTCGTCTTCTTGGTGTTCATAGCGGTGGCTTTCGCCTTCTTGGTAGCTTCGTGGTCATATTTCACTTTCCAGAAGTCAGAATTGGCCTATAAAGACAAGAAGAAAGATCAGTATTAAGTACTAATAGCTGGGAAAAACACGAAGAAAAAAGAGATCAGAATGTACTTACTTCTGGCACCGGATTGATCTTGCAGAAGGGACTCAACCCAACAATACTGCAATCTTCGTACTTCCCATTTACCAAAAGGGTTGACATCAAAACAATGTCTTCTTCGGTGAGTTCAACTGGGCTGTGACGAAGAGGGTTGTCCAGGCTTCCGTCATATTCATACATCAGTTGAGATCGACGACTTAATGGAATAACCCACCATGAGATCCAGCAACGGGTTAGGTCTACTCCGGTTAAACCATTACCCAACAAGCCGTTGATTCTTCTAATGGAGGGAAGAAGCTTCCTACGTTCAGCGACGGTAAGCTTATCCGAAAGGGTGAACTTGGAGTCAAGACGACTAGGGCGGTAACCCGGCAGAGGCATCTCGTTTGCTGGAGAACTATCCTGACAATAAAACCAAGTTTAGTTCCAGTCCTTTGGGTGGCTCGGTAAGATGATGAGAGGGAAAACAGCACCCTGACGGCGCTGAATCGAGATGCCTCCAAGTTCTAAGCTAGAACCATTCTTGCATTCATTCTGATGATTCAGATAAAAGTACTCTCTAAACAGCTCTACGGTGGGCTCTTGCTGAAGATATGCCTCACAGAGCACTTGGAAGTTACAAATGTTGGAAATAGAATTGGGTCCAAGGTCCTGAGGATGGAGTTTGAAAAAATGAACAACCTCTCTGAAGAATTTTGAACCGGGCGGTGAAAAGCCACGGTTCATGTGGTCAGTGAAGATAATCACTTCTCCGTCTTTTGGATTGGGACGTTCTTCCTCCGGGTCAGGAGCACGATAAGACATGGCATTCTTTGAAGGCAGAAACCCAACGAGGAAGAACTCTTTCAGACGCTCCTCAGTGATGGTTGAGGGAACCCAATTGCAGATGGTGGGTGTGTTTGACGGCATGATGAACAAGGTACTACAAAAGGAAAAATAAAGTGTCGGGTCAATTAACAGTTAAAGATTGAAATTGTAAAACAAGTAACATCGGCTTAACTAAGGGCTAATGACATATAAGGAAAAGATAGCCAGAATGGTAAGCCGCCATGACTACAGATTTCTTCTCTTGATCAGATTCAGCTAAGTGTTGGCATAAACAAGTTTCACCAAGCTATCATTATCATTCTGGATCAAAAGGCTGTTTCAAAAAGGAAAATATTCTAGACATAAAAACCTAGTACAGATGAGTTCATCGACTGTAAAGAAGCATCTATACAGACAAAATGGATCTACTGATATAAAAATGAATGCCAAACAACTACCGCGCGAGTTATATCTCTTCTTTGGATCAAAAGAAGTTGCGGAGAAGATCTACAAGATGATCCATGGCGAACATGTGAAGAACACCGAAGAACTTGCAAACCTAGAACAGATCTAGGTGTGTAAGAGAAGAAAACTTACGAGATGCAGGCCTGCCGCAAAGAGTCGCCGCGTCCTCTGGTCGGACACAGGATAATGCAGTGGCCGAGCTTGACGACGACGATGAGAATTGCGGCGGCGGCGGAGCTCGGGCAGTGACGGAGGTTGCGAGAGGAAGAAGATAAGGAAGAAAGGAGAATGGGAAGGACTGGCCGCGTGCCTATTTATAAGGGAAGATGCGAACAAGCGGGTGCGAAAATCAAGGAGACCCAATAATAAATATCCAACTGAACAGACGCCTCAATTCTCGGAAGGCATTAAAAAATGAAAGATCCGTTGTAAGATGATGTCATGAAGGTTTTTTGTGTTTTCAAAAGATGACGTCACGGCGCGTTACAGAAGTTTTTAGACAGAGGATGGATTCTGACGAAGTATTGAAGATTGACAAAGAACAAAGTTCAAGGTCAACCTGGGGCCTAATGTTGGGTATATTACTATCAGTTGAGACCCGCCCAGGAGGGCCTGGGTCAGCTTCAATGGCGGGTTACGCAAGCAGCTCGGTAAACATCCAAGTTTGTAGTTTATTAAGTCTTATAGAAGGCCCAAAGGCCTGGGGCCGGATTGAGGCCCGATATTGTAAGTAAACCCCCACATGTAAGGAAATACTTGTACAGAAAGACATGTAAAGAAAGTCACCAAGCCGGACAAGATTATGAGCCAGCCGGGACTCTGTAGGCCACCTGGCGTCAACCCGTGTATATAAGGGGACGACCTGGTGGCGGTTTAGGGCAAGAAACAACCAAGTCGATAACCAAGACGACGAGTTGAGCCTCTTGGAAGTCGAAACCTCAGCAATACCGATCCCAACTAGACGTAGGCTTTTACCTTGATCATAAGGGGCCGAACTAGTATTAAACTCTCTTGTGTCCTTTGTCCCGATTAACCCCTTCAAGCTTCCTAGTGCGATGGCCCTACGACTAAGTCCTTGCTCTAGGATATCTGCCGTGTCAACTCCACGACAATAACCATCAGGAACAACAGGCAATTCATATTTATTAGGGGAGAGTCTTCATCATCACTTTCATCAATATTATCAGTTTCAATAATTTCATTCTCTCTAACCCTAGCAAGTTGTTCATCAAGAAGTTCACCAAGTGGCACAGTAGTATCAAGCATAGAAGTAGTTTCATCATAAGTATCATGCATAGCAGAAGTGGCATCATCAATAACATGTGACATATCAGAATCAATAGCAGAAGCAGGTTTAGGTGTCGCAAGCTTACTCAAAACAGAAGGTGAATCAAGTGCAGAGCTAGATGGAAGTTCCTTACCTCCCCTCGTAGTTGAGGGATACATCTTGGTTCTTGGATCTTCCAAGTTCTTCATAATGATAAGCAGATATAAATCCCAAGTGACTCAAAGAATAGAGCTATGATACCCGGCAATGGAGCCAGAAAATAGTCTTGATAACCCACAAGTATAGGGGATCAGAACAATTTTCGAGGGTAGATTATTCAACCCAAATTTATTGATTAGACACAAGGAGAGCCAAAGAATGTTCTCAAGTATTAGCAGCTGAGTTGTCAATTCAACCACACTTGGAAACTTAATATCTATATCAAAGTATTTAGTAGCAAAGTAATATGATAGTAGTGGTAACGGTAGCAAAAGGTAATGATAACAAAAGTAATGTTTTTGGTATTTTGTAGTGACTGTAACAATTGCAACGGAGAAGTAAATAAGCGAAGAACAATATATGGAAAGCTCGTAGGCAATGGATCGGTGATAGAGAATTATGCCGGATGCGGTTCATCATGTAACAGTCATAACCTAGCGTGACACAGAACTAGCTCCAATTCATCAATGTAATGTAGGCATGTATTCCGAATATAGTCATACGTGCTTATGGAAAAGAACTTGCATGACATCTTTTGTCCTACCCTCCCGTGGCAGCGGAGTCCTAGCGGAAACTAAGGGATATTAAGGCCTCCTTTTAATAGAGTACCGGACCAAAGCATTAACACATAGTGAATACATGAACTCCTCCAACTACGGTCATCACCGGGAGTGGTCCCGATTATTGTCACTTCGGAGTTGCCGGATCATAACACATAGTAGGTGACTATAGACTTGCAAGATAGGATCAAGAACTCTCATATATTGATGAAAACATAATAGGTTCAGATCTGAAATCATGGCACTCGGGCCCTAGTGACAAGCATTAAGCATAGCAAAGTCATAGCAACATCAATCTCAGAACATAGTGGATACTAGGGATCAAACCCTAACAAAACTAACTCAATTACATGATAAATCTCATCCATCCCATCACCGTCCAGCAAGCCTACAATGGAATTACTCACGCAGGGCGGTGATCATCATGAAATTGGTGATGGAGGATGGTTGATGATGATGATGGCGATGGACTCCCCTCTCCGGAGCCCCGAATGGACTCCAGATCAGTCCTCCCAAGAGAGTTTAGGGCTTGGCGGTGGCTCCTTATCATAAAACACGATGAATCCTTCTCTGTGATTTTTTTCTCCCCGAAAGTGAATATATAGAGTTGGAGTTGAGGTCGGAGGAGCTCCAGGGGGTCCACGAGGTAGGGGGCGCGCCCCCACCCTCGTGGCTAGGGTGTGGGCCCCCTGGCATTGATCTTTTGCCAGTATTTTTTATTATTTCCAAAAATACGCTCCGTGAAGTTTCAGGTCATTCCGAGAACTTTCATTTCTGCACATAAATAACACCATGGCAATTCTGCTGAAAACAGCGTCAGTCCGGGTTAGTTCCATTCAAATTATGCAAGTTAGAGTCCAAAACAAGGGCAAAAGTGTTTGGAAAAGTAGATACGACGGGGACGTATCATCCATCCGAGCACACTTATCAACCAGTGTATAAAGCTCCTTCACAGTCTTGGGCAACCGGTCATTCATCTTGGAATGAATCCGACGGTAATCACAGCTGCCGGATGGATATTTGGGATGTTCCTATGAACTTTGCTGAATCTTTGTAAATACTTACAGAGGGTTTCTCTTTCCTTCTGTTGGAGAAGTTGCAGGTCGCTGGGCCTGCCTAGTTCTTGATGGCACCGGTGAAGGCGCCAACGAACTCATGGCACATGTCAGCCCATGACGAAATGGAGTTCTCCGGCAGGTGCATCAGCTAAGACCTCTGATATGTCTCCAATGTATCTACTTTTCCTAACGTTTTTCCTCTTGTTTTGGACTCTAATTTGCATGATTTGAATGAAACTAACCCCGGACTGACGCTATTTTTAGCGAAAGTACCATGGTGTTGTTTTTGTGCAGAAATAAAAGTTCTCGGAATGGAACGAAACTTTGCGAGGATTTTTTATATCAATAAAGAGAATTTATGAAGCCTAGATCCACCGAAGGGGGGCACCTGGGTGGGCACAACCCACTAGAGTGCCCCCCTCCTGGCGCGCCCAGGTGGGTTGTCCCCACCTGGTGGCCCTACAAGCCTTAAAAGCTATGCTATAAAATCCTATTTTCCAGAAAAAAAGGAGGGAGAAAGAATTATCTCGATCCACGAGACAGAGCCGCCGTCACCTCCTATTCTTCATCGGGAGGCCAGATTTGGAGTCCGTTTGGGACTCCGGAGAGGGGGGTCTTCATTCTTCGTCATCACCAACCCTTCTCCATCGCCAACTACATGATGCTCCCCACCGGGAGTGAGTAATTCCTAGGCGCGCTGGTTGGTGAGGAGTTGGATGAGATTCATCATGTAATCTAGCTAGTTTAGTTAGGGCTTGATCCCTAGTATCCATTAAGTTCTGAGATTGATGTTGCTATGACTTTGCCATGCTTAATGCTTGTCACTTTGGGCCCGGGTGCCATGATTTCATATCTGAACCATTTATGTTATCACCATTATATCCATGTTCTAGATCCGATCTTGCAAGTTATAGTCACCTACTACGTGTTATGATCCGGCAACCCCGGAGTGACAATAGTCGGGACCACTCTCGATGACGACCGTAGTTTGAGGAGTTCATGTATGCACCATGTGCTAATGCTTTGTTCCGGTTCACTATTAAAAGGATACCTTAATATCCCTTAGTTTCCAATTGGACCCTGCTGGCATGAGAGGGTAGGACAAAAGATGTCATGCAAGTTCTTTCCATAAGCACGTATGACTATTTACAGAATACATGCCTACATTATATTTATGAACTAGAGCTAGTGCCGTATCGCCTTAGGTTATGACTGTCACATGATGAATATCATCCAACAAATTACCGATCCAATGCCTATGAATTTATCTTATATTTTTCTTGCTAAGTTACTACTGCTATCATTACTATTCACTTGCTATAAAACTATTGCTATCACTGTTACCGTTACCATTGCTGCTGTCAGTATTATCAAAACTATCATATTACTTTGCTACTAATCACGTTGATACAGATAATTAATCTCCAGGTGTGGTTGAATTGACAACTCAGCTTCTAATGCCTTCAAATATTCTTTGGCTCCCCTTGTGTCGAATCTATAAATTTGGGTTGAATACTCTACCCTCGAAAACCGTTGTGAACCTCTATACTTGTGGGTTATCAAGACCTTTTTCTGGCGCCGTTGCCGGGGAGCATAGCTATATTTGTTGAGCCACTTGGGATTGTTATCAATTTATCACTATGAAGAATCTGAAGGATGCTAAGACTAAGATTTATCCCTCTAAGACAAGGGGAGGTAAGGAACTGCCATCCAGTTCTGCTTTAGATTCACCTTCTGTAATAAGTAAACTTGCAACACCACCACATGCTATTAATCCTGATATGTCACAGGTTATTGATGATGCTACTTCTGCTATGAATGATACTTATGATGATGCTAGTACCTTGCTTGATGATAATGATGTGCCACTTGGTGATTTTCTTGACGAACAAATTGCTAGAGTAATTCAACATGATGTTGTCGAATCTGATGATGAGCTTGAAACTAAAAATCTTGAAACACCTACTAGAACTAGCCCTCCTAGATATGAATTTCCTAAGGTACCGGAAGGCTATGTTATGAATGGAGAGACAACTAGAGACATTCTAGATTGTAAGGATAGAGATGATCTAGAGAAATTATTATGCAAGTATAAAAAAAATCTCTGAATGCTAGAATGCAATATGATCCTAAGTTTGCTACTTCACCTATCTTTATTATGATAAGGATTATGAATTCTCTGTCGACCCAGAGTTAATCACTTTGGTTGAATCTGATCCTTTCCATGGTTATGAAACTAAAACTGTTGTGGCACATCTTACTAAGTTGAATGACATAGCCACCCTTTCTACTCATGATGAGAAGACTCATTATTACTTTATTCTCAAATTATTTCTGTTCTCATTAAAGGGTGATGCTAAAGCTTGGTACAATACTCTTGCTCCTGGTTGTGTGCATAGTCCCCAGGATATGATTTATTACTTCTCTGAAAAATATTTTCCTGCTCATAAGAAACAAGCTGCATTACAGGAAATATTTAACTTTGTGTAAATTAAAGAAGAGAGTCTCCCACAAGCTTGGGGAGGCTTTGCCAGTTACTTAATGCCTTGCCTGATCATCCTCTTTAGAAAAATGAAATACTTGATATCTTCTATAATGGACTAACCGATGCTTCTAGGGATTTCCTAGATAGTTGTGCTAGTTGTGTTTTCAGGGAACGAACTATTGGGCAAGCTGAGGAATTATTGAATAACATATTGAAAAATTATGATGATTGGACTCTTCCAGAACCACCGCCTAAACCCACTCCAAAGAAGAGGGGTATATTATATCTTAGGCCTGAAGATATGGAAGAGACAAAGAAATCTATGAAGGAAAAATGTATTAAAGCCAAAGATGTCAAAAATTTACCCCTATTGAAGAAATACATGGGCTTAATACACCACCACTGCCTAAGGTGGTAGAGGTAAATTCTCTAATGATGTTTAATGATAATGACAATCCTCACAATATGCACCCTAGCCAATGGCTTTATGAGTTTGAAAATTACATTAGGAAACAAGATCACTTCAATGCAAATGTTATGAAACAACTGAAATACAATTTTGATATGATTGCTTGCTTGAGTGACTTGTTATTTAGAATCTCAAATGATATTAGAGGTGTTGGAAAACATGCTTCTATGGTTCAAACTTAGTTAGAACAAGTTGCTAAATCTCAAAGAGAGTTGCTAGATGAGATGAATACCAATATACATGACTTTGCTGTTAGAGTTGCAACTAGAGGAGGTAAAATGACTCAGGAACCACTTTATCCTGAGGGACACCCAAAAATAATTGAATAGGATTCACAAAGGAACAACACCACTGCACCTAGTCCTTCTAAAAAGAAGAAGAAGAAGAAAAATGATAGGACTTTGCATTCCTCTAGTGAACGTGAAGTAGAAAAACCTCCTGATAATGAAGTCTCTATCTCTGATGCTGAAACTCAACCTGGTAATGAAGACTCACCTTCTGATAATGAAAAAGTTAATGATGAGGTTCATGAAGATAGTCAACCAAATAATGAAGAACCAGATAATGATGTTGAAATAGAACCACCACTTGAACTTGATAACCCACAACCTAAAAATAAAAGGTATGACAAAAGAGACTTTGTTGCTAGAATACACGGTAAAGAAAGAGAACTGTGGGTTCAAAAACCTATGCCCTTTCCACCTAAGTCAACTAAAAAGAAAGATGATGAAGAATTTGAACGCTTTGCTGAAATGTCGAGGCCAATCTTTTTGCGTACTTGCTTGACTAATATCCTTAAAAATGCCTCCTTATGCAAAGTATATGAAAGACATCGTCACCAATAAGAGAAAAATACCGGAAGCTGGAATCTCCACCATGCTTGCTAATTATACTTTTAGGGATGGAGTACCTAAAAAACTTGGAGATCCGGGGATACCAACTACTGGAAGTTTTCAACTACCTCTATCTATTGCCAAAAAGAATTATGAAATGCTTATTGTTAGGGACATTCATATCCCCGTTGAGGTAACTTAGTGATTTATGAAAGTTCTTGGGTTTCATGCTAATTGAAAGTGGTTGTTAATAAGACTTGAACAACCTTATTAATGGATCATTTTTGAGAGGTATGAAGTTGATGAATTTAGTAAGCACTACCTTCTATCCCTACCTTTTGTTTTCTGTTTTTATTAGTTAAATAAAATAAAATGCCATGTTTTGTCTGTTTTCTGAATTTCCCGTGCAATAAAAAAATTACCCAAAAATAAAAGTTCTGAAAATGCCCTGAAAATTTAATACGATTTTTTTCTGAATATTTAAGAATTTCTGGTGCAAATATTATCAAAGGGAGGTGCACTAGGTGGGCACAACCCACCTAGGTGCGCGAGGACCCCCAGGCATGCCCTGGTGGGTTGTGGTCCCCATGTGGGCCCCCTCACTTATCTCTTCACACCACATCATCACCTACCTCTAGAAAATAATCCCCATTGCTCTCTCGCTCGTGTTCTTGCTCTCAAAATCGCGGATTTCGATCTCTTTGCTCGAAGCTCCGTTTTTGAAACTGTTTCGGGGGATTGTTGCTTGGTATGTGAATCCACCGTTTGTCCAATTAGTTTTTGCTTTAGTAGTTTATATTTTGAATAACTAGCTACTCTTGGTGCTGCTGTAGATGAGCTTGCATGTTGAATTCTTAGAGTTCTAAGTAGTTTGAATGCTTGCTATGGCCTCTATGTATCCCTATGAGTAGTTGCTATCAATCTTGTAAAGTTTTGCTGAGAAAATTTTGTGGACTAAAAATTTCAGAATTTTTGTTCATAGGGAAAAGATGAATATCTTTAGGAAGTTTGCTTCTAAGAAGAACAACAAGGGGGGAGTCATCTGACAGTGATCTCCATCCCCGGAGGTTGCCGTAAGTACGGCAGTGTGAATGGCCGCATACCTCGTTCATGGAAGAGGCTGGAATCCTTCAGAAGTTCACACAATATGCTGCTAATGCTGGCCTCACCGACTTCATCGCAGCTGAATGTGAACAGTATCAACTCCTCACAAACATCTTTGTTCAAAGTTTTAATTTCCTTCCTAGGAATAATCCTCCTGGGGTGTAGTTTAAATTATATGCTGAAACCCATCAGATACCACTTACTGAATTTTGTGACATATGCATGATCCTTCTGACGGGAGCTTAGTTGAGCCTAGACCGGTAGAGTTTGAGGCCTTTTATCGTACCTTGATAGTGGGAGATGAGAGAGGGGTGTAGGCTACCACTGCCGCTGGCTTGCATTTTCCTGTTGTTCATTACTTTGCTCTTTTCATTACAAAATGCTTACTTGCTAGAGAGAAGGTGGGTGCACTCAGTTCACCAGACCTTTCTGTTTTACGACGTGCACTAGAGGGCGACAACACTTATAGGAGCTATTGTGGCACGTCACCTCCACATTAATAAGTCCAAGGGAAAAATACATGGTGGTATTTACGCTACTTGTTTGGTGACTCACTTTAATGTTGAGATACGCCTTCATGATTACCCTCTGACCAAGGTCTACTTAGACCGTGCTGCCATGGATCACCACCAGTTTACTGATATCGATTCTCCTCACATCCCTATTCCATATAACCTGGTGTTTATTGTGAGAACTCTTGATATTATTCCATTACCTGCTCCTACTTTGTTTGATCCTGTTGCTAGGGGCAGATATAGGATTATGCCTGGGAATATCATCGCCTACCAGAATGACCAGGCTACAACAGAGGAGGAGCCTCAGCAGTGGGATGCGTGGATGCCCGCTCCTCAGCACCCCGACTACTATCCAGGCTTATGATCGACTGCCAAGTTAGGCCAAAAGCCTAAGCTTGGGGGAGTACGTGTTTCCACAGACTTTATATTCATGTCCACTTATTCCAATTGTCCGTGTCTCCACTTTTTCATTGTATCATCCATGCTTAATTTTATTTTCTTGCTTTCTTCTTGTGTGTTTGAAAAACCTTAGAAAAAACAAAAAAATAGTTGTAGTTAGTTTACTTTCTATTCATGCTTAGCTTTTGCACTAAAAAGAAAACCCAAAAAGATTTCCTTGTTCTTCTTTTGCTTGTTGGGAGCTTTCCCGTGTAAATAGTTTTTCTCGTTTTTTCTTTTCGCTTTTATTTGCTTGTTTAAGAAAACCAAAAACTCCAAAAATATTTCAGTGTGTTTCTCTGAACTTCTTTTCTTTTTATTCGAGTCATACCAAGAAGAAGATAACGATGAAAATGTTGAGTGGATCTCATTTGCATAATTGTTGATCTAACAAAGAGCCCATTTTAGCTTGTCTTCTCCTGTTGAATAAAATGTTTGCAGATTCCAGCTTAGTCCACGGCACTTTTGCACTATTATTACTAGTCGTCAACCCGTGCATTGCACGGGCTAGTTTAATGTCAAAGAATACATAAACAGCTGATGAATTACCAGTTAATTATGACCCTGGGTATATTCTTTTGGAAATTTTATGACCAACACATATAATAGCTCACCATAGGTGGAATAGAGGGTAAATAGGTCAGAAGTCATTGAGTTTAATTGATAAAATCTAACCCTCTCATTTAAAAAACTGGTTTGACCATTTACATGTAATTGATTACTCACAATTTTTCGATGTAATCCATATGTAAAATGGAGTTATAGACCTTCAGTTAGATCATGTCATGTCTAGGTTTGAACATTTTTCCTGTCATGTCTTTTGATCCTATAATATTCAGTTTATTCTCAACCTTCAATTGTTATAACATTACTTTTTTGTAGACACATACATAAAAGGGCTGAACTTAAATCCATGGCATATGTATATATAACCATGTGAGTTGTGAGATATAAGTATGCTCTGCTAATTTTTTCGCAAATGAAGAAGGGAAAAATATCTCCACATTTTTATTGTCAACACAGACCATCTCTTCATCAACTATCCTAGCTCGATGATAATCTGGACTCAACCTGGCATCACCACCTCTGGATTGTAACAACACCTCACTGGGATGAGTCCATTTCGCCCCAATTTCTGGTCTCCAATGTTTGGAATATCTGGTATTCGCAAAATGTGTTGGTGTTCTGGAGCTTAATGCACTCCCCTCTAATGCAGTTGTAAATGTTTGTGACGACTTAGACCTGTCGACACATTAGTTCAAGGATCTGATTGATATGTTTATCCCTTCCTCGTGGCAGTACTACCTCTCTTTACTCTTGTCACAAACTGGAATTGTTGCTTTGAGTATTGTAATTTAAGTGTAGATTCTCTGGCTTCGGTGATTCCTCACAAAAAAGAAAGACACTTCTCCACCAACCAGTTTTGAAGACTACCTTTTGTTAAACAACAACTTAGAATATTAGACCATTTCAAAAACACAATATCCTACCGACGGTTGCACATTTCAGAAGCTATATCATGGTCATTATAGTCGACATGACAACTTCCCGTCTATTGCAATATCATGGTCCAGAGAGGCTGTGTTGCATAATATAAAATAACTGAATATGCAAGTCAATAACAATAATGTTTTAGAAATATTCTACATCGAAGTATCAACGTGAGCTAAATTTGAACATACATATTTAGTTATTATATTAACAAAAAGGGTGGGTCATATGGACCAATTCTTACTTTAGACACTTCGGCAACATTTTTGACACTTCACCATTCACATATACCCACCACTAATATCAATCAGTAGCTCTTCACCCATTCGATTTTCTTCATGTATTGAGTTTAGGGCACTGCATGCTGATTAACATTTTTTGGAAATTTCATGCAACAAAAAATATGGTTTTTCTGTCAACCAATGCACAATTGCAGTGTTACAGTTTATAAGAATCATATGCGGCAACACAAATTTTCATATAGCATCTTATAAAAGGCTATGCGGGCGACATCGACCATTTGTTCCTTCAGTATGTATGTCCAATGCATCATATTTTGATTGACGGCATTATTAAATTTACCATTACTTCCAAGGATATCTTATCTGATTTGATATATCATTCTATCCCTTTTCAATTCTAAATCTCTACAGTATGGTAAATATAATTAACATCACCATAGGTGTTATCTTTACACATTACCTCGAACAGAGGAGATGGACAAACCAAGACTGGAGCTGGAAAAAGGAAAGGGCCACTTTGTATACATTACTATGTCATGTCGCTGGGTGGAGTACGTTAGGTTGATTTCATCCACCTAGGAATCCAGCTGCTAATAGTTGCAGGGCACATGCAGGAGCACCTGAGAGCTTCTAGCCACACTGATGTCCAGGCTCCCACGACGAAGTACGTCAATCCATGCCAGCTCCGGTGCACCGACTCCTGCTGTAGCTCCTCCATTATCGCTATCTTCCATTTGTGTCACTGGCGTCTCGGCCCGCAGCCATCCGTTCAGCTCGAGGTAGCATGCGATGCAGGTCTGTAGCCGCTCCGCTAGGCCGTAGCACCTTCGCACAAGGGCACTGACACAAACATACCTAAACCGTTCCTTCCATCCTCGATGGTGAGAGGTGGCAGGTGGCGATGCAGTGGGCGTTGTTGGATCTTTCAGCGGGCGGCGAAGTAGGGTCTGCGCCTGCTGGATAGCCGACGGCGCAAAGTTGGACGACACTAGACGATGATTAGATTGATTTTCTTCACTTTATTTTGAAGGAGCTTGAGTATGCATAGGAGTAGATAGAGAACTTTATTTTTCTGCAGGAGAGATAGAGATTGCTTTAATCCGGGGAGTCGGAAACGATGCTAAGAAACCTTCTCCCTTCTGAAATAATTTTAAAACCTATGCTTTTGCATATGCATTGCAAACTTAAATGATGTGAGCATCTAAACTTTCAGGACAAGATATAAAGAGTTCTGTAAGAAGTAATCTATATGCCGATGATGAGATAAAGGGAACATGTGAGAAGTCGTCTGTAGAGAATGCAAGTACAGAGATTAGCATTAAGAGGCTTAATTAGCGTATGGAATTTGGTAGCTTGCCGTAGGTGATTAGGAAATTTTTAATTAGCATACCTATTGAGGGAGTACCTACATCTGTGCCAGCCACATCAACTAACCTTGATGTGTCGTGGCCACACAAACCATGCAGCTGTTGCTAGCTGCTATTTTTTCTGACAAGAGGGCATCAATACTAACAGTAGTCACGGGCAAAGCATCTCTTGTCTCTAATAGCCGGATCTTCTTGTCTTCCTCTTATACGTCCCATTAAACTGAACTTAACCCCTCCAATATGTATGATGCAATCTGAACGTCCATTGAGAAAAGATAGAGAAGATTATAGCAACAAATAAGATCAGTATAGAGAGATGAAAGCAGGACGGGAGTCTGCTCGAGACACGTAAGATGCTGGATTGATGAACAGTGGCTAGCCTCAACCAAGCAGCCAGGCAAGCTACTGGATTGATGAACAATGGCTAGCTTGCAGTACGGGCACTCTACCCACGAGATCACGTACGTGCAAGCGCCTAAGTTGCACTAGCAACTTCATCGGATTGAATCGATCTCGACGGAGCATCTTGGCAGGAACACGTGTAAACTTTTTCCATCGAAAAGTTTTTGTTCCATCGCAGCGTTAAGCTGGTGTTTCGCCGACAGCGTCGAGATCGATCGATCTGATCGTAGCGCTAGTGCAAAGCACAGGTTCAATGCATGTGGCGCTGTTGATCAATCCAACTACCTGTGTGGCAACTTCCTTGTCTAGCTAGCTTGCATGTAGGTCTTCTGGTCCTGGTGAATTGATCTAGCATGGGAGAGAGGAAAGGAGGAGGACGTTGAGTTGCCCGTGGCGGTAGTGGCTTTAGCAAGGGGAGAGATCAGGAGATATTGATAATTAGTTAGGGTTCGAATGTGGGCCTATAATTAGTACGTGGGCCTATAATTCCGAGTGTTTTTAACCGATAATTAGATGGGTCAATCTACACCGTAATAATTCGGCCCCACCAGATTAACGGCTCCTAATTACTGATTAACGTGGGAATTTTTAGGAAGTCAAGAATTAGTATAGGTAGGTATAGGTATTGATATATTTTCACATCGTTCGACCGTGCAACCGTGGCAGAGAGAAACCGGTATGAACTCGACTTGTTCTGTTTGTGTAAATATGTTTAACCTAGTATCCATGATTCAGCCCTTTATGATTAAACATGTTTGCAATGACAATTAGAGATTATTGTTTCCCATGCCATGCATAAGTAGCTGGTAGTGAATAATGATTTATCTTGGATATCAACATTGCGTTAAAATGATTGTGAAGTAGTATGATGATATGGTATCCTCCGATGAATGTTCGAGTGGCTTAACTTGGCACATGTTCATGCAGGTAGTTGAATCAAAACCAACATAGCCTCTACGATATTTGTGTTCATGGTGTTCATATCCTACTCATGCTAGTGTCCAATGTTACTTATGCATAATGCATGTTCATGACCGTTGTTGCTCTCTAGCTGGCCGCTTCTCAATCTAATTGCTAGCCTTCGACTGTACTATGTGGGAATTCTGCTTGTACATCAAAAACCTTGAACCCAAGTTATTCCAGATGAGTCCACCATACCTACCTATATGCAGTATTACCCTGTCGTCCTAAGTAAATTTGCATGTGCCACCTCCAAAAACTTCTAATAAGTATCCTTTTTGTGTGCCTGGATCATTCATGGAACGATAGGAGGTGGTCGGTATCTTCCATGCTAAGCGGGTTATTCTCAGGTTGAGTGTTTATTCACTCGCCATCGCACGAGAAAATGGCGGTAATAGGGATGCCCAGTCCCAAACTGCAAACAGAAAAAGCTTACAAATAATCAAACAAAAACTCCCAATGGAGTCAAAACATTTATTTTATCGCTTGGGAACCGCCACTAGCGTGCTTAGCATGGAAGATATTGATAACTGATGGTCGTGAAGTAAATGAGAAGGGTGCATGTCTCAAAATATCATTTACCTCTGTTTTAAAACTTGAGCTCCGCCACCTCTGCAAATCACTGGTTCCCTTTGCGAAGGGACTATCTATTTAGTTTTATGTTGTGTCATCACCTTCTAAAATAAGCGCCAGAACCTGAGAGCACTACTGTCATGCTAATGCATTGCGTGTAGCTAATGTTGGGTGCATCATGACTGGATCTTTTCTACAATGAATTACAATGTTTAGTCACATCTTGAACTTTGGAGGTGCTCTGCATTTATGTTTTGCGGTCTCAGAAAGGGCTAGCGAGATACCACTATTGTCATATTATATCATGGTTGTTTTGACAACATGTTGCTGTTTGAGATACCTTATTATTGCTCGCTAGCTGATTATGTCATTGATATGAGTTAATATAATCGTTAAGAGTTATTGTCGGCATGGTTAGTTATAATGTTGGCTGAAAACCTAGGTGATGTTTAAGCTTATTTATGCAAACAAGAGCAAAAGAGTTCGTAAAAGTTTTTCTTTTTCACTTTCAATTTATCAACTGAATTGCTTGAGGACAAGCAAAGGTTTAAGCTTGGGGGAGTTGATACGTCTCCAACGTATCTACTTTTTCTAACACTTTTCCTCTTGTTTGGACTCTAATTTGCATGACTTGAATGAAACTAACCCTGGACTGATGCTGTTTTCAGCAGAACTACCATGGTGTTGTTTTTGTGCTGAAATAAAAGTTCTCGGAATGGAACGAAACTTTGCGATGATTTTTTTATATCAATAAAGAGAATTTCTGGATCCAAGATCCACCGGAGGGGGCACCTGGGTGGGCACAACCCACCATGGCGCGCCCTCCTCCTGGCGTCCCCAGGTGGGTTGTCCCCACCTGGTGGTCCTACAGACCCTGAAACCTATGCTATAAAATCCTATTTTCCAGAAAAAAAGGAGGGAGAAAGAATTATCATGATCCACGAGACAGAGCTGCCGTCACCTCCCATTCTTCATCGGGAGGCCAGATCTAGAGTCCGTTTGGGGCTCCGGAGATGGGGATCTTCATTCTTCATCATCACCAACCCTTCTCCATCGCCAATTCCATGATGCTCCCCACCGGGAGTGAGTAATTCCTTCGCAGGCTCGCTGGTCGGTGAGGAGTTGGATGAGATTCGTCATGTAATCTAGTTAGTTTTGTTAGGGATTGATCCCTAGTATCCATTATGTTCTGAGATTGATGTTGCTATGACTTTGCCATGCTTAATGCTTGTCACTTTGGGCCTGGGTGCCATGATTTCAGATCTGAACCGTTTATGTTATCACCATTATATCCATGTTCTAGATCCGATCTTGAAAGTTGTAGTCACCTACTACGTCTTATGATCCAGCAACCCCGGAGTGACAATAGTCTAGACCACTTCCGGTGATGACCGTAGTTTGAGGAGTTCATGTATTCACCGTGTGCCAATGCTTTGTTCCGGTTTTCTATTAAAAGGAGGCCTTAATATCCCTTAGTTTCGAATTGGACCCTGCTACCACGGGAGGGTAGGACAAAAGATGGCATACAAGTTCTTTCCATAAGCATGTATGACTATTTATGGAATACATGCCTACATTATATTTATGAACTGGAGCTAGTGCCGTATCGCCATAGGTTATGACTGTCACATGATGAATATCATCCAACAAATTACCGATCCAATGCCTACGAATTTATCTTATATTGTTCTTGCTAAGTTACTACTGCTATTGTTACTGTTGCACTTGATACAAAACCATTGCTATCACATTGTTACCGTTACCATTCCTGCTGTCACTATTATCAAAACTATCATATTACTTTGATACTGATCACGTTGTTTTAAAGAATTAATCTCCAAGTGTGGTTGAATTGACAACTCAGCTTCTGAAACCTTCAAATATTCTTTGGCTCCCCTTGTGTCGAACCTATAAATTTTGGTTGAATACGTGAAGTCGATCGCACTGTCGCTCGGCTCCTGACGGTGCCAGCGGCAGGAGCACCGTGCCCTCGCTGTTGCGGAGTGGCCACCTGGATGGCATGGGGGTGCGGGGAAGGCGCTCGAAGAATAGCGGCTCTATCGGGCGTAGCAACTTGGTAGACCCGCCCCAAGGGAGGCGCGCGCGCCGCGGCCCCTCCCTTGGCGGGGGCGGCCGGAGGGCGGCTGAGGGAGTCCTGGATTAGGGGGTCTCCGGACAGCCGGACTATATCCTTTGGCTGGACTGTTGGACTATGAAGATACAATATTGAAGACTTCGTCCCGTGTACGGATGGGACTTTACTTGGCGTGGAAGGCAATCTAGGCAATACGGATATGTATATCTCCTCCTTTGTAACCGACCTTGTGTAACCCTAGCCCCCTCCGGTGTCTATATAAACCGAAGGGTTTTAGTCCGTAGGACAACATACAATCATACCATAGGCTAGCTTCTAGGGTTTAGCCTCTCTCATCTCGTGGTAGATCAACTCTTGTAATACACATATCATCAAGAACAATCAAGCAGGACGTAGGGTTTTCCCTCCATCAAGAGGGCCCGAACCTGGGTAAACATCGTGTCCCCTGCCTCCTGTTACCATCTGCCTTAGACGCACAGTTCGGGACCCCCTACCCGAGATCCGCCGGTTTTGACACCAACATTGGTGCTTTCATTGAGAGTTCCACTTTGTCGTCACCATAAGGCTTGATGGTGTTGGAAATATGCCCTAGAGGCAATAATAAATTGATTATTATTATATTTCCTTGTTCATGATAATCGTTTATTATCCATGCTAGAATTGTATTGATAGGAAACTCAGATACATGTGTGGATACATAGACAACACCATGTCCCTAGTAAGCCTCTAGTTGACTAGCTCGTTAATCAATAGATGGTTACGGTTTCCTGACCATGGACATTGGATGTCGTTGATAACGGGTCACATCATTAGGAGAATGATGTGATGGACAAGACCCAATCCTAAGCCTAGCACAAGATCATGTAGTTCGTATGCTAAAGCTTTTCTAATGTCAAGTATCATTTCCTTAGACCATGAGATTGTGCAACTCCCGGATACCGTAGGAGTGCTTTGGGTGTGCCAAACGTCACAACGTAACTGGGTGGCTATAAAGGTACACTACAGGTATCTCTGAAAGTGTCTGTTGGGTTGGCACGAATCGAGATTGGGATTTTGTCACTCCGTGTAAACGGAGAGGTATCTCTGGGCCCACTCGGTAGGACATCATCATAATGTGCACAATGTGACCAAGGGGTTGATCACGGGATGATGTGTTACGGAACGAGTAAAGAGACTTGCCAGTAACGAGATTGAACAAGGTATCGGTATACCGACGATCGTATCTCGGGCAAGTACCATACCGCTAGACAAAGGGAATTGTATATGGGATTGATTGAGTCCTTGACATCGTGGTTCATCCGATGAGATCATCGTGGAACATGTGGGAGCCAACATGGGTATCCAGATCCCGCTGTTGGTTATTGACCGGAGAACGTCTCGGTCATGTCTGCATGTCTCCCGAACCCGTAGGGTCTACACACTTAAGGTTCGATGATGCTAGGGTTATAAAGGAAGTTTGTATGTGGTTACCGAATGTTGTTCGGAGTCCCGGATGAGATCCCGGACGTCACGAGGAGTTCCGGAATGGTCCGGAGGTAAAGATTTATATATAGGAAGTCCTGTTTCGGCCATCGGGACAAGTTTCGGGGTCATCGGTATTGTACCGGGACCACCGGAAGGGTCCCGGGGGCCCACCGGGTGGGGCCACCTGCCCCGGGGGGCCACATGGGCTGTAGGGGGTGCGCCTTGGCCTACATGGGCCAAGGGCACCAGCCCCTAGAGGCCCATGCGCCAAGATATAGGAAAAAGGGGAGAGTCCTAAAGGGGGAAGGCACCTCCGAGGTGCCTTGGGGAGGATGGACTCCTCCCCCCCTCTTAGCCGCACCCCTTCCTTGGAGGAAGGGGCAAGGCTGCGCCTCCCCCCTCTCCCCTGCCCCTATATATAGTGGAGAGGAGGGAGGGCATCCATACCTGAGCCCTTGGCGCCTCGCTCCCTCCCGTGACACCTCCTCCTCTCCCGTAGGTGCTTGGCGAAGCCCTGCAGGATTGCCACGCTCCTCCATCACCACCACGCCGTTGTGCTGCTGCTGGATGGAGTCTTCCTCAACCTCTCCCTCTCTCCTTGATGGATCAAGGCGTGGGAGACATCGTCGAGCTGTACGTGTGTTGAACGCGGAGGTGTCGTCCGTTCAGCACTAGGATCATCGGTGATCTGAATCACGACGAGTACGACTCCATCAACCCCGTTCACTTGAACGCTTCCGCTTAGCGATCTACAAGGGTATGTAGATGCACTCTCCTTCCCCTCGTTGCTAGTCTCTCCATAGATAGATCTTGGTGACACGTAGGAAAATTTGAATTTCTGCTACGTTCCCCAACAGTGGCATCATGAGCTAGGTCTATTGCGTAGATTCTTTGAACGAGTAAAACACAAAGTAGTTGTGGGCGTTGATATTGTTCAATATGCTTGCCGTTACTAGTCTTATCTTGATTCGGCGGCATCGTGGGATGAAGCGGCCCGGACCAACCTTACACGTACGCTTACGTGAGACCGGTTCCACCGACAAACATGCACTAGTTGCATAAGGTGGCTGGCGGGTGTCTGTCTCTCCCACTTTAGTCGGATCGGATTCGATGAAAAGGGTCCTTATGAAGGGTAAATAGCAATTGGCATATCACGTTGTGGTTCATGCGTAGGTAAGAAACGTTCTTGCTAGAAACCCATAGCAGCCACGTAAAACATGCAAACAACAATTAGAGGACGTCTAACTTGTTTTTGCAGGGTATGCTATGTGATGTGATATGGCCAAAAAAGGATGTGATGAATGATATATGTGATGTATGAGATTGATCATGTTCTTGTAATAGGAATCACGACTTGCATGTTGATGAGTATGACAACCGGCAGGAGCCATAGGAGTTGTCTTTATTTATTTGTGACCTGCGTGTCAACTTAAACGTCATGTAATTACTTTACTTTATTGCTAACCGTTAGCCATAGTAGTAGAAGTAATAGTTGGCGAGGCAACTTCATGAAGACACGATGATGGAGATCATGATGATGGAGATCATGGTGTCATGCCGGTGACGATGATGATCATGGAGCCCCGAAGATGGAGATCAAAAGGAGCAAAGTGATGATGGCCATATCATGTCACTATTTGATTGCATGTGATGTTTATCATGTTTATACATATTATTTGCTTAGAACGACGGTAGTAAATAAGATGATCCCTTACCACAATTTCAAGAAGTGTTCTCCCCTAACTGTGCACCGTTGCGACAGTTCGTGTTTCGAAGCACCACGTGATGATCGGGTGTTAGATTCTAACGTTCACATACAACGGGTGTAAGACAGATTTACACACGTGAAACACTTAGGGTTAACTTGACGAGCCTAGCATGTACAGACATGGCCTCGGAACACGGAGACCAAAAGGTCGAACATGAGTCGTATAGAAGATACGATCAACATGAAGATGTTCACCGATGATGACTAGTCCGTCTCACGTGATGATCGGACACGGCCTAGTCTGACTCGGATCATGTAATCACTTAGATGACTAGAGGGATGTCTATCTGAGTGGGAGTTCATAAGATGAACTTAATTATCCTGAACATAGTCAAAAGGTTTTTGCAAATTATGTCGTAGCTCACGCTATAGTTCTACTGTTTAGATATGTTCCTAGAGAAAAAAATTAGTTGAAAGTTGATAGTAGCAATTATGCGGACTAGGTCCATAAACTGAGGATTGTCCTCATTGCTTCATAGAAGGCTTATGTCCTTAATGCACCGCTCAGTGCGCTGAACCTCGAACGTTGTCTGTGGTTGTTGCGAACATCTGACATACACGTTTTGATAACTACGTGATACTTCAGTTAAACGGTTTAGAGTTGAGGCACCATAGACATTTTTGAAACGTCGCGAAACATATGAGATGTTTTGAGGGCTGAAATTGGGATTTCAGGCTCGTGCCCATGTCAAGAGGTATAAGACCTCCGATGACTTTCTTAACCTGCAAACTAAGGAGAAAAGCTCAATTGTTGAGCTTGTGCTCAGATTGTCTGAGTACAACAATCGCTTGAATCGAGTGGGAGTTGATCTTCCAGATGAGATAATGATGTTTCTCCAAAGTCATTGCCACCAAGCTGTTAGAGCTTCGTGATGAACTATAACATATCAGGGATAGATATGATGATCCTTGAGGTATTCGCGATGTTTGACACCGCGAAAGTAGAAATCAAGAAGGAGCATCAATTGTTGATTGTTGGTGAAACCACTAGTTTCAAGAAGGGCAAGGGCAAGAAGGGATACTTCATGAAATGGCAAATCAGCTGCTGCTCTAGTGAAGAAACCCAAGGTAAAACCCAAACCCGAGACTAAGTGCTTCTGTAATAAGGGGAACAACCACTAGAGCAGAATTACCCTAGATACTTGGTAGATAAGAAGGCTGGCAAGGTCGATAGAAGTATATTGGATATACATTGTGTTAATGTGTACTTTGCTAGTACTCCTAGTAGCACCAGGGTATTAGATACCGGTTCGGTTGCTAAGTGTTAGTAACTCGAAACAAAAGGCTACGGAATAAACGGAGACTAGCTAAAGGTGAGCTGACGATATGTGTTGGAAGTTTTTCCAAGCTTGATATGATCAAGCATCGCACGCTCCCTCTACCAAAGAGATTGGTGTTAAACCTAAATAATTGTTATTTGGTGTTTGCGTTGAGCATAGACATGATTGGATTACGTCTATCGCAATACGGTTATTCATTTAAGGAGAATAATGGTTACTCTGTTTATTTGAATAATACCTTCAATGGTCTTACACCTAAAATGAATGGTTTATTAAATCTCGATCGTAGTGATACACATGTTCATGCCAAAAGATAGCAATGATAGTACCACCTACTTGTGGCACTGCCACGTAAGTCATATCGGTATAAAACGCATGAAGAAGCTCCATATTGATGGATCTTTGGGCTCACTCGTTTTTGAAAAGTTTGAGACATGCGAACCATGTCTATTGGTGTATATGCATGAAGAAACTCCATGCAAATGGACCGTTTTGACTCACTTGATTTTGAATCACTTGGGACATGCAAATCATACCACATGGGCAAGATGACTGAAAAGCCTCGTTTTCAGTAAGATGGAACAAGATAGCAACTTATTGGAAGTAACACATTTTGATGTGTGCAGTCCAATGAGTGCTGAGGCATGCAGTGAATATCGTTATGTTCTTACTTCATAGATGATTCGAGTAGATGTTGAGTATATTTACTTGATGAATCACGAGTCTGAATTATTGAAAGGTTCAAGTAATTTCAGTGTGAAGTTGAAAGATCGTCGTGACAAGAGGATAAAAGATCTATGATATGATCATAGAGATGAATATCTGAATCACGAGTTTGGCATAGAATTAAGACATTGTGGAAATTGTTTCACAACTGATACAGCCTGGAACACCATAGTGTGATGGTGTGTCCAAACGTCATAGTTGCACCCTATTGGATATGGTGCATACCATGATGTCTCTTATCGAGTTACCACTATCGTTCATGGGTTAGGCATTAGAGACAGCCACATTCACTTTAAATAGGGCACCACATAATTTCGTTGAGACGACACCGTATGAACTATGGTTTGGAGAAACCTAAGTTGCCGTTTCTTGAAAGTTTGGGGCTGCGATGCTTATGTGAAAAAGTTTCAGGATTGATAAGCTCGAACCCAAAGCGGATAAAATACATCTTCATAGGACACCAAAAACAGTTGGGTATACCTCCTGTCTCAGATCCGAAAGCAATAAGGGATTGTTTCTAGAATCGGGTCCTTTCTCGAGGAAAAGTTTCTCTCGAAAAGTTGAGTGGGAGGATGGTGGAGACTTGATGAGGTTATTGAACCATCTCTTCAACTAGTGTGTGGCAGGGCACAGGAAGTTGTTCCTGTGGCACCTACACCAATTGAAGTGGAAGCTTATGATAGTGATCATGAAACTTCAGATCAAGTCACTCCCAAACCTCGTAGGGTGACAAGGATACGTACTACTTCAGAGTGGTACAGTAATCCTGTCTTGAAAGTCATGTTGCTGGACAACAATGAACCTACGAGCTATGGAGAAGCGATGGTGGGCCCGGATTCCGATAAATGGCTCAAGGCCATAAAACCCGAGAGAGGATCCATGTATGAAAACAAAGTGTAGACTTTGGAAGAACTACTTGATGGTCGTAAGGCTGTTAGGTACATATGGATTTTGAAAGGAAGACAGACAATGATGGTAAGTGTCACCATTGAGAAAGCTCGACTGGTCGTTAAGATGTTTTTCGACAAGTTCAAGGAGTTGACTACGATGAGACTTTCTCACTCGTAGTGATGCTAAGAGTCTGTTGGAATTATATTAGCAATTACTGCATTATTTATGAAATCTTGCAGATAGGATGTCAAAACATTGTTTCCTCGACGATTCTTGAGGAAAGGTTGTATGTGATACAACCGGAAGGTTTTGTCTATCCTGAAATATGCTAATAAGTATACAAAGCTCCAGCAATCCTTCTGAGGACTGGAGTGAGCATCTCGGAGTTGGAATGTATGCTTTGATGATGATCAAAGATTTTGGGTGTATACAAAGTTTATGAGAAACTTGTATTTCCAAAGAAGTGAGTGGGAGCACTATAGAATTTCTGATGAGTATATGTTATTGACATATTGATGATCAGAAATGACGTAGAATTTCTGGAAAGCATATAGGGTTATTTGGAAAGTGTTTTCAATGGAAAACCTGGATTAAGCTACTTGAACATTGAGCATCAAGATCTATAAGGATAGATCAAAATGCTTAATAGTACTTTCAAATGAGCACATGCCTTGACGTGATCTTGAAGGTGTTCAAGATGGATCAGTCAAAGAAGGAGTTCTTGCCTGAGTTGTAAGGTATGAAGTTAAGACTTAAAGCTCGACCATGGCAGAATAGAGAGAAAGGACTAAGGTCGTCCCCTATGCATAAGACGTAGGCTCTACAGTATGCTATGCTGTGTACCGCACCTGAAGTGTACCTTGCCATGAGTCAGTCAAGGGGTACAAGAGTGATCCAAGAATGGATCACGGGACAGCGGTCAAAGTTGTCCTTAGTAACTAGTGGACTAAGGAATTTTCTCGATTATGGAGGTGGTAAAGGGGTTCGTCGTAAAGGGTTACGTCGATGCAAGCTTAACACCTATCCGGATAGCTCTGGGTAGAGATACCGGATACGTATAATGGAGCAACAATTTAGAATAGCTCCAAGTAGAACAGTTATTTGGAATAGCTCCAAATAGAACGTGGTAGCTGCATCTAGGAGATGACATAGAGATTTGTAAAGCACACACGGATCTGAAAGGTTCAGACCCGTTGACTATAACCTCTCTCACAAGCATAACATGATCAAACCCAGAACTCATCGAGTGTTAATCACATGGTAAATGTGAACTAGATTATTGACTCTAGTAAACTCTTTGGGTGTTAGTCACATGGGGATGTGACCTTGAGTGTTAATCACATATCGATGTGAACTAGATTATTGACTCTAGTGCAAGTGGGAGACTGTTGGAAATATGCCCTAGAGGCAATAATAAATTGATTATTATTATATTTCCTTGTTCATGATAATCGTTTATTATCCATGCTAGAATTGTATTGATAGGAAACTCAGATACATATGTGGATACATAGACAACACCATGTCCCTAGTAAGCCTCTAGTTGACTAGCTCGTTAATCAATAGATGGTTACGGTTTCCTGACCATGGACATTGGATGTCGTTGATAACGGGATCACATCATTAGGAGAATGATGTGATGGACAAGACCCAATCCTAAGCCTAGCACAAGATCATGTAGTTCGTATGCTAAAGCTTTTCTAATGTCAAGTATCATTTCCTTAGACCATGAGATTGTGCAACTCCCGGATACCGTAGGAGTGCTTTGGGTGTGCCAAACGTCACAACGTAACTGGGTGGCTATAAAGGTACACTACGGGTATCTCTGAAAGTGTCTGTTGGGTTGGCACGAATCGAGATTGGGATTTTGTCACTCCGTGTAAACGGAGAGGTATCTCTGGGCCCACTCGGTAGGACATCATCATAATGTGCACAATGTGACCAAGGGGTTGATCACGGGATGATTTGTTACGGAACGAGTAAAGAGACTTGCCGGTAACGAGATTGAACAAGGTATCGGTATACCGACGATCGAATCTCGGGCAAGTACCATACCGCTAGACAAAGGGAATTGTATACGGGATTGATTGAGTCCTTGACATCGTGGTTCATCTGATGAGATCGTCGTGGAACATGTGGGAGCCAACATGGGTATCCAGATCCCGCTGTTGGTTATTGACCGGAGAACGTCTCGGTCATGTCTGCATGTCTCCCGAACCCGTAGGGTCTACACACTTAAGGTTCGATGATGCTAGGGTTATAAAGGAAGTTTGTATGTGGTTACCGAATGTTGTTCGGAGTCCCGGATGAGATCCCGGACGTCACGAGGAGTTCCGGAATGGTCCGGAGGTAAAGATTTATATATAGGAAGTCCTGTTTCGGCCATCGGGACAAGTTTCGGGGTCATCGGTATTGTACCGGGACCACCGAAAGGGTCCCGGGGGCCCACCGGGTGGGGCCACCTGCCCCGGGGGGCCACATGGGCTGTAGGGGGTGCGCCTTGGCCTACATGGGCCAAGGGCACCAGCCCCTAGAGGCCCATGCGCCAAGATATAGGAAAAAGGGGAGAGTCCTAAAGGGGGAAGGCACCTCCGAGGTGCCTTGGGGAGGATGGACTCCCCCCCCTCTTAGCCGCACCCCTTCCTTGGAGGAAGGGGCAAGGCTGCGCCTCCCCCCTCTCCCCTGCCCCTATATATAGTGGAGGGGAGGGAGGGCATCCATACCTGAGCCCTTGGCGCCTCCCTCCCTCCCGTGACACCTCCTCCTCTCCCGTAGGTGCTTGGCGAAGCCCTGCAGGATTGCCACGCTCCTCCATCACCACCACGCCGTTGTGCTGCTGCTGGATGGAGTCTTCCTCAACCTCTCCCTCTCTCCTTGCTGGATCAAGGCGTGGGAGACATCGTCGAGCTGTACGTGTGTTGAACGCGGAGGTGCCGTCCGTTCGGCACTAGGATCATCGGTGATCTGAATCACGACGAGTACGACTCCATCAACCCCGTTCACTTGAACGCTTCCGCTTAGCGATCTACAAGGGTATGTAGATGCACTCTCCTTCCCCTCGTTGCTAGTCTCTCCATAGATAGATCTTGGTGACACGTAGGAAAATTTTGAATTTCTGCTACGTTCCCCAACAGATGGCTCCTTTGATCATTGCTAGCGATGCAGTCCAGAGTGAGGCTTTCCTCCCCAGACAGATCTTCGTATTCGGCGGCTTTGCACTGCGGGCCAATTCGCTTGGCCATCTGGAGCAGATTGAGAGCTATGCCCTTGGCCATTAGGTCAGATTTGGAAACTTTATTTACACGGCCGATATCCATGGAGATTTGAACTTCGACGGATTCGAGCCCATGCCTGACACGCCGCACAGTCATGACGAGCAAGACATAACTCTACCGTCGGACAGTGTTCGGGAGATCGCATCCGCAACTACTCCGGCCTTTAATCCGGAGCAAGTCGCGCCATCCGAGAGCGGAGGGACAGACCCCTCCATGGAGGCCGCACTCTCAGTGGCGATAGAGCCGGACACTGACTTCACCTCGTACGAGAGCCGTCGCCGAACCACTGGATTTATCCCCGGCCACGGACTCCGAGCCGCCTACATCTGTGCCTGTCGAAACCGACGGGGCACCGATCATGGAGTTCACCTCCGTGGATATCTTTCAACACTCACCTTTCGGAGATGTGCTAAATTCATTAAGGTCTCTCTCCCTGTCAGGAGAACCCTGGCCGAACTATGTCCGGCTAGAATGGGATGCAGACGACGAAGAAATTCGCTGCCCACCCACCACCCACTTAGTAGCCACTGTCGACGAATTAACCGACATGCTCGACTTCCACTCCGAAGACATCAATAGTATGGACGACGATGCAGGAGACGAATCGGAACCACCACCCACAGGGGCTGGACCGCTACTTCATCACATGACGTATACATGGTGGACACCCCCAACAAAGCCAATGGCGATGAGAAAGCGGAGGATGACCCCTCCAAGAAGCAACCCAAGCGCCGACGTCAGCAGCGCCGCTCTAGGTCCCGCAATTGCAAAACCAGCGATAATAATAGTCCATGCGACTCTGGAAGAGATGACAACTGCACCACCCCGGTGGCAGAAAATTATCAAGATGCAAACTGCAAACATAGTATGGATCCGACGTCTGAACACGATGACGCCAAAGATAAGCCTCATCAATCCCCGTCTAGGGAAGAAAACAGTCCGAACGAAGATGCACCCATCATCCCGGAAACACACTTGGAGCAAGAGAACCTCCGCAGAAGGCTTACTTCCACAGCGAGAAGCCTGAAGAAACAGAAGCAAAGGCTCAAGGTCGCACAAGATATGCTCAACAGCAAGTGGAACAAAGTAACAAAGTATGGTGGAAGTTACCATCCAAATAGCTATCCAAAGCGCAAGCTATTACCGGAATTCGACGAGAAGGCCTTAGAGCCCATACAGCCGAAAAGTGATATGGCCAACCGGCCGGATCCACCACCCTATGAACGTGATAGAGCGGCTAACAAAGTCACGCATAAGTCAACACACGTTCTACGTGAGAACTTGCGTCAAAAATCCGGCGCGACCAGATCTATCTATGGATCTAGGAAGCGCGCTACGGTACACAACCAACACCGGATACTACAACCGTCCGAACACTATGGCGCATCCCAATACAGGGGTGCCGCACACCCACTATGTTTCACTGATGAGGTGCTGGATCACGAATTCCCAGAGGGATTCAAACCGGTGAACATAGAGGCATACGACGGAACCACAGACCCGGGAGTCTGGATAGAGGACTTCATCCTCCATATTCATATGGCTCATGGAGACGATCTCCATGCCATTAAATACATGCCCCTCAAGCTTAAAGGGCCAGCTAGGCACTGGCTGAAAAACCTCCCCGAAAACTCAATTGGAAGTTGAGAGGAGCTCGAGGACGCTCTCCGGGCCAATTTTCAAGGGACTTATGTCCGATCTCCGGATGCAGACGATTTAATTCATATAACCCAATAGTCCGGAGAGTCCGCCCGAAAGCTTTGGAACAGGTTCCTCACCAAGAAGAACCAAATAGTAGACTGTCCGGACGCCGAAGCCTTAGCAGCTTTTAAACACAGCGTCCGAGACGAATGGCTCGCCAGACACCTCAGTCAAGAAAAACCGAGAACAATGGCAGCCCTAACAAGCCTCATGACCCGCTTTTGTGTGGGCGAGGACAGTTGGTTGGCCCGTAGCGGCACCAGCGACCCAAGCACATTCGAAGTAAGGGATGGCAATGGTAAACCACGATGCAACAAAAACAAGCGTCGAAATAAAGAAGGTAGCCTAGATAACACGGCGGTAAACGCCGGATTCAGGGGCTCCCAACCAGGTCAGCGGAAAAAGCCTTTCAAAGGCAGCAAAGAAGGACAATCTGGCCTAAACAAAATTCTTGACAAACTCTATCAGATTCACGGCACCCCAGACAAACCTGTAAATCATACCCACAGAGAATGTTGGGTTTTCAAGCAGGCCGGTAAGCTAAACGCCGAACACAAAGGGGAAGAGACACCAAGCGAAGACGAAGATGAACCTCACCAGCAAAGCGCCGGAGGACAGAAAAAATTCCCACCAGAGGTTAAAACAGTAAACATGATCCATGTGACAAAGAGGAGAATCAATCACGCACTCCGATGCACACGCGCCATAGAGCCCGTCACCCCTAGGTCCAACCCCTGGTTGGCCCGCCCGATCACTTTTGATCGTAGGGATCACGATACACATATCCGGCGCGAAGGACTGACGGCCTTGGTGTTAGACCCAATAATAAATGGGTACCATTTCACAAGGGTCCTCCTGGATGGCGGCAGTGACCTAAATCTGATATATCAGGACATAGTTCGCAAAATGGGGATAGACCTGACACAAATAAGCCACAGTAATACTACCTTCAAGGGAGTAATACCAGGCCAAGAGGCCCACTGCACGGGCTCTCTACTACTAGAGGTGGTATTCGGTTCTCCCGATAACTTCCGAAGTGAAACATTAACTTTTCACATTGCTCGATTCCGAAGTGATTTTCAAACACTACTTGGAAGGGCGGATTGTGCTCGTTTTAACGCAATACCACATTATGCTTTTCTCAAGCTCAAGATGCCCGGTCCACGAGGCATCATTACAGTTAGCGAAAACACCAACCATTCTTTACGTACGGAAGAGGACGCGGCGGCTCTAACAGCCGCACACTAGACGGCCTCACCAACCAAAAAAATGGCAGGTCGTCAAGACCACGGACTTGGTTAGACGAGTCCGGCGTTCCATCATACATGCATGAGATTGGTTTTCAAACCCTCATAAAACGATACCAGGTGCTTCCCGCGTGTAATCAGGGCCAGCCCGGCTCAACTAGGCCTCTCTGGAATTTTGATAATTCATTCTTCTTTTTGGCACGGCAACTTTCACCTAAGTTCTTTCCTTTTGTAGGTGACAATCATGCTACACCCGTCCAGGACACGGCACAGCGGAGACACAGGCACAGACGTGCAGTAGGGACCCGCCCAAAGGTTTTTTTTAGATTAAGGCCCTGCGTAAACCTTTTTACTGTCTATTGTTGCTCACATCCTCCGGATACTCCACACAACCGAGAAGGATGCCGACGTTATTGGCATGTGGCCATGCCAGGATTTTGCACGTACCTGGACACATGGGGTTTCTTATAAAGGGCATTGTTTAGCCTGGTATATGTTATAAAGACCAAACACCTTAGGGAGTGTTCGGCCTCGCAAGTTTGGCCCTATATGCATCAGCTCCGAATCATGTCTTTGGTCAAATGTTGGGTTTGCCCGGCTCCCACATTTTGGTACCATACGTTCCGTTATATCGGCTAAGGTAGCACTGGGAGAACTACTGCGATTGTGCCCTGGTTCATCCGGATGAGCACCTCAGTAGAGAAAGCCAAAAACTGACTGTCATGATATAGCGAGAGACTGGTCAACCACTTGATGACCAATCGGAATCTTCGGGATTCCTCCGCATTAACGAAGGGCCGTTTCCCGGTCATGTATGTATGCGCCCCGTATTTGGATGAGCGCAGAAGTACCAGGGGCTATATAGTAGCCCCACTGTCAAACTCCTATGGCTAAGTGAAAGTGTTAAAGCAATATAGTATGATTGCCTCGTTCGCTACGCTATCACCTCCTTAACGGACCAAGACGTTGGATCAAGTGTGGATATGTATCTTTTGTGAACACCCCCGCATTATATGCGTGGGGGCGGAAGCCGACGACTGCGAACTTTCAGGTTATATACATATATATATAAACGGCCGCACAAGAGGCATCATAGTACTTTCGGGCAAAAGTATAAATATAGCCTTGATTAATTCAGAAAAACATTGTTTGTACAATGGGACTACATGTCACTGGAAAATAATATTCTTCGAGCACTGAGCCTCTATCAAACGAGCGCCTTCAAGGACTTCTTCAAAGTAGTGCTCGGCAGCCACTCAGCCTATGGCCGAACCCTGTGCCGCAACAGTGGTGGCCTCCATCTCCGCCCAGTATGTTTTGACACGGGCAAGGGCCATCCGCACACCTTCTATGCATCTGATCTCTTTACAGCATCCATGTGTGGCACGACATCAAGGAATTGTTGTACTAACCTAAAGTAGCTATTCGGCCTAGGCCCTCCCGGCCATAGGTGACCCACAACGGACCTCATGGCAAGTCCGCACAACCTATGGAGCTCGGCCCAACCGTTCAATCGCTCATTCAGCAGCAGCGGATGGACTGGAGCTTGAAACTATGACCAGAACAGCTTTTCCACTTCGGGACCTTTCTGATCCTTGAAGTACTCGGCTGCATCAGCAGCACTTGCAGCCAAATCCGTGTACGCGTCCGCAGGACTCCATAGCCGGTCCAAAGGAGCATACTTAGGATCTCCGAACTTAGTCCGCAACAATAAGGGCTTCCCAGACACTATATCTGCAGCTTGATTCAGCTCCTCCTTCGTCGCTCTAATTTTGGAACGGGCTTCCTTGGCAGCCACCCGGTCCTTTTCCAGGTCCGTCGCCTTCGCCCGGTTTTCTTCTTCAAGAAACCGGTAACGATCAGCAGCATCTTTTAACTCTACAGCCATCTTGGCTATTTTTTCCTTGCTCTCGCAATGCGCGGCTTGTTCGGCCCTTAACTCTTTGGCCACCTTTAAAGTGGCCGCATTGCTATGCTTGCTCCTTGGCTCGGGCAAGCTCCGCCCGAAGGGTCTCCACGGTGGCAGCTCCATCTGCAGTCACAACATATTAAAGATACTGGCATCATGCTGCTCTTATTATGTGACGATCACTAGAAAAATCACTCACCCTGTGCCTCGTCAAGCCGCTTGTTGACAAGCACGATGTCGGCATCTACCGCATCCAGTTGCTGCTTTAGTTTGGCAAACCCATCAGTCCATCTAGACACCGGAGCTTCAACCACCTGCACATAAAGGCGGTCTGGTTATTACCTGGGACTATGATCCTCTGTCTGCCACCGGTCTCGACAACAACCAGAGTCTCAGGGGCTACTATCTGCATGGGCATACCTAATGTATGCGGTACTGTTAAAGGCATACATTATTTCACGTACCTCGAAGCCTTTCAGCAGTCTCATAAAAACTTCATGTAGACCGCTTTCAGCGGATGAAATCCTTTCAATTACCGTACCCATTAGCGTACGATGCGCTTCCGAGAGGACAACTTGCCCCAGAAGATCCTTCAGCGCGTCCGACCGCACACTCTACGGACCCTTGCTATCGCTCTCCTTAGGAGACGGATACTGGGGATGCCGGGCAGCCAAAGGGTTATCCTCTGGCCCTAGTGGATCCGGAGATACCCTTCGCGACGCCACTTCAAGGTCGCCCGCTTCTTGAGCTAGGGAGTTCGGGGGAGGCGTTTCGCTCTCCATCATCTCCGGAAGAAGATCCCCCGAAGATGAACTCTGTCGAGAAGGGCTGCGATCCGGACTACAATTTATAAGCATTGGTTATTGTCTTCGGAAGTAAGGTAGGATATCTTCACTATTAAGTACTTTTTGATTACTCACAGCTCGGAACAGGGCTGATCCCCGCGCGGACATTGTGCAGCAAGAATAACCTCCGAGGCAGGACCCTCTGGCGGAGATTTCTTCTCCCATTTGGAAACCTTAGTTTCCGGATCTTCAGAGGTAGTCCTCTTCCTTCCCCGGGGAGAGAGAATGTCAGATTCTTCCCCTTGGTTATCCTCCCTCGCGGAGGCGCTCATTCCCTCGATTGGAATAGGTAGCGATGGAGGCCCGCTTTCGCCTCTTCATTCCCCCCTTCATCTTCCTTTGAGGGCACTACACAAGGTGCTGGCTTGAGCATCTTTTCCAGCACTGGATTGTCTAAGCCCTCAGGAAGGGGGGCCGAACACCGGATCATCTTCGCCTTTGTTATCCATTCCTGGTCAAAGAGCGATTCTTTAGAATGATGTCATGATAAATAAAAGGACAGTGTGTTCGGCCATGGGATTACTTACTTGGGCAGCGGGGCGGTTGCAGCTCAGGCCCACGTCCTCGGTAGTGTCCGGACACTCTATTTGGGGTCCGAAGAACGATTTGTACATCTCCTTGTGCGTCATGCCGAGGAAATGCTGAATAGTGCGTGGTATTTCCGGTTTGAATTCTCACATGCGGAGGGGCCGGCGTTTGCAAGGTTGGACTCGACGAACCAGCATAACTTGCATTACCATAACCAGACTGAAATCTCCCTCGAAGAAATCTCGGATACGGCTCTGCAGTATTGGCACGTCCTTGGTTGGACCCCAGCTCAGCCCCCTGCTGATCCATGACATCAGTTGTGGTGGGGGGCCCGAGCGAAAGGTGGGGGCAGCTACCCATTTGGCACTTCGGGGAGCTATGATGTAAAACCACTCCCGCTGCCACAATCCGGACACCTCTGGAAAGGAACCCTTTGGCTATGGAGCGTCAGCAATTTTTCTTATTAAAGCACCTTCGCACACTGTGTACTACCCCTCAACCGTCTTCGGCTTCACATCGAAGGTCTTGAGCCACAGGCCGAAGTGAGGGGTAATGCGGAGGAAGGCCTCACATATGACAATAAATGACGAGATGTGAAGAAGGGAATCCAGGGCCAGATCATGAAAATCTCGCCCGTAATAGAACATAAGACTCCTAACAAAGGGATCCAGAGCGAGGCCTAGTCCTCGGAGGAAGTGGGAGACAAACACAACGCTCTCGTTGGGTTCGGGAGTAGGGACGACCTGCCCTTGGGCGGGCAACCTATGCGAAATTTCGGCGGTCAGATATCTGGCCTCCCTCAAATTCTTGATGTCCTCCTCCATGACAGAGGAAGGCATCCACCGGCCTTGAAGGCTGGATTCGGACATGATTGAAGGTACGAAGCACCTTACCTGAGATTTGGGTGTGAGAACTCGAGGCGGGGGAAGGATTTGATTGAGCACGGGAGGGAAAAAAGAAAAAGCCTTGTCCCTTTATAAAGGGGGTGAATATCAGGCGTCCTCCTCGTGGCCGTTTGAGACTTACCTACGATCTAGGAGTCATACCAACAGGCACGGTTGGGTTACCCATGTCCGTATTGATGAGAATCCCGTGATAAAGGGAACACAATCTCTGCTTTGACAAGACGTATGAAGAAAACCGCCTCGCGATATGTGCGGAGCTGGTTGAGAAAAGCGGTTCGAATAATAACCAGGCCATGGTGTGATGTCATGCTGTCGAAAAGTGTCAGCAGATTAGATTTGTGGAAATATTATTCTCTCTATGGTGGTATGTGGAACTTATTTTGCAGGGTCAGACACTATCCTTGTATTCAAACTCTTCCGTGGTGTATTCGTCGGAGGAACCCGCCTTGCAATGCCGAAGACAACACTGCGCGCCGGACTCATCGTCATTGAAGCCTGGTTCAGGGGCTATTGAGGGATTCCTGGATTAGGGGGTCTCCGGACAGCCGGACTATATCCTTTGGCCGGACTGTTGGACTATGAAGATACAAGATTGAAGACTTCGTCCCGTGTCCGGATGGGACTTTACTTGGCGTGGAAGGCAAGCTAGGCAATACGGATACGTATATCTCCTCCTTTGTAACTGACCTTGCGTAATCCTAGCCCCCTCCGATGTCTATATAAACCGGAGGGTTTTAGTCCGTAGGACAACATATGATCATACCATAGGCTAGCTTCTAGGGTTTAGCCTCTCTGATCTCATGGTAGATCAACTCTTGTAATACTCATATCATCAAGAACAATCAAGTAGGATGTAGGGTTTTACCTCCATCAAGAGGGCCCGAACCTGGGTAAACATCGTGTCCCTTGCCTCCTGTTACCATCCGCCTTAGACGCACAGTTCGGGACCCCCTACCCGAGATCCGCCGGTTTTGACACCGACAGTGGCGATTCACCCTGGACCGAGCGCCATTGTTGTGGTTGTGCCTGTCGGCGGGAGGAGGGGGTATAGATGGAGTAACCCCCTCACCCGTACCTTGTGGAGCATGGCCGTTGAGGCGTTGCTGATGTCATTCTTATCCAATGCCTTTTGCTCCTGCGTCGGCCACGGGGGAAGTGGTGATGGTGCCACATGCTCTGATCACATCCCCCGTGGCGTGCACATCCTCGCTTGCTCCCACATCTCCCGCAGCATTAGAAGCCATGGGCGGCGGAGCCTTCGAGGTGGATGGATGAGCCGAAGCACCAGATTTTTTCTTGGGCGCCATTGTCGATGGCACCGTCGAAGGTGAAGATAGTGATGAAGATGACGCGCTCCACACGCCTTTAGGTTCGCGCAAGAGGCCCCCCTACCTGGCACGCCAAAGATGTCGCGAGAATCCATGGCCACCTATGGGGCCAGAGGGCCCCTTGCTGGTTCGGCAGGGGGACGTCCAGTTGCACAAAGAGAAGATAAGCGTGGGGCAGCGCATCAGGGATCACTCAAGCAATTTACCCAGGTTCGGGACGCCACGAGGCGTAAAACCCTACTCCTGCTTTGTTCGATTGAAGGTGGAAGAGTGGTTGTGGAGCGTAGTACACTTGCCCGGCAAGGGCGGCAGTGGCTACGCACCTGTGGGGGTGTGAGTTATCCAATCTTCTAACCCTTTCTCCGGTTGCTATGGGCCTCTTTTTATAGATTAAGGGGCTACCACAATGGCAAATTAGTCATTATGCACTGATAAGATAGCAAACAATGCTATCATACCTAACTCTGCAGGCTGACAGGGGCACATTAAATGCGCCACTCAACGTCACGTCATTGGGTGCCCGGCAAACCTTGTCAGGCTATCTCGCCAGCTCCACGCCTGCTTTCTTAACACGTCGCAGGACGAGTGTCATCTATAGGAATCTCCTGTAGAAAGAGGCTTCCATGTGGCGAATGGCTGTCACTTAGTCATCTTGCGGCTTGACTCCGCACTGATTGACGATGTGGGTCGTGGCGGAGTGGTTGGGTGAGGTGGTTCTGCCTTCACGAGTCCCGGCAGACCCTGTCGGGATGCCTTAGACATCTTCTTCTAGGGGTGGCCCCGTCCTTGCCGAGCTCACCTGCCTGACAAGGGAGGCTTTTCTCCTGGGGGTGTCTTGCTTCTCTGGCTTGAAATCAATCCTATTGATCTACATATTAGTTCTTTGATGCTCTTGGTTCCTTGTGTCTTGACTTGGGTTGGTGTCGTATTCTTGTTCCCGCGCCTGTGCACAGTCTGGGCAACAGACCCAAGGTTTGTTGCACCAACAGAAGCCCCCGGGCCTGCCCCGAACACGCCGCCGAGCGTCGTCGGGTAGGGCCTAATAAGTGTACAGGCAAGGGTGCTGAAGAGGCTGGTATCTTGAGGTCTTCCTTGCTTCTTCATTAATCTTGGATCCAGACCAGTTTCTACTTTCCCCGTGCGTCGTGCGCAATGCTATGGATGAACTTTCGATCATGGCCCGCAGATTCTCCTCCCCCACGACCATGGGGCTGAAACCGCCATCCCATTTGCCTCCCGTTTCGCATGCAACTGCCACGTGTTCTACATGCATTGGGCGTGGTAGGTGGTGGATGCAGAGGGCATGGAGAGGACCGCCATGGCCAAAAACCGGGCATCGATGGTTGGAGCAGAGGGTCGGCCTTGATTCTTAGAGCCACAAAGGGTGCAGAGAGGCCGCATTGGATGAGCGGGGCGGTTATTTCCTGTGTGAGGAGCCAGCCCTCGGCCTCTCCCTCCTATAAAGAGGAGCTGGGGCAGTGCCTCTTCCGCACACACTTATTCTCCTTCTTCTCTGCAATCCTTCCCTTCTAGCCATGGTGAGGGTGTGAGGGCGTGGTGGTGCCCCAGCAGCGGCGATGAGGGCTTCTACTCGACAGCGCATCCCTCCTCCTCCGGATCCTGCGGCAGTGGAACCCGTTGTGAGGGGAGGAGGGAGAGGGTGGGGCCGAGGTCGCCGTGGCTCTCGAGGAATAGGAGGACGGGGCGGTTTAGCCGCACCCCCACCGGCGGCCCTCCCACCGATGGAAGGCCATGTCGAGGATCAGCCTTAGGAGTTCATCATCAGGCTGTACAAGCCCCCGTGCGGTCATCTTCATCTCCCTACTCCATTCGCACGGGAAATGGAGCTTGAACAACCACGCTCTCTGAGGTTGCACATGAGGGGCTGCGAGAATGGTGGCATGCAGGTGGATGCCGATTTCCCGGCTCCTCATGTCATGTACCTCCGTTGTGGCTGGAAGACTTTCGCTCACGCCCACTGCTTCTCAGAGGGGCACGTTCTCTAGTTCAAATTAATGGCGAACGGTCTGCTCTCCATCAAGATCTTCGGGCGCTCAGGAGGTTGCTTAGGGTGCTGCGCGGAGAGCTCAACCGACGACAAAAGCTCCTCCTCCAGCGAAAGTGACGAAGAGTATAGTGATGGCGATGACGACGGTAGCGGGTGGGAGGGCGATGACTCCGACTCCAGCTAAGCACCGCTACTACCTACGGACCCGTAGGTCCACAATGAACTACTCACGCATCATCGGAGAGGCACCAATGAGGATTATGAACCCCTCCATGATGGTCTCCAGATTGGATCAGGTGCTTCTGAAACTTCGGTGGCTGGAATTGTATTTCATTGACTCCCCTAGGGTTTTTGGATTTTCGGGGTATTTATAGAGCAAAGAGGCGGTGCGGAGGCGACTGAGGTGGGCACAACCCACTAGGGCGCGCCTGAGCCCCCAGGCATGCTGAGGTGGGTTGTGCTCCCCTCGGAGCCCCCCCTTTGGTACTTCTTTGGCCCAACAGGTGTCTTCCGATTTAGAATAATTCTCCAAAAAGTTTCGATGTGTTTGGACTCCATTTGGTACTCATATTCCGCACAATAAAAAAACAAGCAAAAATAGCAACCAGCACTGGGCACTATGTCAATAGGTTAGTCCCAAAAAAGATATGAATTTGCTATAAAATGATTGTAAAACATCTAGGAATGATAATATAATAGCATGGAACAATCAAAAATTATAGATATGTTGGAGATGGATCAGCATCCCCAATCTTAATTCATGCTCATCCTCGAGTAGGTAAGTGATAAAAACAGAATTTTTGATGTGGAATGTTGCCTATCATGTTCATCACATTCTTTTCTTTTGTAGCATGGACATATGGACTTTTATATGGTTCAAAGCAATAGTCTAGTTTTGACATGAAGATTTCAATACTCAAGCATATCAACAAGCAACCATGTCTTTCAAAATATCAACACTAAAGCAAGTTATCCCTAGCCCATTATGCTCAATCATTGATCCATTCATGAAGCACACTCGCATATTAGCTACATCCAATGCTCAAGTACGATCATGCTGCCCCTTAGTTGGTGCTTTATAAGAGAAGATGGAGACTCAAATAAAAATAAAATTTGCATAAAGTAAATAGAAAGGCCCTTCGCAGAGGGAAGTAGGGATTTGTAGAGGTGCTACAGTGCAAGGTGAAAAAATAGAGATAAAACATTTTGGGTGGCATGCCTTTCCCGTCAAGGAAAACGATCGAGTAGTTCCCAATACTTTCCATGCTAGATATATCATAGGTAGTTCCCAAACATAAAATAAAGTTTATTCCTTTTTCCACCATACTTTCACATTCCACGGCTAGTCGTATCCACGGGTACCGTTCATACCAACACTTTCCAAGGAATTTACTATTTGACAACATAAAGTAAATCCATTTTTTCATTTCGGGACTGGGCATCCCTAATACCTTCGTCTTACTCTTGTGCAATGACAAGTGAATAAAAAGTCATCTTGAGAATAACACATCTAGCATGGAAAAATATCAGCCACCCCCTACCGTTTCATGAGCGGTACGAGCACTGATGTCTACTACACAACCTTCTTCTTGTAGATGTTGTTGGGCCTCCAAGTGCAGAGGTTTGTAGGACAGTAGCAAATTTCCCTCAAGTGGATGACCTAAGGTTTATCAATCCGTAGGAGGCGTAGGATGAAGATGGTCGCTCTCAAGCAACCCTGCAACCAAATAACAAAGAGTTTCTTGTGTCCCCAACACACCCAATACAATGGTAAATTGTATAGGTGCACTAGTTCGGTGAAGAGATGGTCATACAAGTGGTATATGGATAGTAGATAAAGGTTTTTGTAATCTAAAATATAAAAACAGCAAGGTAACTAATGATAAAAGTGAGCGTAAACGGTATTGCAATGCGTTGAAACAAGTCCTAGGGTTCATACTTTCACTAGTGCAAGTTCCCTTAACAATAATAACATAATTGGATCACATAACTATCCCTCAACATGCAACAAAGAGTCACTCCAATGTCACTAATAGCGGACAACAAATGAAGAGATTATGGTAGGGTACGAAACCACCTCAAAGTTATTCTTTCCAATCAATCTGTTGGGATATTCCTATAAGTGTCACAAACATCCCTAGAGTTCGTACTAGAATAACACCTTAAGACACAAATCAACCAAAACCCTAATGTCACCTAGATACTCCAATGTCACCTCAAGTATTCGTGGGTATGACTATACGATATACATCACACAATCTCAGATTCATCTATTCAACCAACACATAGAACCTCAAAGAGTGCCCCAAAGTTTCTACCGGAGAATCACGACGAAAACATGTGCCAACCCCTATGCATAGGTTCATGGGCGGAACCCGCAAGTTGATCACCAAAACATACATCAAGTGAATCACGTGATATCCCATTGTCACCACAGATATGCACGGCAAGACATACATCAAGTTTTCTCAAATCTTTAAAGACTCAATCCGATAAGATAACTTCAAAGGGAAAACTCAATCCATTACAAGAGAGTAGAGGGGGAGAAAACATCATAAGATCCAACTATAATAGCAAAGATCGCGATACATCAAGATCGTGCCAAATCAAGAACATGAGAGAGAGAGAGATCAAACACATAGCTACTGGTACATACCCTCAGCCCCGAGGGAGAACTACTCCCTCCTCGTCATGGAGAGCACCGGGATGATGAAGATGGCCACCGGAGAGGGATTCCCCCCCTCCAGCAGGGTGCCGGAACGGGTCTAGATTGGCTTTCGGTGGCTACGGAGGCTTCTGGCAGCGGAACTCCCGATCTATTGTGCTCCCCGATCGTTTTAGGGTATATGGAGATATATATGAGGAAGAAGTGCGTCAGGGGGGCCGCGAGGGGCCCACGAGGGTGGAGGGCACGCCCCCTGCCTCGTGGCTTCCTCGTTGATCCCCTGACGTGCAATCCAAGTCTTCTGGGCTTCTTCTAATCCAAAAATAAGTTCCGTGAAGTTTCAGGTCAATTGGAATCCATTTGATTTTCCTTTTCTCTGATATTCTAAAACAAGGAAAAAACAGAAACTGGCACTGGGCTCTGGGTTAATAGGTTAGTCCCAAAAATCATATAAAATCCCATATAAATGCATATAAAACATCCAAGGTTGATAATATAATAGCATGGAACAATCAAAAATTATAGATATGTTGGAGACGTATCAGCATCCCCAAGCTTAATTCCTGCTCGTCCTCGAATAGGTAAATGATAAAAACAGAATTTTTGATGTGGAATGCTACCTAACATGTTTCAGGTCAACTACATGATCATGCAAAGCAATATGACAATGATGGAGCGTGTCATAGTAAACGGAACGGTGGAAAGTTGCATGGCAATATATCTCGGAATGGCTATGGAAATGCCATAATAGGTAGGTATGGTGGCTATTTTGAGGAAGGTATATGGTGGGTGTATGATACCGGCGAAAGGTGCGCGGTATTAGAGAGGCTAGCAATGGTGGAAGGGTGAGAGTGTGTATAATCCATGGACTCAACATTTGTCATAAAGAATTCACATACTTATTGCAAAAATCTATTAGTTACTGAAACAAAGTACTACGCGCATGCTCCTAGGGGGGTAGATTGGTAGTAAAAGACCATCGCTCATCCCCGACTGCCACTCATAAGGAAGACAATCAATAAATAAATCATGCTCCGACTTCATCACATAACGGTTCACCATACGTGCATGCTACGGGAATCACAAACTTCAACACAAGTATTTATCAAATTCACAACTACTCACTAGCATGACTCTAATATTACCATCTCCATATCTCAAAACAATCATCAAGTATCAAACTTCTCATAGTATTCAATGCACTTTATATGAAAGTTTTTATTATACCCCTCTTGGATGCCCATCATATTAGGACTAGTTTCATAACGAAAGCAAACTACCATATTGTTCTAAAGACTCTCAAAATGATATAAGTGAATCATGAGAGTTCATTAATTTCTATAAAATAAAACCACCACCGTGCTCTAAAAAGATATAAGTGAAGCACTAGAGCAACAACAAACTACTCCGAAAGATATAAGTGAACATCAATGAGTAGTCGAATAATTATGCAACTATGTGAAGACTCTCTAATATTTAAGAATTTAAGATCTTAGTATTTTATTCAAACATCAAGCAAAGAAAAATAAAATAAAATAACGCTCCAAGCAAAACACATATCATGTGGTAAATAAAAATATAGCTCCAAGTAAAGTTACCGATGAATGAAGACGAAAGAGGGGATGCCTTCCAGGGCATCCCCAAGCTTAGGCTTTTGGTTGTCCTTGAATATTACCTTGGGCTTCCTTGGGCGTCCCCAAGCTTAGGATCTTTCCACTCCTTATTCCATATTCCATCGAATCTTTACCCAAAACTTGAAAACTTCACAACACAAAACTTAACAGAAAACTCGTAAGCTCCGTTAGCGAAAGAAAACAAAACACCACTTCAAGGTACTGTAATGAACTCATTATTTTTTTATATTGGTGTTAAACCTACTTTATTCCAACTTCTATATGGTTTATAAACTCTTTTACTAGCCATAGGTTCATTAAAATAAGCAAACAACACACAAAAAATAGAATCTGTCAAAAACAGAATAGTCTGTAGTAATCTGTAACTAACGCAAACTTCTAGAACCCCAAAAATTCTAAAATAAATTGCTGGACGTGAGGAATTTATCTATTAATCATCTTAAAGAATAATTAACCAAATAGCACTCTCCAATAAAAAATGGCAGCAATTCTCGTGAGCGCTAAAGTTTCTGTTTTTTACAGCAAGATCTCAAAGACTTTCCCCAAGTCTTCTCAAAGGTTCTACCTGGAACAAAAACTAATTAAAACATAAAAACTCAATCATAACACAGGATAGATAAATTATTTATTACTAAACAGGAACAAAAATCATGGAACAAAATTAAAATTGGGTTGCCTCCCAACAAGCTCTACCGTTTAACGCCCCTAGCTAGGCATGATGATTTCAATGATGCTCACATAAAGGATAAGAATTGAAACATAAAGAGAGCATCATGAAGAATATGACTAGCACATTTAATTCTAACCCACTTCCTATGCATAGGGATTTTGTGATCAAACAACTTGTGGGAACAAGAATCAACTTGCATAGGAAGGTAAAACAAGCATAACTTCAAAAATTTAAGCACATAGAGAGGAAACTTGATATTATTGCAATTCCTACAAGCATATGTTCCTCCCTCATAATAATTTTCAGTAGCATCATGAATGAATTCAACAATATAACTATCACATAATGCATTCTTTTCATGATCTACAAGCATAGAATATTTATTACTCTCCACATAAGCAAATTTCTTCTCATGAATAGTAGTGGGAGCAAACTCAACAAAATAACTATCATGTGAGGCATAATCCAATTGAAAGTTAAAATCATGATGACAAGTTTCATGGATATCATTATTCTTTATAACATACAAGTCATCACAATAATCATCATAATAATTTTCAGTAGCATCATGAATGAATTCAGCAATATAACAAGCACCTAAAGCATTCTTTTCATGATCTACAAGCATAGAAAATTTACTACTCTCCACATAAGCAAAATTCCTCTCATGAATAATAGTGGGAGAAAACTCAGCAAAATAATTATCATGTGAGGCATAACCCAATTGAAAACTAAAATCACGATGACAAGTTTCATGGATATCATTATTCTTTATAGCATACAAGTCATCACAATAATCCTCATAGATAGCAATTTTGTTCTCATAATCAATTGGAACCTCTTTCGTAATAGTGGATTTATCACAAAATAAAGTCATGACCTCTCCAAATCCACTTTCATCAATATAATCATCATAAATAGGAGGCATGCTTTCATCATAATAAATTTGCTCATCAAAGCTTGGGGGACAAAAAATATCATCTTAATCAAACATAGCATCCCCAAGCTTGTGGCTTTGCATATCATTAGCATCATGGATATTCAAGGAATTCATACTAACAACATTGCAATCATGCTCATCATTCAAATATTTAGTGCCAAACATTTTAATGCATTCTTATTCTAACACTTTGGCACAATTTTCCTTTCCATCATACTCACGAAAGATATTAAAAATATGAAGTGTATGAGGCAAACTTAATTCCATTTTTTTGTAATTTTATTTTATAAACTAAACTAGTGATAAAACAAGAAACTAAAAGACTCGATTGCAAGATCTAAAGATATACCTTCAAGCACTCACCTCCCCGGCAACAGTGCCGGAAAAGAGCTTGATGTCTACTACACAACCTTCTTCTTGTAGACGTTGTTGGGCCTCCAAGTGTAGAGGTTTGTAGGACAGTAGCAAATTTCCCTCAAGTGGATGACCTAAGGTTTATCAATCCATAGGAGGTGTATGATGAAGATGGTCTCTCTCAAGCAACCCTGCAACCAAATAACAAAGAGTTTCTTGTGTCCCCAACACACCCAATACAATGGTAAATTGTATAGGTGCACTAGTTCGGTGAAGAGATGGTCATACAAGTGGTATATGGATAGTAGATAAAGGTTTTTGTAATCTAAAATATAAAACCAGCAAGGTAACTAATGATAAAAGTGAGCGTAAATGGTATTCCAATGCGTTGAAACAAGGCCTAGGGTTCAGACTTTCACTAGTGCAAGTTCCCTCAACAATATTAACATAATTGGATCACATAACTATCCCTCAACATGCAACAAAGAGTCACTCCAAAGTCACTAATAGCGGAGAACAAACGAAGAGATTATGGTAGGGTACAAAACCACCTTAAAGTTATTCTTTCCAATCAATCCGTTGGGCTATTCCTATAAGTGTCACAAACAGCCCTAGAGTTCGTACTAGAATAACACCTTAAGACACAAATCAACAAAAACCCTAATGTCACCTAGATACTCCAATGTCACCTCAAGTATCTGTGGGTATGATTATACGATATGCATCACACAATCTCATATTCATCTATTCAACCAACACATAGAACCTCAAAGAGTGCCCCAAAGTTTCTACCGGAGAATCACGACGAAAACGTGTGCCAACCCCTATGCATAGGTCCATGGGCGGAACCCGCAAGTTGATCACCAAAACATACATCAAGTGAATCACGTGATATCCCATTGTCACCACAGATATGCACGGCAAGACATACATCAAGTGTTCTCAAATCTTTAAAGACTCAATCCGATAAGATAACTTCAAAGGGAAAAATCAATCCATTACAGGAGAGTAGAGCGGGGAGAAAACATCACAAGATCCAACTAGAATAGCAAAGCTCGCGATACATCAAGATCGTGCCAAATCAAGAACACGAGAGAGAGAGAGAGAGAGAGAGAGAGATCAAACACATAGCTACTGGTACATACCCTCAGCCCCGAGGGAGAACTACTCCCTCCTCGTCATGGAGAGCACCTTGATGATGAATATGGCCACCGGAGAGGGATTCCCCCCTCCGACAGGGTGCCGGAACGGGTCTAGATTGGCTTTCGGTGGCTACGGAGGCTTCTAACGGCGGAACACCCGATCTATTGTGCTCCCTGATCGTTTTAGGGTATATGGAGATATATAGGAGGAAGAAGTGCGTCAGGGGGGCCATGAGGGGCCCACGAGGGTGGAGGGCGTGCCCAGGGGGTGGGCGCGCCCCCTGCCCGTGGCTTCCTCATTGATCCCCTGACGTGCACTCCAAGTCTTTTGGGCTTCTTCTGATCCAAAAATAAGTTCCGTGAAGTTTCAGGTCAATTGTACTCCGTTTGATTTTCCTTTTCTGCGATATTCTAAAACAAAGAAAAAACAGAAACTGGCACTGGGCTCTGGGTTAATTAGTCCCCAAAATCATATAAAATACCATATAAATGCATATAAAACATCCAAGGTTGATAATATAATAGCATGGAACAATCAAAAATTATAGATACATTGGAGACGTATCAAACACACAAAGAGGAAATTTGTTTTGCAAATTAGAGATGGCACATACAAATTTGCTTAGAACGGCACGGACATACCGCATATAGGTAGGTATGGTGAACTCATATGGCAAAACTGGGCTTAAGGATTTTGGATGCACAAGTAGTATTCCTACTTAGTACAAGTGAAGGCTAGCAAAAAGATTGAGAAGCATCCAACCAAGAAACGAAAAATCGCATAAGCGAGCATTGCACACAATTAACACCGAATAATGCACCATAAGTAGGATGTAATTTCATTGCATAACTATTGACATTCGTGCTTGCATAGGGAATCATAAACCTTAACATCAATATTCTTACTAAAGCATAATTACTCACCAACATGGCTCACATATCATTATCATCATATCTCAAAACTATTATAAAGAATCAAGTTTATTTTGTCCAATGATCTTCATAAGAACGATGAAATGATGTAGACAAGATCTATTCATGTAGGAATAGACCCCATCTTGTTATCCTTAATAGCAACGATCAATACGTGTCTTGTTGCCCCTTCTGTTACTAGGAAAGAACACGGCATGATCGAACCCATCACAAAGCACCCCTTCCCATGGCAAGAAAAACCGATCTAGTCGGCCTAACTAAACCAAAGATTCAAATAAGAAATACAAGACTATAGATAATCATGCATATATGAGATCAAAAGAAGACTCAAATAATATTCATGGATATAAATCTGATCATAAACTCAAAGTTCATTGGATCACAACAAACACACCGCAAAAAGATTTACATCAAATAGATCTCCAAGAGACCATTGTATTGATAACCAAAAGAGAGAGAGGAAGCCATATAGCTACTGACTACAGAACCGTAGGTCTATGATAAACTACTCACGCATCATCGAAGAGGCACTAATGAGGATGATGAACCCCTCCGTGATGGTGTCTAGATTGGATCTGGTGGTTCTAGAACTTGCGGCGGCTAGAATTGTGTTTCATTGACTCACCTAGGGTTTTTGGAATATTTGGGTGTTTATAGGGTGAAGAGGCGGTGTGGGAGGCCATCGAGGTGGGCGCAACCCATCTGGGCATGCCTGGGCCTCCAGGCGCACCCTGGTGGGTTGTGCCCCCCTCGGGACTCCCCTCTGTTACTTCTTTGGCCGACTAGATTTCTTCGGGTGCAAAAAAATCTCCAAAAAGTTTTGCTGCGTTTGGACTTGGTTTGGTACTGATATTATGTGAAGTAAAAACAAGCAAAAAGCAGCAATTGGCACTTAGGTTAGTCCCAAAAATGATATAAAGTTGCTATAAAATGATTATAAAACATCCAAAATGATAATACAACAACATGGAACAATAAAAAATTATAGATACGTTGGAGATGTATCAATAATGTTGTTGTGACAAAGGGATTTGGGAAAAACCGGAATAACCATCTAGAAAGAAAAAGTGTGTATGTTTTGATAGTATTTCTAGCATTTGGTCAATAAAAGGTAGAGGATGATGATCTTTCCTAGTAGCTTTGTTCAACTTTCTAAAATCAATAACCATTATATAACATGTGACAATTTTTTGCGAAATTAATTCGTTTTTATCATTAGGAATAATGGTAATACCTCCCTTCTTAAGGACACAATGAACATGACTTACCCATCTACTACCAGCGACGGGATAAATTATACCTGCTTCCAGAATCTTTAGTATTTCATTTCTTACCACTTCTTTCATTTTAGGATTCAACTGTCGCTGGTGATCAACAACTGGTTTAGCATCGGGTTCCATATTAATTTTGTGCTGACATATAGTGGGACTAATGCCCTTAAGATCATCCAGAGTATATCCAATAGCTGCACGGCGCTTCTTCAGAGTTTTCAATAATTTCTTTTCTTCATGCTCTAAAAGGTTAGCACTAATAATAACAAGATATATCTTTTTCTCGTCAAGATAAGCATATTTCAAAGTATCTGATAATTGTTTAAGATCGAACACAGGAACGTTCTTGGGTGGTAGAGGATCTCTAAGAGTTTCAACGGGCATCTTCTTAAAGAAAATCTCATTGTCAGGACCCTGATCCTAAGTCACACCGATCTAGCATGTAACACATCATATCACTTTGCGGCCTCACGCACGGTATTCCCACGGGTGCCACCTTACCTGGCCCGGGACCGTTTGCGCCTTTTGGCTTGCGTATATGATAGTGTCGCTAGCATCCATATGACAAAGAACCCGGGCCGACATGGCTAGTCGTGAACCCAAAGCGGCACTAACCCATGGGGACAGGCATACATGAATCAACTTTGAGCATGTCGGTCAACAGCTTGTGAATCCGGGCTATAGCACTGGGCTAACAGGACTCCGGTAACCCGGGCTATAGCATGCTAGGCAGGACTCCGGATGTCACTGTGTGACATTTCTCCGAAGGGACAAACACAGGAACAGAGTGAAACACATGTCGGCCAGTCAAGTGTCCTGAGCAGTAGTGCTGGGCTAGCAGGACTCCGGTGAACCAGGCTATAGCGGACTACTAAGGCTCATGGAAGCACAAGACTACATTTCCCCATAAGAGAGGCTACCAAGGATAAACAACTAGGTAGTCGGCTCCCACACATACCAAGCATTTCAATCATACACACAATATGCTCGATATGGGTAAATACAACATGGCATCACAACATAACTCTATGACTCAAGTATTTATTCATTAGGCTCCGAGGAGCGAGATATTACAAACATGGGTCTCATGACCCAACATTCAGAGCATACAAGCAACAGGCACGTGCGGAAGCTTAACATGTCTGAGTACAGACATCTACAAATGAGAAGGTTGAGAAGCCTGACTATCTACCAGATCCTGTTGAGGGCACAAGATCGTAGCTGAGGTAGCAAGCTAAACATCGAAGTCCACGCGAAACTACTAATGAGACTGATGTCTCTCTGCAAAAACATAAAATAGGAAAACGTGAGTACAAATGTACCCAGCAAGATTTACATCAGAACTAGCTACATATGCATCGGTATCAACAAAGGGGGTGGTGGAGTTTAACTGCAGCAAGCCAGCTTTGACTCGATGGATATCCTGAACTATGACTGCAAGTAACTCTTTTGAGGTGGCGCACAAGAGTCCACATATTCACCATATCAATACACCACTATGGATCCGCTCCTGTCTCCTCACGAGAACGCCATCCATAGCACTCACACTTATCTTGCGAGTTTTAGAGTATCCACTTCCACTTGTCTATGAACTATGCAAGGGGTCCAAGTTTCCATATCCGAGGAATCCGGCTGTTCGAATAGATAATGATAACCCTGCAGGGGTGTACTTCTTCACACACGCTCTCGCCACTTACCACCATGTACACGCCAAGTACCTCGGCAACCTTCAAGCGGAAGCCTGGCGAGGGAGTCGGCCATGACCTGACTAACCACACAAGTCTCTAGTCCAGGTTTATCGCCTATTCGGGTTCCATCCGCAAGGAGATCCGGCCGGGGTGTTGCTCACGGCCCCAAATGATGTGTACAGGGTTCCAAGCCCACAAAACGGGCGACGCTTGGTCTACCCGGCCATGGTGCCTAGTCTGACCCATGCTCACCTGTACCGGGTGCCACTTGGTAGACTACTAACACTACCTACAAACACCAGAAACTAGTTGCAACTCCTGGACAGAGATCAGGTTGATTAATAAGTCGAGAGAGCTTGGAGTGCCCGGAGCCCAATGTGTGGTAGTAACTGTTCATGGATCACAAACACAGAACTCAGTTCCTGAGGACGGCTGCAATGAGACAACCCACCATGTACTCCTACATGGCCTCTCACCGCTACCTTTACCAAATCGTGTTCACACACTTAGCTCTCCACAGTAGGACATGTCCACCACATTCCAATTCATTCCCGATGAATCAGACCCGACTCAACTCTAAGCAGTAGCAGGCATGACAACAAGCATGAATGAGTAGGCACATCAGGGCTCACACAACTCCTACTCATGCTACTGGGTTTTATCTATTTACTATGGCAATGACAGGTCATGCAGAGGAAAGGGGTTCAGCTACCGTAGCATGTAACAGTTGAAACGTTGTTGTCCTAATGCAGTAAAAGAGAGGAGGAGTGAGAGAGTGGGATTGTATCGGAATGAACAAGGAGGTTTTGCTTGCCTCAGCAGGTCAACAGGGCTGCCCCGGGTCAAACCTGACCAGTGGGGTCCACTAGTCAGTGAACCAGTGCCGGTTAGGGTCGCTGACGTGTGGGCCCAGTCAACTGCCTCGTCAGCATGGTCAAAGCTGACGCGTGGGCCCACCATGGTTAGTTAAACTTAAACAGAAAGTAAACTAAGTTTAATTAGACGGTGGGGCTCAGCTGTCAGTGTCATAGGGTTAGACTAATAACATAATTAGTACTAATATAATCTGCCACATCAGCGGTTGACGCCGGCGACCATAGCAACGGCCGGAACTCGCCGGAGTTGCTCGGGACGGCGGTACGGAGCACCGTTTCGCGCGTGGTTTGTGGCTACTGCCAGCAGGAGGTGCGACGCATCTTCTGGAGCACGCGGGGCGAGCTGGGGTGGCCGGTGGCAGCGACGGCAGTGAGCTGGGCGGTGGTCGGAGCTCGGCTGGTTGCGGGCGCGGGGCTACAGCTCGATTTAGAGCGAACGAAGTGCACGAGCAGAAGCTACGGGGCAGCAGGAACTCAACCGGGTGCTCATACGCGGCGTTGGCCGACTGTAATGACGACGGCGACATTCGCGGCGGCGGCAAGCTTCGGCGGAGATGGGGAACGGAGCTAGAGGGCATAATCGAGAGAGGGAGGAGAGGGGTTCGATGCGGAAGCTCACAGAGAGGCCAACGGAGGGGTCGGCAGGCGTGGGGACGGTCGGTGGGCAGCGAATCGATGACGAGGATCTCTGGGCACCGAGGTTGAAGAAGACATCGAGGACGGCATTGCGGTGCTTCCCTGGTTGCTTGTCTCGGCGTGGATGAAGAAGACGACGGTGCGGAGCTCGAGGTCCCATCGGCAGGGACTGGGGTGGCCGGTGGCCATGGCTACGGCGAGCGGCGGTCTCGGGTGCTCGGTGGCGCGAGGAAGAGAGGCCAGAGGAAGGGGGCAAGGCAGAGGAAGGAGGGGAAAGCGCAGAGTGTCAAGGCGGTCCTGGGCGAGCAGCAGGACGAAGGGGGAGCAGCTGCGTGGCTAGCAGGAGGTGGCCGCGGCTCGGCTGTGCACGCGCCACGCACAGTGCCAGTAGGCACGGGGAAGACGACGCGCGAGGAGGTGGGCTGGGCCGTCGTCCTGTCAAGGTAAAGGGCACAGTTGGGTTTCTTTCTCTCTCTGTCTCTATTTTATATTTTGTTTCTCTTTTCTATTTATCTGCAACTATTTTTGATTTACTAAAAATACTAAACCACTTGGTAAAATCCTGAAAATAATTTTAGGCACCTTTGAAATATTTCCCAACAGCCCTCAAGTACTTTCAGGATTATTTGGATAATTAAAAATATTTATAAGATTTAAATGTCCAAATTCAAATACTTATGGATTAATTCAAAAATCCAAAGTGTCCTAGAAAAATGTGCACCATTTTTGGCAGAGGTTCTAGACCAATCCAAAGATGATGAACATTTTTGGGAAGGCATTTTGGGTTCATTGAAAATATTTTTATTTGAACCTAGTTGAATTCCTTCTAATGCTAGGGTTTGGTCAATCCCCATTTCAACTTTCAAAGAAATTTAGACATGATGCATGGATGCTTGTGCAACTATTTGCAATCAAATTCTAGGGCTGTGACACTCATATAATTCCTTTCTTTCATTCATGAACATATCATTTTCATGGTCTAGCAAATATTGTTCTAAAGGATCAGTAGGAGGCACAACAATATAAGAAAGACCAATAATTTCATCTCTACTGGGAAATTATTTATCATGGGTTGTCTACGAAATTTGGAGAAATTAAACACATGATACGCATCCCCAAAACTTACAGTAACAATTTCTTTCTCACAATCTATTTTGGCATTAACAGTGTTCAAGAAAGTTCTACCAAATATAATCGGACAAAAAGTCATCTTGTGGGGAACCAAGAACTAGAAAATCAGTGGGGTATTTTATTTTCCCACACAAGACTTCAACATCTCTAACAATCCCAATTGGTGATATAGTATCTCTATTGGCAAGCTTAATAGTGACAACAATATCTTCTATTTCAGCAGGTGCAATATCATTCATACTTTCTTGATATAAAGTAAAGGGAATTGCACTCACACTAGCACCCAAATCACATAAGCCATGATAACAATGATCTCCTACTTTAATATAAATAACAGGCATGCCAACAACAGGTCTATGTTTATCTTTATCATCAGGTCTAGCAATTCTAGCAGCTTCATCACAGAAATAAATAACATGCCCATCAATATTATCGGCCACGCGATCTTCAACCATAGCAAAACTAGATTCAACTTTAATTTGTTCACGGGGTGTAGATGTTCTAGTATAACTCCTGCAAACCATAGCTAAAGCTTTAGCATGTTCCTTTACTCTAACAGGGAAAGCTGGTTTCTCAATATAAGCAGTATGTCGAATTCAGGGTTCCGCAGACCCTTGAGAGGTTCGAAAACTGGGGTGTGTGCGAAGAACTTGTCCTCCCCCAACCTACCTTCTCGTCGATCCCACGGCCTAGCTCGATGAACCCAACGGACAAGAGACACAGCAGTTTCCCCAGGTTCGAGCCACCTTGCGGTGTAAAACCCTACTCTTGCTTTGTGGTGGATTGGCCTCGAGGGGCTGAGGATGAAGTAGTATAGTGGAGAACAACCTCAGGAGGAGAGGTGTTCTTGCGCTCGATGAGCTGGTGGGTGTGAGGATGATCTGAATGATCTGTCCTCCTCTATGGTGGTGGCTAAGTCCTATTTATAGTGGCCTTGGTCCTCTTCCCAAATGTGAGGCGGGAAGGGATCCCACAATGGCCAAATTCAAAGGAAGACAACTAGTACATACTATCCTGACAAAAGTAGTCTTCACCCGCAAAAGCTCCTGGTTATGACGCTGCAGTGGGCTCGGCGGCGACCTCCGTCCTGCCATCCTGGCGGTCTTGGTCTTGTTGCACCGAAATGGAAACCTTTAGCTGATCCCTCGGGACTCTATGCTTGCGCTTACCTCCTTAGCACCAAAGAGGAAACTAGTACACAACGCCCGCTGGCGCCCGCCTGGCCTTGGTCGTCATGGAACACATCATCTGAACCTCACGAGGTGCACCTTGCATTGATATCTCCGCTCCTCGGGAGACAACCTGGGGAAACCATCCCCCGGGGAAGCCTTATTGTCATCCGCCTTGCGAGGCTTGGCCCCTCGCAAGGGTCTTGGGTTGTCGATCCTGAAGCTGGGCCGCACCAGGCCATTGACAGAGCCACATCGTGGGCTGCAGGCAGGCAAGTCTGGGTACCCTGTTCCCAGAACGTCGACAGTAGCCCCCGGGCCCAAGGCGTGCTCGTACTTGGCTTCGAGGAGAAGCTAAAGGGTAAGTGTGGAGCGCCGTGGGCCCTAACCGCCTGCGGCCTTGGTCGACACGTGGTGATTGATGGGATGTGGGCGCCTCCGCTTCCCCATGATGCCTTGACAACCGTCCTACTTGACGAGACTTCAGTACATGCAGAGAAAAGCCTCATTGTGTGGGATTGTGGAGGCCGGCGGTTTGCCTCCCGCCGGTTATAAATGTGAGGAGGAGCAGAGCCCCTCTTGCTCCTCTCCGTCTTCTCGCTGCTCGCTTCTTCTTCCTCTTTCTTGCCTCGCCGTCTTGCTGTAGTACCCATGGCGCCGATCACGAGGTTTTCCGCGGCGGAAAAGGGAAAGGCCCCTCGAGAGGAGCCCGAACTGCTTCTGCCGAAGAAGAGGTTCAGCCGCCCTCGCGATGCCGGGGAGAGGCAGGAGGTGATGCGGCCCTAGTAGGAGCGGCCACCGCCTGGCTTCCCGCTCCCTCTATATGCCCATGCGCAGGGCTTCGGAGAGGGAGGCAGCGCCCAGCAGCGCGCGGTCCACGGCCATGGTGGCTAGGGTGGGGCTGTGCGGCCGGCCGGCCCGCGAACCCACGCCGAGGGCTCCTCGCGTGCGTTCGGGATATGGGCGGCAATGCCACCGCGCACTTGGATCCGGTTCCCATGGTTCTTCGCCGAGGAGATGCCGTTGTCGGTGTCAAAACCGGCGGATCTCGGGTAGGGGGTCCCGAACTATGCGTCCAAGGTCGATGGTAACAGGAGGCAGGGGACACGATGTTTTACCCAGGTTCGGGCCCTCTTGATGGAGGAAATACCCTACGTCCTGCTTGATTGATCTTGATGAATATGAGGATTACAAGAGTTGATCTACCATGACATCGTAATGGCTAAACCCTAGATGTCTAGCCTGTATGATTGTGATTATCTCTATGGACTAAACCCTCCGGTTTATATAGACGCCGGAGGGGCCTAGGGTTACACAAAGTCGGTTACAGAGAAAAAATAATACATCCGGAGGCCTAGCTTTCCTCCCATGCAAAGAGAGTCCCATCCGGACACGGGAGGAAGTCTTCTTTCTTGTATCTTCATGGCCCAATAGTCCGACTCATGTAACACAGGCCCGACGCCCGAGGATCCCTTAATCTAGGACTCCCTCAGTAGCCCCCGAACCAGGCTTCAATGACGATGTGTCCGGTGCACTAATAGTCTTCGGCATTGCAAGGCGGGTTCTTCCTCCGAACACTTCAAAGCGTCTGATCCGAAGAGTCATACTCGGCTTTCCATTTAATGTCATACCCATTGGCTTCTGTGCCTCCACCGCTTCGGTTTCCATGTGTCAAGCGAACACGAAAGGTCAGAGTACTTTTTGCACATACCACCCTGGCCATGTAAGAAGGGCGTTTATTGGAATGGACTGGATCTCAGATCCCATTCCACATCAAGTGGAAAAATCCTTAGAGCTTGCTAGAAGAAACCATTCCAGCATGGCTAGCGTTCCTAGTTCTTCCTCCCGCCCCCATGGCTCCGAAAAAGGCGATTGGGGGAAATGCTCAGTACCCCATGGCCAACTAAGTAAGATTAAAACGTAGGGATTCCTTCCCCCCCTCGCAGATCTAGTCCCTGTCTGGGCAGGATTAACCTCTTTTACGGGCGAAGCCCTAGTGGAAAATTTCCCCAATCCAGCCAGGGGAGTGATTGTGCTTTACATCCTTCTTAAATAAGAGGCATCGGATTTCCAATCCACCCCTTCCTCCGAGGTCTTCTAGAGTACTATGGCCTCCAACTGCACAATCTCACGTCGGGCTCCATTCTGCACATCGCGGGCTGCGTTGCTCTTTGCGAGCTATTCCTGGGCTATGAGGCGCATTTCGAGCTATGGAGGAAACTGTTCCGCCTCGTTCCTCGCTCCTAGAAGGGATATATATTTGAGGTGGGCGGTGCCGAAATATGGCACATAGCCAGGACCGGATACTTATATGGCATGCCGAAGAAGGCATCCGAAGAGTGGCCCTCAGAGTGGTTCAAATGCTCCATTAAAGAAACGCCACAATTGGCGCCCTCGGAGCCTCGAGGAGGAAGATAGTGTGGAAGTCCAATAATTAATGGGCAAGATAAGTACACTTGCCAAGTCTGGATTATCAATAATCGAGGTAATGGCCACTTCCATAATGCGAGGTGTTCAGCCACTCCAATTCAGGGGGCTTCCCATGTGGCACTACAATGGGGAAGATGACGCATCGTGCTGTGGACAAAAGGGCCCGGATTCCCTTACCGCCCTGCCCGCAATACTGGCCGATATGTATAAAGGGGAGAAAGAGGAGTTCACCCGTCTTACGCTCTGGGAAGGATTTTCTATGTACAATCCTCCTAGCTGGGTGAGTTTTAATCCCATCACCGTAGTCAATCCTCTCCCTGAGTCATGTTTAATTGCCATTAACCCTTCCATTTGTAATAGGAATGGCGGAAGCTTATAGCGGGGATCTATAGCCCCGCTCCATAGCCGGAGAACCGTAACCGGGACCTTGACCCCGGATACGAAGAGGGTCCGGACATATTTGTAGAGCTTGAGGAGGGAGTATTCTACCAGGCGAGCTATGATGGCACAGTAGTGCCAATCATGGCTGACTATCCCAGCCTCCTTCCTGCCTCACATGTAAGTAATCAGGAGATATCTCCTCCGAAAGAGCTTCCTCACTGTACCTCACCCACCACACAGTCTCGTGCTTCAAAGGGGAGGCGCTCGGCGCGCCATGCTACACCAGAGGCGCTTTGTAAGAACGCGGCGCCTGCGCCAAACAAGTCATCACAGAGGAAGGCAGACGATAACACGGCCGAACCTTCATCGAAGAGGTATGGCTTTCTTTTTTAAATATGCCTCCTGGTCATCACATTGAACCGTGGCATTATCCACTGCATTTTATCAGAAAGAGCGTTCACCGGACTATGTGCGGGGATCTTGCCGGTCGCGCCTCCACTAGTCAGATTCTAGACCCTGCCCTAAGGATGGGGGCTAACACAGGAGTGACGCCGGATTGTCCTTCCACGGAGGATTCGGATGATATGTCCGTCACAAACTCTGAAGTAGATAGTGCCATGAATCATCGATGCCGGAGGGCCGCTCTCCGCGACCCCGACTTTTCAAAAGAGGCATTCAATGCCTTTAGCTCGGTCGATGCATACATCCGAGCTGCTCGACATGGGCTTGCCAGAGCCACCGACCAACATTTAAAAGATATGCGGGTAAGTATAGATTTGGTAATCATATACCAGTAGCCCCCAAGACTTGAAGCAGTTGATACAACTGATTTAAGGATCATTTTATAATCAGGCACTCACGGAGAAGAATAGCCTGCTGTCTCAAAAGCTAGAAAAGTGTCAGAGCCAGCTAGCTATGGCTACCGCCAAATTGGAGAAATCCAAGGAGGAACCGCCTGGTAATGTTTCCCCCATCAGAAAAAGTATAATCATATACCAGTAATATTAATACTATTGTGTTTCCGCTGACAAGATCAGTGGATCAACTGAGAGAGAAACTGAAAATTGCCCAGGCTGGTGAACAGGAGGCCAAAAGGCAACATGCAGCTGGCGAACATGTGCTGACACGGGTCAGGGACGACAAGAACAAGCTGCAGGATTCCAACATCCTGATGGGCGAAGAGCTAAAAGATGTACGGGCCTAGCTAGCTGACGTCGTCAAGGAGAATAGGAGGCTACGAGGCGGCATATTTCGTATGCTTTTGACCTTACCTTTATGTAATTCAGCGAAGAAATGATCTGACAGATTTATGTCTGTAGGTATGCTGACTGGCCGCCCTGAAGAGGAAATGTCCGGCTCTCAAGGCGACCTTCTGCAAGAGCTATCCCAACTGCACGAGCGAGCTTGGCAAGCAATATGGAGCATTGCCAAAGCTTTATGCCATCCGTCTCTCCTCTAGGAAGTATGGAGGAGCTTGTGAAGCTATTCCAAGGAGCTTGGCGGCGCTTCCGATTATGGAAGATATCGGCCTGCCGAGAAGATGCGTGAGAGGTCTCGGCCATGGTAAAAACACGGTACACCAAGCTTGATCCGAATCATATGGCCCGGGTCAGACCTCGGGGGTCAGATGGAAAAGAAGTTCTAGTTAGTTTGGTATATGACCAAGTAAAGATAGCCGCCAAGTATTCCCAACAGGATTGTAAGCTAGATAACCTGTTAGATGGCATAGAGGAAGAAGTTTTCGAGTCCAAGTGACCATGTACTTCAATTGACAAATTTGTCCCTAGCCAGATTGTAAAACGATTGTCATGGCAGACCTTTTCGATTCGACCTCTGGACCCGAAGGCTCAGAGTGTTTCCGAATACCGTAACGGTAATATAGACCGGGGTATGCGTGAAAACCAAGCGTAGGGTTCATAGTTGCTTGAACAGACAAGTTGTATCCGGCTAGCTATGTTATATTACATGTTGATTGTAGGAAACATCTTCCAGGGAGAATAGTTCCATTAAGGGTTCCTTTCCCTAGGCGGATATGCGTTAGTATGTGTGTCCGAACTGTGATTGAAAACTCGCAGTATACGTAACATCTGGGGGTTCATGGTGTGATGAAGGTAAAACATCTTTAGTTCGCCGACCAAATATTCCCTTAAGAATGCTAGCTTTCGGCTTCACCCAGTCTGACGTACAGATCCGGATGGCCCGGCTGTAACAATCATAGAGGTGCTCCCTTTATGCCCTAGCCGAACAAACGAGAACGTAGGGCATAAGAACTAGAGCCAGGCAACCCAGCTTGGCAAAAACTTAAGTCATAACGATGCATATAATGGCGAAGAAAAGGTACATATGCGGAAGAGGACACATATGTGTTGAGCTTGATGCTCGAAAAATAATAATAAGCTTCTGTAAAAGAAGCCCCCAGGTATTACGAGTGTATACATTTAAGGATGTGCACATCATAGGTGTGCGGTCTGGCCGCACAAGAGCTAAAGAGCTAGACAAAAAGGTTCAAGAGAGGAAAAAATGGAGACAAGGGGAGAAGAAAATGAACAAAGAGTCCAACTCTAGGCGTAGAATCTTTGGAGTCTGGCCGCATTCCACGGGTTTGGCTCTAGGCGATTGTCCGATGCATCACGCAGGCAGTACGCTCCTCTAGTGAGAACTTCATCAATGATGAAGGGACCCTCCCACTTGGTCTTGAGTTTGTCATTTTTTTCTTTTCTGGCAAACGTAGAATGAGTTCACCAACATTATAAGTCTTGGCCCGCACCTCTCTGCTTTGATATCTGCGAGCCTGTTGTTGATAGAATACAGAACGGGCCTTTGCAATGTCGCGCACCTCCTCCAAGGCATCTAGAGTGTCCTGCCAATCCAACTTGGCTTCTCTCTCTTCATACATGCGCACTCGAGGTGAGTCATGAATGATGTCGCAGGGCAAAACGGCCTCTGCGCCATACACCATGAAGAATGGTGTGTATCCGGTAGTGTGATTGGGCATGGTCTGCAGCCCCCAGAGTATGAAGTCGAGCTCCTCAACCCAATGCTTGTCTGATTCTTTCAATGACCGCACTAGTCTAGTCTTAATGCCTCTCATAATAAGACCATTAGCTCGTTTGACTTGACCGCTTGTTTGTGGATGATAGACCGAGGCGTAATCGAGCTTAATGTCCAATTTAGCACAACAAGATTTCACTTCATCGGCTATGAAATTGGACCCGTTATCAGTGATGATGCTGTGTGGGACACCATAACGGTGCACGACACTAGATATAAAGTCTATCACCGGTCCAGCTTCGGTCGTTTTCATTGGTTTGGCCTCTATCCATTTGGTAAATTTATCTACCATGACTAGCAGATATGTTTTCTTATGGCTTCCTCCTTTAAGGGGTCCTACCATATCAAGCCCCCAGACTGCAAAAGGCCAAGTGATGGGGATTGTTTGTAAAGCAGTAGGCAGCATATGGCTTTAATTGGCGAAGAGCTGGCATCCAAGACAACATTGGACCAAGTCCTGTGCATCTGCTCGGGCCGTCGGCCAAAAGGAACATGTATGGAATGCCTTACTAACAAGGGCCCGAGCCACGGCATGGTGACAGCCGAGACCAGCATAGATTTCAGCCAGGAGCTGTCGTCCCTCTTCTTCGGAGATACATCTTTGAAGGACTCCGGTAGCACTTTTCTTGTAGAGCTCTCTGTCATGGACCTTGTAGGCTTTCGAGCGCCGAAAAATGTAGCGAGCCTCATTCTGGTCCTCAGGGAGCTCTCGCCTATTAAGGTAGGCCAAGAAGGGTTCGGTCCATGGGGCAATTACTGCCATTATTAGATGGGCTGATGGTGTTATCTTGGTGGCTGAGCCCCCGATGATATCGGTATTGTGTTTGGAATCTGGGCGTATGATCAGATCCGGACTGGCGTTGCTGCTCTCGTCCTGCCACACCACAGATGGCTTGAAGAGTCTTTCCATAAAGATGTTAGGCGGGACGGGGTCATGCTTGGCGCCCATGCGAGCAAGGACATCCGCCGCTTGATTACTTTCTCGAGCCACATGATGAAACTCGAGTCCCTCGAACCGAGCTGATATTTTGAGTATGGAATTATGATAGGCCGCCATCTTTGGATCTTTAGCATTGAAGTCTCCGTTTATTTGGGATATCACGAGATTTGAATCCCTTCGCACCTCCAAGCGTTGTATGCCCATGGAGGCAGCCATCCGAAGACCGTGCAATAGGGCCTCATATTCGACTCTGTTGTTGGAGTCTGTGTATAATATCTGGAGTACGTACTGGACTGTGTCTCCAGTGGGGGACGTCAAGATGATGCCCGCTCCTAAGTCGGCCATCATTTTAGAGCCATCGAAGTGCATGACCCAGTTGGAATATGTACCTTACTCTTTGGAGAGTTCGGCCTCTGTCCATTCAGCGATGAGGTCAGCCAATACTTGGGATTTAATGGCTCGGCGTGGTTTGTATGTTATTTCGAATAGTAGGATCTTGATAGCCCACTTGGCAATCCGACCTGTAGCGTCGCGGTTATTTATTATATCATTGAGTGGTACTTCGGAAGCCACCGTGATAGAACACTCTTGGAAGTAGTGTCGTAACTTCCGGGATGCCATGGAGACCGCGTACGCTATCTTTTGGTAATGAGGGTATCGGGATTTGCATGGTGTGAGGATGGTGGATACGTAGTATACCGGTTTCTGAAGTGGGAACTTGTGTCCGTCCTCCTTTCACTCAACGACGAGCACTTCACTCACCACCTGGTGTGTTGCAGAGATGTATCGGTTTGCCAATGTTTGGTGCAGCCTGGATTGGGTTGCTCGCTAAAAGAGCCTTTATTTCCTCCAGTCCGGTTGTTGCCTCTTCCGTCCACTCGAAGTGGTCGGTACGTCAGATAAGGTGATAAAGTGGCAATGCTTTTTCTCCTAGTTTGGAGATAAAGCGGCCTAAAGCTGCCACGCACCCGGCTAGTTTTTGGACCTGTTTAAGGTCAGTTGGTGTAGACAATTGTGACGATGCTCGGATTTTGGCTGGATTTGCCTCAATTCCTCTATTGGAAACGATGAAGCCCAACAACATTCCGGCGGGAACACCGAAAACACATTTTTCCAGATTGAGCTTGATGTCATATGTCCGGAGGTTGTCGAATGTGAGATTGATACGTCTCCAACGTATCTATAATTTATGAAGTATTCATGCCATGTTTACAATATTTTTATATGATTTTGGTATGATTTGATTAGAACTAACCCGGACTGACGTTGTTTTCAGCAGAACTGACGTGGTGTTGTTTTTGTGCAAAAATAAAAGTTCTCGGAATGCGATGAAAATCAAAAGAGATTTTTTCTGGAAAGTCTGAAAAATACTGGACCAAAAATCCACCGGAGGGGAGTCACGGGGGGCCCACGAGGGTGGGGGCACGCCCCCCTGCCTCGTGGACTCCCCGAGGGCCCCCATGATGTGAAATCAACGCCAACTTCTCCTATAAATACAGAAACCTCCGAAAATTAACCTATATCGGGAGTTCCGCTGCTAGAAGCCTCCGTAGCCACCGAAAACTAATGTAGGCCCTCTCCGGCAGCCTGCCGGAGGAGGCCATCATCACCGGAGGCCATGGAGGAGGATCTCGGAGGGGCCATCATCACCATGAAGGACAAAGACCAGAGGGAGAACCTCTCCCCATCCAGGAGGGAGGCCATGGAGGAGGAAGCACAAGGGGGAGGACCTCTCCTCCTCTCTCTCGGTGGCACCGGAGTGCCATCAGGAGGGGATTCATCGTCGCGGTGATCGTCTTCATCAACATCAGCATCCTCATCTCTGTAATCCCTACTTGAACATGGTGCTTTATGCCACATATTATGATCCAATGATGTGTTGCCATCCTATGATGTTTTGAGTAGATATCTTTTGTCTTTGGTTTGATTGATGATCTAGATTGGTACGAGTTGCATGTTTTATTTTGGTTTTGTCCTATTGTGCCCTCCGTGTCATGCAAGCATGAGGGATTCCCGCTGTAGGGTGTTGCAATACATTCATGATTCGCTTATAGTGGGTTGCGTGAGTGACAGAAGCATAAACCAGAGTAAGGGAATTATTGCGTATGGGATAAAGGGGACTTGATGCTTTAATGCTATGTTTGGGTTTTACATTAATGATCTTTAGTAGTTGCGGATGCTTGCTAGAGTTCCAATCATAAGTGCATATGATCCAAGAAGAGAAAGTATGTTAGCTTATGCCTCTCCCTCATATGAAATTGCAATGACGACTATCGGTCTTGTTAACAATTTCCTAGGAGAATTCCACACATAGATCCACCATTATTCCACACTCGCTATTTATAATATTTAGTAATATATTCTAACTTTATGATAGCAGCACCTACTTTTATATTTCAGCTCTCCGATATCATGCAAAGTTATCATCTTCATACCCACAATGTAGTTTTATTTCTCGTTGCTAGTTGGAAGCAAACGTTCGGTGTACGTAGAGTCGTATCAGTGGAAGATAGGGCTTGAGAGAATATTGATCTTACCTTTAGCTCCTTGTGGGTTCGACACTCCATACTTATCACTTCCACCTTTGGAAATTTCTACGATGATTCCCTGCACTTGGGGATTATCAAGCTCTTTTTTGGCGACGTTGCCGGGGAGCAATAGCATGGGGTTGATATTCTTGTGTATGCTTGTTTGCTTTCTTCACTAAGTAGATTTTGTTTTCATTTTTGTTTCTGTTTAGTTGTGGGTGAAACATAAATATTTTTTTAAGAATGAAAATACCAAAAAAATTACTTGCCTCTCATGCCTAATAAGTTTTTCAAAAAGAGAAGTGATTGAAAAGTTATGCATTGAAGAAGTGAGGGTCGACCTTGAGCACTCGTGTTCATGCTCACGGAAACAATGTAGAATTTTTCATGGAAGTTTCTCTGTAAATAATTATCCCCTTATATATATCCATTGTATTATAAAAATAATGTGCCAAGCTTTGGTTTTAGGATGATTAGATTGCTTGTTTACTTTGTGCAGAACAAAAAACAGAAACTTTGGCTGTAGCGCGTGATTTTACATTTTTTACTGGAAAGTCAAATGGGTCTGAGACTTTTTGCACATTACTTCTGTACAAATTGTTCAAACTTTCAAATTTATTTCATAATTTTTGGAGTTACAGAAGTTTACTAAACCTCCAGATTACTACAGACTGTCCTGTTTTAGACAGATTCTGTTTTTTGTGTGCTATTTGCTTATTTTGATGCATCTATGGCTAGTATCGGAGGGTATGAACCATATATAAGTTGGAACACAATAGATATAGTTCTAATATGAAATTGGAATGAGTTTGAAACAGTACCTAAAGGTAGTGATTTGCTTTATTATACTAACGGATCTCACGAAATTTTTGTTAAAGTTTTGTGTGGATGAAGTGTTCGAAGATCGAGGAGCTATCAATATGAGAAGAATAAAGAGAGGCAAGATTTAAAGCTTGGGGATGCCCAAGGCACCCCAAGTAAATATTTCAGGGGATACTCAAGCATCTAAGCTAGGGGATGCCCCGGTTGGCATCCCATCTTTCTTCTCCAACAAATATCGGTATACCTCGATTTTTGTTTTGTTCACATGATTTGTGTACTTTGTGTTTTTCTTTTCTTTAAGAACCATGCTAGTATGAGAATGTCCCTTCATCAATTTATAGAATACTTCGTGTGCTTCACTTATATCTTATAAGTATGATCTTATAGAATTGCTCTTTGAGCTTCACATAAATCTTTTGAGTATGGTTTTATAGAATTACTCTTTGAGCTTCACTTAAATCTTTTGAGTATGGTTTAATAGAATGATTCGTGTGCTTCACTTATACATTTTGAGCTTGGATATTGGTTAGTTTATATTAATTGTAGAATGCTCCATGAACTTCACTTATATCTTTTGGAGTATGAATAATACTATCATCTAAAGCGGGTTTGGAAGAGTGTCAACTTTAGGAACTAGTGATCCCGCTATTCTAAATGAGAAGAATTTTGCTTATGTGGAGAGTAGAAAAATTTCTATGCTTTTAGATAATGAAAAGAATACTTTATGTGATGGTTATGTTGTTTAATTCATTCATGATGCTACTGAAAATTATTATGAGAGAGGAATATATGCTTGTAGGAGTTGCAATAATATCAAGTTTCCTCTCTATGTGCTTAATGTTTTGAAGTTATACTTGTTTTGCCTTCCTATGCTAGTTGATTCTTGTTCCTATAAATTATGTGCTCACAAAATCCCTAGGAATAGGAAGTGGGTTAGATTTAAATATGCTAGTCATATTCTTCATGATGCTCTCTTTATGTTTCAATTCTTATCTTTTATGTGAGCATCATTGAAATCATCATGCCTAGCTAAAAGGCATTAAAGAAAAGCGCTCGTTGGGAGACAACCCAATATTTAAACTTAATGTTTTTGTGTGTTATCATGATTAAGCTACTGTATTAATCATGTATTATAGCTTTTGTTTCAATAAAGTGCCAAGTAAGACCTTTGGGAAGACTTGGGTGAAAGTTAATGTGCTCTTGCTGTAAAATACAGAAACTTTGCGCTCACGAGATTAGCTGCCATTTTTTTTACAGAAGAGTGCTTTGGTGTTGATTCTTTTTGAATAAGATTAATAGACAAATTCCTCACATTCACCAATTTATTTCATAATTTTTTTGAGTAGCAGAAGTATGGTTAGTGTTCAGATCATTACAGATTGTTCTATTTCTGACAGATTCTATTTTCATTGCATAGTTTGCTTGTTTTCTAGTTTCTGTGACTTATATTTCTCGATATAAATTGTAGAAATGATATGGTACAGTAGGCATTGTGTGATAACAATTATGAGCCTTGTCTTTGACAGTAACAAAGTGAATGGTTTACTCTTTATCATACTAACCTATATCATGAAGTTTCGTTAAGTTTTGCGTGATTGAAGTTTTCAAGCTTTGGGTGAGATATCGATATAAGGAGAATGAGGAGTGGAAATACCCTAAGCTTGGGGATTCCCAAGGCACCCCAAGGTAATATTCAAGGAAGACTCAAGCACCTAAGCTTGGGGATGCCCCGGAAGGCATCCCCTCTTTCGTCTTCAAAACTATCGGTATACCTTACTCAGAGCTATATTTTTATTCATCACATGATATGTGTTTTGCTTGGAGCATATTTTCAATTTTAGTTGATGTTTGAATAAAATCATTGGATCTGAATTATTAAATGAAAAAGAATCCTCCCATGTCTAGTTAATTATTTGACTACTCGGTGTCCTTCACTATTATCTTTTGGAGTAGTTTGTCATTTACTCACGTGCTTAACATATATCTATGAGTAAATGGTTGAATAATTGAATATCATAAATCTTAATTTATATATGTTTTGTATGCTTATACCATGGGGAGTAATGACTTCACATAGAATAAGTATAGGTAGTAAAATTATTGAAAGTTAGCAAACGTAGAATTGGTCACTTGAACAATTCATGAAAGAATATTGAAGGAAGAGAGATTTCACATATAAATATACTATCTTGGACATCTTTTGTAATTGTGAGCACTCATTAAAATATGACATGCTAAAAGGTTGATGTCAGACAAGGAAGACAACATAATGGGTTATGTTTTCTTATATCCAAAATAAAGTATATTGTCTTGGATCATTCAACATGTTGAACTTGCTTTTCCCCCTCATGCTAGCCAAATTCTTTGCACCAAGTAGAGATACTACTTGTGCTTCCAAACATTCCTTAAAGCAGTTTTGCCATGTGAGTCCAACATACCTACCTATGGATTGAGTAAGATCCTTCAAGTAAGTTGTCATCGGTGCATGCAATAAAAATTGCCCTCTAAATATGTATGATCTATTAATGTGGATAAAATAAGCTTTATATGATCTTGTGATGTGGAAGAAATAAAAGCGATGGACTGCATAATAAATGTCCATATCACAAGTGGCAATATAAAGTGACGTTCTTTTGCATTAAGATTTTGTGCATCCAACCATAAAAGCGCATGACAACCTTTGCTTCCCTCTGCGAAGGGCCTATCTTTTACTTTTATCTTCTACCTTTCCTTTTTACATTTTATCCTTTAGCAAGCACATTGTGTTGGAAAGATCCTGATTAAAACTTGCAGATGTAAGTTACCATGAACTATTATTGTTGACATTACCCTTGAGGTAAAAGTTGGGAGGTGAATCTATAAGCCCCTATCTTTCTCTGTGTCCAATTAAAACTTTCAACCCATAAATATCACGTGAGTGTTAGCAATTGTGAAAGATTAAAAGATAGTTGAGTATGTGGAGTTTGCTAAATCAAAGCTCTGACATAGACCCTTCCTGAAAATAAGATGAATTGCAATTGTTTGATGACTGAGAATATTTCTTTTATCATTTACCTACTCGAGGACGAGCAGGAATTAAGCTTGGGGATGCTGATACGTCTCCAACGTATCTATAATTTATGAAGTATTCATGCCATTTTTACAATATTTTTATATGATTTTGGTATGATTTGATTAGAACTAACCCGGACTGACGTTGTTTTCAGCAGAACTACCGTGGTGTTGTTTTTGTGCAGAAATAAAAGTTCTCGGAATGCGATGAAAATCAATGAAGATTTTTTCTGTAAAATATGAAAAATCCTAGAACGAAAATCCATCGGAGGGGAGTCACGGGGGGCCCACGAGGGTGGGGGCGCGCCCACCCCCCTAGGGCGCGCCCCCCTGCCTTGTGGACTCCACGAGGCCCCCCTCACGTGAAATCAATGCCAACTTCTCCTATAAATACAGAAACCTCCAAAAATTAACCTAGACCGGGAGTTCCGCCGCTAGAAGCCTCCGTAGCCACCTAAAACCAATCTAGGCCCTCTCCGGCACCCTGCCGGAGGGGGCCATCATCACCGGAGGCCATGGAGGAGGATCTCGGAGGGGCCATCATCACCATGAAGGCCAAGGACCAGAGGGAGAACCTTTCCCCATCCAGGGGGGTGGCCATGGAAGAAGAAGAACAAGGGGGAGAACCTCTCCTCCTCTCTCTCGGTGGCACCGGAGTGCCATCAGGAGGGGAATCATCACCGCGGTGATCGTCTTCATCAACATCACCATCATCATCACCATCCTCATCTCTTTTACATGGTCCACTCTCCCGCACCCCGCTGTAATCCCTACTTGAACATGGTGCTTTATGCCACATATTATGATCCAATGATGTGTTGCCATCCTATGATGTTTTGAGTAGATATCTTTTGTCTTTGGTTTGATTGATGATCTAGATTGGTACGAGTTGCATGTTTTATTTTGGTTTTGTCCTATTGTGCCCTCCGTGTCGTGCAAGCGTGAGGGATTCCCGCTGTAGGGTGTTGCAATACGTTCATGATTCGCTTATAGTGGGTTGCGTGAGTGACAGAAGCATAAACCAGAGTAAGGGGATTGTTGCGTATGGGATAAAGGGGACTTGATGCTTTAATGCTATGGTTGGTTTTTACCTTAATGATCTTTAGTAGTTGTAGATGCTTGCTAGAGTTCCAATCATAAGTGCATATGATCCAAGAAGAGAAAGTATGTTAGCTTATGCCTCTCCCTCATATGAAATTGCAATGACGACTATCGGTCTTCTTAACAATTGCCTAGGACAATTCCGCACATCGATCCACCATTATTCCATACTCGTTATTTATAATATTTAGTAATATGTTCTAACTTTATGATAGCAGCACCTACTTTCATATTTTAGCTCTCCGATATCATGCAAAGTTATCCTCTTCATACCCACAATGTAGTTTTATCTCTCATTGCTAGTTGGAAGCAAACGTTCGGTGTACGTAGAGTCGTATCAGTGGCAGATAGGGCTTGAGAGAATATTTATCTTACCTTTAGCTCCTTGTGGGTTTGACACTCCATACTTATCACTTCCACCTTTGGAAATCGCTACGATGATTCCCTGCACTTGGGGATTATCGGAGACGCATGTCGTCTATTAACGACTCGACATGCTTAGTCTTGATGACGACATCATCCACATATGCTTCCACTGTCTTGTTGTTTGTTTATCTAGGCATGTTTGAATCATGCGTTGCTAGGTGGCGCCGGTGTTTTTAAGCCCAAAGGGCATAGTGTTGAAGCAGAAAGGCCCGTATGGGGTGATGAATGTCGTTGCGGCTTGATTGGATTCTTCATTTTAATTTGATGGTATCCAGAGTATGCGTCGAGGAAACACAGTGAGTCATGTCCTGCAGTAGGATCAATAATTTGATCGATGTGGGGGAGGGGGAAGGGATCCTTAGGGAAAGCCTTATTGAGGTCTTTGAAATCAACGCACAGGCGCCAGGATTTGTACTTCTTTGGTACCATCACCAGGTTTGCTAGCCAGTCCAGGTGTTTTATTTCTCTGATGAATCCGGCCTCGATTAACTTGGCTAGCTCCTCCCCCATAGATTGTCGTTTAGGTTCGGAAAAGCGCTGCAGTGTTTGCTTGACTGGCTTATATCCCTTCAATATATTGACGCTATGTTCGGCCAGCCTGCGTGGGATTCCTAGCATATCAGAAGGGTGCCAGGCGAATATGTCCCAATTCTCGCGCAGGAACGTTCATAGTGCGGCATCAACCGTTGGGTCCAGCTATGCCCCGATGGAAGCTGTCTTCTTGGGGTCTGTTGGGTGGACTTGAAATTTGGTTATTTCGTCTGCTGGTTTGAAGGAGGTGGATTTGGGATGTTTATCGAGGATTATGTCATCCCTATCCACCGTAGAGCGTAGTGCGGTTAACTCTTCGGCCGCGAGGACCTCAGATAGTGCCTCGAGGGCTAGGGATGTTGTTTTGTTTTTGGCACGGAGGACTGTGTCCGGATCACTAGCAAGAGTGATAATACTATTGGGCCCGGGCATCTTGAGCTTCATATACCCATAATGAGGTATAGCTTGAAAGCATGTGAATGCATCTCGCCCCAACAGGGCATGATATCCGCAGTTGAAAGGGGCCACTTGGAAGGTTATCTCTTCGGACCGATAGTTCTCCGGCGTGTCGAATACCACATCGAGTGTAATTTTCCCCGCGCATCGTGCCTCCCGACTGGGAATGATCCCTTGGAAGGTCGTACTACTATGCTCGATGCGGCTCCTTTCTATTTCCATTTTATTCAGTGTGTCCTCGTAGATGAGGTTTAGTCCGCTGCCACCATCCATGAGCACTTTAGTGAGCCAAAAGCCATCCACAATTGGGTTCAGGACCAAGGCGGCTGGTGCCCGGACTGATCGGATTTTTGGTTCATCACTGGCGTTGAAAGTTATGGCCGTGCGTTCTAGGGATTTATTGTTGCGACTTGGGAGACTTCGGCGAGGTCGCGGAGTGCCCTCTTGCGCCGATTGTTTGAAGTGAAAGTCTTGAAGACTGTCAACACTCAATGGTCGTCATATCCTGGGGGGAGTTGCTCTGTGGTGTTTTTGGTGAGGATATCCTCGCCGCTCTTGGCCACTTGCCGGAGTATCCAACATGCTCTAAGGCTGTGGGTTGGTTCGGTATTCGGTGTCATGTGTATTTTGCATAGCCAATCGAGCCATCCCTCCAGAACGGTTTCGCGTCCTGTAATGGGTTTAGTTTTACTTACTATGGGTTTGGGTGCCCCGCGAGGATGCATCCGTTTTGCTCACCCGAGGGGTTGGGTGGAGACCAGTGGCTCTCTGCGAGCTGTCTGAGTTTTCCAGGCGCTTTCCATTGTGCAGTACTTCTATACTATAGTTTCCAAGTCCGTGAAGTGTAATACGTGACAGCGGTTGATGGTGTTGAGGATTCCTTTGTCCGTGCAATTATTGCGGAATACTGAAATCGCATCCTCGTCGCGGCAATCTTTAATCTTGTCTTTGACAAGTAGGAACCTATCCCAAAAGTGATGGACTGTTCCCAGAGATTGTTGTCGTATGCATGTGAGGTCGCATATATCCGGATGACCAAAATTTCTTGTTGAATATTACATGTGGTGGGTGGGTGGCTTTAAATCCGAACCCTGACCCAATTTGGAGTCCAGAGTTTGAGAAGCTTCCGAGCTTGTTAGTTCGTGTTCCGGGATGTCCAATGATTTTCCGGGCCCCACGCCCGATTCCAGATCCAGAGGGCTTGGAGTGTCGTTCCGCAGACAGGTATCCGGCACTTCGAGCTCAGAAATCCGAACATAGTTCATCTTTAGCATAGGGGAAGAATTATTATTTTGCTCTTCTACGACCGCTATCTGATGGGTGATCGGCGGAGATGTGATTTCTCTCTGATCAGGTTTAAGCCCAATCCGATCATAGTCAGTAGCGACCCCCATGGCGGTGATGCGATCTAGGAGTTTGTTTAAAGACGACCACTCCACCGGATCTATCCATCTGGAGTATTCGAAGTCAACACGGAGGCGATTTTCGATGACCCGAGAAGTCATCGTCGGCTTAACGGTCAAACGGGCGTTCATGGTAAAGATGCCCAGCCGAAGGGTTTGGCCTGAGGCCAGAGCTCCTCCGGAGGTGATATTGTCTTTCATAACAAGGCGAGCCATCAACCATAAATTTGAGGTCATAGTGGAACTCTCAATGAAAGCACCAATGTCAGTGTCAAAACCAGTGGATCTCGGGTAGGGGGTCCCGAACTGTGCGTCTAAGGTCGATGGTAACAGGAGGCAGGGGACACGATGTTTTACCCAGGTTCGGGCCCTCTTGATGGAGGTAATACCATACGTCCTGCTTGATTGATCTTGATGAATATGAGGATTACAAGAGCTGATCTACCACAAGATCGTAATGGCTAAACCCTAGATGTCTAGCATGTATGATTGTGATTATCTCTACAGACTAAACCCTCTGGTTTATATAGACACCAGAGGGGCCTACGGTTACACAAAGTCGGTTACAGAGAAAGGAAATAATACATACGGACGCCTAGCTTGCCTCCCATGCAAAGGAGAGTCCCATCCGAACATGGGAGGAAATCTTATATCTTGTATCTTCATGGCCCAATAGTCCGGACCATGTCACACAGGCCGGACGCCCGAGGACCCCTTAATCCAGGACTCCCTCAGCCACCGAGGGGGCCGCTCGAGTTGTGGCTGTAGCACGCTGGGTGTTGCAGCCTGGCCATAGGGGCGGAGGTCGAGGCCGTCCCTCCGGGCGGCATCTTCATGACCCGAGGATGGGGTGAGGTTGCCCGCGCCTGCCTCGCGGATGGGGCCCTCGCCATCCACTTTGAGTATGCTGGCGCCACGTTGTTCTTCAAGGTCTTCGACGAGGAAGGCCGACGGCTGGAGTGCTGCCCCGGGGGAAGCAGCCAGCGTGGCGCGGCCACAGGCGTTGATCAAGCCCCCGTCCTCGCCGATGGCTCCTCCAGCAGCAACGACGACTCCTGGGAATCCAGCGACTCTCCCGAGCCAAGCAAGTCCCCGGAGTCCAGCGATAACAGCTACGTGCCACCGAGCTCTCGCCGTGCATGGAGCGCGGCAGTGGCATCCGCTCGGTGTTGACAATGATCTGGATGGCGTTGGCGTCGGCCTCACATGGCCCACTATTGATGATGGCGCCAACGGTGATGCCAGTAGCCAGGGCTCCTTAAAGTTTTTCTTCTTTTGTTTCCTATAAGGAATCGAGACAAACACCGCGGGGGTATGTAAAAAATCTTGTAATGCTTTTGCTTTGAAGTTTATTATTCCTAGTATGAGCTTGCAATTGTGTGTGTCGCTCTGGCATTGCTCCTCCTTTTTGTTCTCCCGGTTGCTTATCGCTCTACGCCGGCAGGTCCCAATCCCCAGGCAGGCTTCAGCCATCGCTAGTATGCTAGGTCGCGATGCCGTGAGCGTCCCGAGGTCCGGAAGAGCTCCCGAGGTGCGATGCTCAAGATGTCCCCTTTGGCGTGCAAGCAGCTCCCTAGAGGCCGAAATGGGAAGTAGCGTTGCCGGAGCGAGATTACGGGAGTGGAAAACATCGGGCGGAGAGACTCACGCCGACATGCACGGGTAACTTATCTTTTGGCAAGCCTGAGGCGATTCCTTCATGAAGCGCCTGGCAGTATTAGCGGCGATGCTTCCAGGTAGGGCTCCTACTGGCCTTCCCCTTTCTGCTCATCTGAGTGCTCTACGTCCTTGGGTCCCGACCCTCGAGTGCGGCTCAGCCGCCACTGGTATGCCAGGTCGCGATGCCATGGTCAAGCCCAGGGGTGAGAGATGGAGAGTTAGTAGGAGCTCCTGAATCGTGATCCTCAAGATCCCCCTCCTTTAATGTGCAAGCGAATTGCGTGAAAAATAGATGGCCAGCAGGGCCTCCTGCAGCCAAACTAGGGGCTCCTCTGGGTTAGTCCAAGGAGGGAGCATAACTCGTAAGCGCACTTGCTGTCCTGCCACTGATCTTTCCGCAAGAAGATGAAGGCACTGAGGATATGGTGAGGTGATGTGCGCGGGGCGGGCCGCGAGCCAGAGCTCGATTCCTTAGATTTGTTAGCGTTGTAGGGACGGACCCGAGCACAAGCGTCATGCCAGCATGTGTAGCCCCCGTTGCGGGATGAGCAAGAGGCCGGTCAGCAGCGCGGGAGGCCGCGAAGGGCGATGAGACATCAGGCAAGCAGGTGATAATCATAAAATAACTCATGGAAGTAAGTAAGCTAGTTCTAAATAGATGCAAAGAATGATACGTGCCACAGGGACAGACCCACGCGGCCTGGGGATGATGCAGCCCGAGGGGCGCTCCTAGCTGAACGAATAGAAGATGCAAAAAGGATACATGCCGCAGGGACATGCCCATGCGATCTAGGGATAGTGCGGCCCGAGGGGCGCCCCCAACTAAATAAACCGAAAAATGTCACATGGCACTATTGCTGAAGAGGTGTTGAAGTAGTTGAACACCCATGCTGAAGAAGTCGCTCCTCACAAGCCACCTAGGTCCTCAGCTTCGAGGGGCTCTGGAGGCACAGGGGGCTCATGAAGAACCATCGCCATCTCCGCCAGGACCCCCTAGTGCCTGGTCTCCTGATCCACCATGACACCCTGCAGGTGGCACTGGAATGCAACAGCTGCATTCAGCAAGCCAAAAGGCATGCGAACGTAGCTGTGAGGGGGCCCCTCGCACTGGCCAACACGGGACGGCCAGTAGAGCCGCTGAGAGGTGACCCTGTTGAGATCTGGGATATTGACGCAGACGCGTAGCTCACCGTGCTCGCCAAGACAGGGAGCCATGCCTCGGGGCGAGCGATGGTCGCCGCGCATGGCTCCTGCCTCCTGAAGCTCCTCGGTTGCCTTGGTGATGAACTCCTGCGCACCCGGCGTCCCGTGCCTTGTGCCCTCCTGGTGGAAACGCACGCTAAAGCATGTTTCCAAGTGGTGCCCGAGCGCCTCCCTCGTGACATTGGCTAAATCAGAGGCCCTCCAGAAGAGAGCCCCCGAGCCCAGCCTGAGGGGGCGCCGAGCGCGCCTTCCTATGCGAGGGAGGGAGACACGCCATCCGTGGGTGCAGGTCCTGAGGCAGTGCCATCGGACGCCCCGCTCCCCCGAGGTTCCTGGTGGGGCAGCTGCTTCTTCTTCTTCTTGGGGAATCGAGCCTCGGGACGATAGATGGTGCCTTCGTCGTCAGGATTCTCGACAGCTGCAGCCTGGAAGGCACGCTCGAGGGAGCACACTGCGTCCTTCTCCTCGCAAGTGATTGAGATGACGTCGCAGCTCCCTGGAATCTTGAGGATGTTGTAACCATGATGAGTCACTGCCATGAACTTGGCCAGGGCTGGGTACCCAAGGATGGCATGATACGTCTCCAAAGTATCTATTATTTTTGATTGATCCATGCTATTATATTATCTGTTTTGGATGTTAATGGGCTTTATTTTACACTTCTATATCATTTTTGGGACTAACCTATTAACCGGAGGCCCAGCCTAAATTGCTGGGTTTTTTGCCTATTTTAGTGTTTCGCAGAAAAGGAATATCAAATGAAGTCCCAACGGAATGAAACCTTCAGGAACGTGATTTTCTGAACAAACGTGATCCAGGAGACTTGGAGTGGGCGTCAAGAAACAATCGAGGAGGCCACGAGGCAGGGGGGTGCGCCTACCCCCCTGGGCGCGCCCTCCACCCTCGTGGGCCCCTCGTTGCTCCACCGACCTACTTCTTCCTCCTATATATATCCACGTACCTCCCAAACATTAAGGAGCACCACGAAAACCTAATTCCACCACCGCAACCTTCTGTACCCGAGAGATCCCATCTTGGGGCCTTTTCCGGAGCTCCGCCGGAGGGGGCATTGATCACGGAGGGCCTCTACATCAACAACATGGACTCTCCGGTGATGTGTGAGTAGTTTACTTAAGACCTTCGGGTCCATAGTTATTAGCTAGATGGCTTCTTCTCTCTCTTTGGATCTCAATACAAAGTTCTCCTCGATTCTCTTGGAGATCTATTCGATGTAATCTTCTTTTGCGGTGTGTTTGTCGAGATCCGATGAATTGTGGGTTTATGATCCAGTTTATCTATGAACAATATTTGAATCTCCTCTGTATTCTTTTATGTATGATTGGTTTATCTTTGCAAGTCTCTTTGAATTATCAGTTTGGTTTGGCCTACTAGATTGATCTTTCTTGCAATGGGAGAAGTGCTTAGCTTTGGGTTCAATCTTGCGGTGCTCGATCCCAGTGACAGAAAGGGAAACGACACGTATTGTATTGTTGCCATCGAGAATAAAAAGATGGGGTTTATATCATATTGCGTGAGTTCATCCCTCTACATTATGTCATCTTACTTAAAGCATTACTCTGTTCTTATGAACTTAATACTCTACATGCATGCCGGATAGCGGTTGATGTGTGGAGTAATAGTAGTAGATCCAGAATCATTTTGGTCTACTTGTCGCCGACGTGATGCCTATATACATGATCATACCTAGATATTCTCATAACTATGCTCAATTCTATCAATTGCTCGACAATAATTCGTTTACCCACTGTAATACTTATGCTCTTGAGAGAAGCCACTAGTGAAACCTATGGCCCCCGGGTCTATCTTCCATCATATTAATCTTCCAACACTTAGCTATTTCTATTGCCGTTTATTTTGCTTTGCATCTTTATTACTCTTTATCATAAAAATACCAAAAATATTATCTTATCCTATCTATCATATATCACTCTCATAAGTGACCGTGAAGGGATTGACAACCCCTTTATCGCGTTGGTTGCGAGGTTCTTATTTGTTTGTGTAGGTGCGTGGGACTCGAGCGTGATCTCCTACTGGATTGATAACTTCGTTCTCAAAAACTAAGGGAAATACTTACGCAACTTTACTGCAGTGCTCAAGAGGTAGCATGGCGTTGTATGGAAGACGGATGTGGGCGACATCAAAGTCGATGAGCTCTGTGCGGTAGTTGTCGAACTGGCCGAAGGTGACGAGGAGGCGGATCTGCCCTATCGGGGTGGTGGAGCCGTCGGTCACTCCTGAGAAGGGTTTGATGGGCTGCAACTAGTCATAGGGCACCTGGAGTTGGTCGACTGTTTCAATAGAAAGAACATTGAGCCCCGCACCGCCATCGATGAGCGTTTTGGTTACGAGGACGTTGCTGATGACAAGTGAGCAGAGCATCGGGAGGGCGTCGGGAGTTGCCGCGCACTTGAGCTGGTCGGATGAGCTAAGGTGTTGGTGCACTGGGACCACCTGAGCGAACGTGTAGCCTCAAGCTTGGGAAGGGCCGCATTCACCTCACGAGCAAACTGCTTGAAGATGCGATGAGAGGCTGGGGCCTGGGCACCGCCCAAGATGCAGGCTATGGCACAAGGTTCCTGAAAGCCCCCAGCCCCCTCGTCCTGGTGGTGGTCTTCATTCCGTCTTGGCGCTGGTGGCAGCGAAGGGAGGCCAGCATTACCCTGACGACGATCCTCATGAGGCTGGTCTCTCCAGGCGCCCTCGCGAGGTTGGGCCTGCCAGCGTTCCTCACGAGGCTGGTCGCGCCATTCCTGGCGGGGGCTGCGGTCGTCCTAGCATCCTCCACTTCGGCCTCCTCCGCGGTCGTAGCCCCGGTCGCTGCCCTCGGGGCGACGGCCAAGGCGCCTGTCGCGGATGGCCCTGAGCTCCTGACAGTCATTGGTGTTGTGGATGTGCACGTTGTGGAAGATGCAGAATGGGCGGCTGCTCTTGGATGGCTCCAAGTGGTCATAGCCACGCTTCATCTCCGGTTCAGCCGCGAGTACGACCGTCCGCTTCCGCTTCACGTCCTTGGCCTTGGCTTTCTTGTCCTCTAGATTGGTCTCTGAGAGCTTGAGGAGGGAGAGGCGTCCTTCCTCAGCTCTCGCGCACTTGGTTTCCATGTTCAACATCTCCAGAGTCGTACATAGGTCCTCATGTATGGCGAGCTCTTCCTTCATCTTGATGTCACGGACGCCATCAGTGAATGCGGAGATGATGGCCTGGTCCGACACCTTGGGGATCTTGAGATGAACGTTGTTGAAGCACTGGATGTACTTCTGCAGGGTCTCCCCTGGCTGCTGCTTGATGCGCCGCAGGTCACCCACGGTAGGCGGGTGGTCGCGAGTGCCCTGGAAGTTGGCGATGAAACGCTCGCGCATCTCGCCCCAGGAGGAGATCAACCCCACGAGCATGTTCAGGAGCCAGGAATGCGCCCCGTCCTTGAGGGCCATGGGGAACCAGTTTGCCATAACCTTTTCGTCGCTGTTGGCCGCCTCGATGCTCAGCTCGTAGAGCTGCAAGAACTCGGTAGAGTCTGGGGTGCCGTCGTAGCGTGGAGGCAGGTCGGGCTTGAACTTCCCTGGCCAGACAACGCTGCGTAGCTCTAGAGTGAAGGCGCAGCAGCCCGCTGTCATCACGGGCGCTCGTCGTGGGGGTGGAGCTTGATCTTGGGGCTCATGTGCCACCACTGCAGGTGGCGCACAGTCCTAACATGGCAGTGCTAGGACTGCACGCGCCCCTGCTTGTGGCCGCTGGACCACCTGGCAGGTTTCTTCTTCCCGCACGGGCACCCTGCACGGTGGGTCATGCCTTGGCTCGATGATGGCATCTTGACGGGGAGGTGGACTAGGCTGATGACCCACAAGTATAGGGGATCTTTCATAGTCCTTTCGATAAGTAAGACTGTCGAACCCAACGAGGAGCAGAAGGAAATGACAAGCAGTTTTCAGTAAGGTATTCTCTGCAACCACTGAAATTATCGGTAATAGAATGTTTTGTGATAAGGTAATTCGTACCAGGTAACAAGTAACAAAAGTAAACAAGGTGCAGCAAGGCGTCCCAAACCTTTTTGTAGCAAAGGACAAGCCTGGACAAACTCTTATATAAAGGAAAGTGCTCCCGACGACACATGGGAATTATCGTCAAGCTAGTTTTCATCATGCTCATATGATTCATGTTCGTTACTTTGATAATTTGATATGTGGGTGGACCAGTGCTTGGGTACTTGTAACGCCCCGAGACCATTGCGCCAGGTGTCTTCCAGTTATTCGCTGTCTTTGCCATGTCATTTGCTTGCGTGCTGCATCCTGCCATGTCATCATGTGCATTGCATCATCATGTTTTCAAAACTTCCATCCGTCCTGGTCTCCCCGTTCCTTCCGTTGTCTGTTCTGAGACCAAACACACTTGCACGCATCTGCGGAACGTCCGAAATATTATTTTATAAGTGGCCAGAAAATGTTCTCGGAATGGGATGAAAGTTGGCGTGCGGTCTTGGTATAGTGTAGGTAGACCGTTTGACAAATTTTGCCGCATTCGGAGTTCATTTGATGCCCCAACGGATAACTATAGTGGCAATATAGTCGGTTTAACGTCGGATGTTTTCGGTCTCTGGAAACCTTGCCGAGCTGTATTTCTGTCTCTCTCTTCTCAGCCTGAGACCTCTCCTACATATCCTAGGCCCAGCATACCCCTCTTTGCACAGTGCATCGACCCCTCGCGCGTGTCCGAAACTGCCCCGAACCCGTACTGGTCAGTCATCACCGTTGCGTTCAGATCATCCCCTAACATCCCTAAAACATCTCCGTTTCTTATTTAGATTTTCCTAGCCTATCTATTTCTGGACTGTCGGATTTTGATCGGATGATCCAACTCCCCTCTTTTCCCATATATATAGTCTTCTCCTAGCCTATTTTTGCACAAACCCTAAAATCTAGCGACATTGTCCCATCCACTCGTCGGTGCCGCCACTCCACCGAATCCCCCTCGGGGTCTCCCCTCCACTCCTGATGCATCCATCCCAACGCAGCGCCGCCACCCTACCAAACTCCCCTCGGCTTTCATTCCCAGCCAATCCAGAGCATAACTCCTCCCTGCCTCGACCTGGATCGAGGAGCCCGAGCCCCCGCAGCCGCCCGAGGCCTCCGCGACCTGCCCCTCCTGCCTCCTCGCCACTCCAGTCGGACCTCGCCGGACTCCTCCCGCAGTAGTACTACACCAAGCATCGTGTCCCAGCCTCCTGCTCGTCGTGCCCGTGCACGAGCGGACGAGCTCGAGCTCCCTCCTCTCAATCCATGGTGCCTCTGCCTTGAGCCACTCAAGAGCTCGCCCACGCCCGAGACCAGGCCACCGTCCCGTGCCCGAGAGCCCATGCCCGAGGGGCTCCCTCGTTCCCCAGGCCACCTCAATCTCTGGCCACAACTCCGACAGTCGCCATTGTCGACCCGCAGGCCAGCACTTTTCCTCCTCCTCCGTCCTCTTCTTCCTTTTTCCCTCTCTCTAATCCCTCTCCCTCCTAGATACTCCATCACCAAGGATGCCCGCCGTTGCTTCGTCCTGGAACGGATCCTCCTCGCCCCGAGCTCGCGCATGCTGCCATGCCCCGCCGCATCTCCATCGCCCTTGCCTCTAGGCGACTGCATCGCCATGCCTCGTCATCGCCGCTGCAAGTCCCATCTCCAGCGTCGCCGGCGAGCGCCACTGCCGGAGCTGCGCCTGAGCTCCTCCTCCTTGGCTTGTCTGCGCTGGAGGCGGCCGCCCATGCTCCAGCAGGACCCCGCGGCCCATCTACCCCCTCCTCGAGCCGGCCGCAAGCAGCGCCGCCAACAGGAGATCGTCGTCATGGACGCTCGACCTCGCAGCCGTCCTTGGAACTCTGCCTCGCCCTTGCTGACTTCGCCGCCTGGCCGTCGTTTTGCTGCAGGAGCCGAGGTTGTCGCCTCCTTAGTACGTTGTCGGCTACCTCCAGATCCGGCTACTAAGACACAAGCCGCGCCGGATCCTTGTCGTGGCTCCCGCCGGCCCTCCTCCTTGCCTTGTTCGTCTGCTGCCGTCCCTGTCGATGTCCCCGGCGTCGTCAGCCACCGCCTCCTCCTCTGCTTCGAGCAGGAGGACGAGATGCGCCCAATCCGCCTCGTTCTCTCGTCAACGCCCGCTCGTCCCAGCCGGGTTGACCGCGTCCTGTCTCTCCCGCGCCAAGGCCCAGCGCGCCAGCCTCCCTGCCGGTTTCGCCATCTCCACCCACAGGGCCATGGCCCATGGTGAGCAGCGCTCCCATACCCCCTCCTTCTCTGTTGGGCCAGCTAGATACGACCCGAGGTGTTTTTTCCCTGCTGCGAATTTGTCTAATTTTCCAGAGAGCCCTGTTTTGCAGAAAACCCCTTCTAGTTCATGCATTTAATAACTCTCAAACCATGCATCCAAATTAAACAAACCTTATATGAAAAATGACTAGAATTTCATCTAGTTTCATAATATGCCACTTTCATGCATGTTAAAAATGTTTAATATGATGTTTGCTTATATTTTGCCAATTGCCATGCTAAAACACTTTAATTCATAACTAATCAACTGTAGCTTGGATTTAAATAATCTTTATATGTAAATGGGGTAGAAAATGCCTAGTTTAACATGGTGCACTCATCTTGCATGTTTAACAACTCTAAAATATGCTTTAGGACAAAACAGTACCAAATCCATAAATATGCATATGAGGATTTTCCGGAATTGTTGTTGTTGTTTCTGGCCTCATTTAAACTTGACTAGATAGTTAGTTTTATTATGCTTCACCTCTTGCCATGCTAATCAACATTTAATATTGTTGAGTTCATAAACGGGAGAGAACTAAATAAGTCATGTGGTGTTCTGTCAATATGAACTCGTTCCATATTGAGCTCCACTTAACTTGTAGTTTTGCTTGTGCATTTTGCCATGCCATGCCTCATTAAACCGGACATGCATCATACTTGGTTGTGCATCATGCCTTGTTCATGTGATGATTGTTTTACTATGTTGCGTGTTTCTTTCCAGGTTGCTTCTCTTGTTAGCTTCGGTTCTGTTCCGGAGATGTGAGGATTCATTCGACTTCATCCGTTTGTCTTCTTCATGGACTCGTTCTTCTTCCTTCCGGGATTTCAGGCAAGATGACCATACCCTCGAAATCACTTCTATCTTTGCTTGCTAGTTGTTCGTTCTATCGCTATGTCGCGCTACCTACCACTTTCTATATCATGCCTCCCATATTGCCATGCCAAGCCTCCACCCACCTTTCCTAGCAAACCGTTGTTTGGCTATGTTACCGCTTTTGCTTAGCCCCTCTTATAGTGTTGCTAGTTGCAGGTGAAGATAAATTTTTTTCCATGTTGGAACATGGATATTGTTGGGATATCATTATTATATCGTATTTACTTTAATGCATCTATATACTTGGTAAAGGGTGGAAGGCTCGGCCTTATGCCTAGTGTTTTGTTCCACTCTTGCCGCCCTAGTTTCCGTCATACCGGTGTTATGTTCCTTGATTTTGTGTCCCTTACGCAGTTGGGTGTTATGGGAACCCCTTGACAATTCGCTTTGAATAAAACTCCTCCAGCAAGGCCCAACCTTGGTTTTACATTTTCCTAACAACCTATACCTTTTCCTTGGGTCGGCCAACCCGAGGGTCATCCT